>NW_025963824.1:2003750-2607500 GCF_023055435.1 Haliotis rufescens
AAAATATATTCTGGAACCAAAGACTTTCAATGTCGGAACATCATAGATGATTTGCCTTTTTGGCACTTAAACAAACAGTGTGAATTAACTGATGATAACGTTAATAAAAGAATACAATTGAAAATTTCCAAAAAAGGGCAGGACATTAATACAGATTGTTTTATTTATAATTCCTTCATATTTACAAAATCATGATACACCGGTTTGATACTATACCACAACATCCAGCAAGTGTGATTGCCAAACTTTAAGTTTTTCCCTGCTGGTTATATCATAACTGGTGATCTCCCTATAACTTACAATGTCCAAAAATTTACCAACTGAAAATATAAATTTGAGACATATAATTTTCTTTCGATGAATTCTATCTAAAACACATAACCTAAACACAACAATAGTGTATGCAGAAAATGTTAATCGTCTGTTACATGTTTGCGAGATAACACGCGAAAAAGTGAAAAACTCGTGAACCACGGACAACTGCAAATGCACGTGCGGGTAAGTGTATAATACGATTGCAACGGCAAGTCAGACATCCACAGTGATAAAAAACACAAAAGAAATACCACGACTCACAGTCGAACAACGTGAACGAGCCTTGGATATGGTACAGATGGGAGCCACCCACGCCCATTGCACGAACCTTCGGTTGCTCCCATTTTGCCGTTACCAATGCAACGGTCGCGGTATTTTCAGTGTTGATTATGTTGATATATTCATCTTCTCAATATACTTCACTTCATGCATGTAGGTTTTGTTGTTTTTGAGCAAGAGTGATTTAAAAAAACAACAGAGCAACTTTAATGAACTGTTGCATGATTACTTTACCAAATAAATTGTTTCGTGGAAGGAAAAGGTTCAGGATAAACACAGCCAAGACTAACTTGAAATAAAATGCTTTATTTGAAGATATTACATTAATTATTTACAGAAATTATTTAATTTCATCATAAACATTACAAATGTCACTTTTGTTGCACAGACGTACATTGTAACTGCCATGCACATACTTGGTTCAGGGAATTGAAGAAAAATGTCCTGCAAGTCCAAATATTGACTTTCCATCAGTATCTTGTCTATCCTCTCTGAATCCAAACAACTGGTTCAAGTCATCTTCTCATTCTTTGGATCAATATCTGGATTTGATCCTGAGAAATTCTGTTTCATTCATCGTGCAAATCAGCACTAAATTCATTGAGAGTATGGACAGGTTGGCCTCTTCGTCGGACACAACGACCTAACATGACCCACAGATGTTAAATGGGACTGAAATCCTGACTCATGGCAGATCATGGAATGGTCTAAACAGCATTATGTTAGAAGAACTGAGCGACAGCACATGCTCTGTGAGGCTTGGTACTGTCATTCATGAAGATGGGTCTTGTGGCTAGAGGATGATTATCAAAATGGGGAACATCTCTCTCAAGGACCTTCTGTTGATAATGAGGCCCATTGGCGTTACCACGAATGCTGATGAGGTCCGGCCATGTGACTGTTGATGTCGCCATGATGAAATGGCCCCACAGGTGTCTTTCCGGATGTAGCGATCTTCTAGCACGATGTCGTCCTGACCTTGGCCTGTCACGAACGTTGCCGGTGATGTACTGGGACTGAATGTTGGACCAGATTCTCAGAGTCTCTCTGTGAGTTGAATATGTTGTGTTGTAAAATGCCATTACTCTACCACTGATGTTGGTGTTGAGCCAAGTCGGGAGAGGCCGTCTGATTCCCACAGATATAATATATTACGGTTTTCGTAATAGGCTTAATATTACAGCCAGCCCATGGTATGTTATCAGATAAGGCAATTATTGAAACACCGCAGGGACAGATGTGAGCATGTCACCAGAAATACTGAGTCGAGTTGCCCCCATTGTACCAGACACAGAAAGAATATATGGACTAATTTTAACTATACACATGGATAATTATTAATCAACACCTAAATCATAGACCTATAAATCTGTGACTTAAGAAAACAGCTAGTGTCTGGTTGATCATTGTGACATGTTCCATCTTGCTGTAGAGCATGACTTTTTTTTCTGGATACATGTAATGCACGTGCAATGAGACGCAAGGTACGGGCAATGTCAAACTACCAACATTGTTGAAGTCAAGTTTGAGATGATTACACACCACACTGTCTCCTTTCAGTTGGTAGTGCGTATTCACGAACCTAATAGCCATGATACACAGTCAGTTGTCAGAGGCAACAAGATGGTAACTCAGTGGCATGAGAAATGCAGAAGTGTCCTTCAGACAAATTAGACGTCAACATGGGCGCAATCATGACATCATTTAAAAACTCAAGGCTAACAATAGTGTGAAGTCCAGGCAGACCCTGTAAGACAATAAGGAGAGAGGATAGAGTATTGTTGAGTCTTGTTAGGCGCCGCCCATGGGAATTCAGCACATCTTTTAAGCTACATTGGTACCAGAAATCGGCTAAAAGCAGCAGGATACAGGTCCAGAAGACCCATACAGTGTATTAAACTGTCTACTGCTCACAAATTAGCATGACTTGCCAGGATAATCAAAGTGTTCGCAAGAGCATTGCTTCATGGCGGAGGATTCCCATACGTACACAATATAATTTTGGTGAGGTTGGTGAATCCATTCACGCACTATTTAACTAACGTCATACTGTTCAACAGCATTCACGATGAATTTGAAATCAGTCCCAAATGACCTTATTCTGGGCCCACTCTCAAATATTTTTTTTTAAGGGAAACATTGTAAGTTATCGGGAGATCACCAGTTATGATATGACCAGCAGGTGTATGGGAGAAACAGAAAGTTTGGAAATCACACTTGTTGGATGTGGTGGTATAGGATTAAACTGGTGTATCGTGATTTTAAAAATATTTGTTTTTCCCTTTTGAATAATATTGTCCTAGAGACTCTCCATTTCATGAAACGCAATGGAAATTAACGCTTTGTGGATTTCAATGGACGTAGAAACTGAAGATAAGGTTACCACAAAATCCTTTTGAAAGAATAACCGAGTTACAAATCAGTTGTTGCATCGTTGTCATATTGTGATTGTTTCTTTGGAATAGTATTGCATCAAAATTTCCTTTAGAAAACTGCACATGACTGTTCAAAGAAAATATGTATCACAGAACCTGGACAAAATGAAAATGTATCTATTTCTCCCCAAGAAAACAATGAACAAGTGACCCAATTGGTGGTGAAATAGATACGATTTCTTATACTTCATGGTTTCTATAGATGTTGATGTCAAGTCAAGGTGATATGGCCACAACTGTTTTGGATATAAAATATTCAGATGACCTTACATACGAATGTATTTGGAGGAACAGTGTTCATTCAGGCTGACAAAGGATGTTCATGTGTGACAGACTTTCTAAAATTAGTGCATAGGACTCTGAAGTTGTTGAGTCGCTCTGGCACTGACTGCTCACTGCTCAGTTTCTAACATTACCTTTCAAAAATGTGAATGGGCAGTTTGCCCAATCTGTTTACGAATTTGACAGTTTAAATGGATAAAATCATGTAAGAAGCCTTGGTTCTTTGGGATGAGTTAATTTAATGTTTGGGTTCACAGGTCTACAAATCCTATGAACATTATTTTGACTGCAAAATTCGCACTGAATATGATCAGCATTGTATTCAGTAACAACCGTGACTTGGGTTTCAACAAAGCGATACACATCTAAGATCTGCTTTCCTTCGACTTTTAGCAGACACCTCGTGATATAACTGACACAAGTAAACCCCAAATGACTCACACACCTCATCTTACATAACTCAGCATATACATAATGCATGCGGTCGTGGGACCCCTGAAGATCCAGATTGAAAATATTTCGAGCCAAACATTTATTCAACATTTTCTGAAAAACCTTACAGATTTTATTTAATAAAAAATGTTTGACCAAAAGTAATTTGAATACGTAAATAGTGTAAAATAGGCGACAAAAATGACATGCAAAATCGTCCAAAAAAAAAAAATCCTCCAATGGGGAATCGAGTGATTGACGTGCAGAACTATATCAAAGATTGGTCCGGCGATTGGTCTTTTGCCTTGGAGGTTTTAATGGCTTCACTGGACTTGTTCTGTCTGTTGATACATTTTATTTTTGTTTTTCTTATACAGTGTCCACAACTTTTGTCAACTTATGCCATATCAGTAACACTATTGAAGATGCCATCCGTTGTCTACTCAGGGGAATTGCGCTCCATGTGTCACTGAGGCCTTGAATTTTGTATCCTCGACATATCTTGTAATATACATGTACTTTTATAAGGCAGTACAACATTGTTGTTCTGCCATGGCCGGCTGTTTCTCTAGACCTCTCCCCAATAGACATATCTGGATTGACAGGACCAGAACCAGCCAGTAAAACCAACCTTTGGTTGACATTCGGAACAACCCCAAACATGTGCAAGTGCTTCACGTGGTGTAAAATGTGCACCCGTAAGAAATTATGAAATTATGGAAAACATGAGCAGGATTGTACTCTCTCATCACATGATACCATCTCAACAACGAACATGCCTCGACCAACCACAGAGCAGAGGGAGAGAGCCATCGGTATGTTGCAAATGGGAGTGATGCAGGAGCACGTTGCCAGTATCATGGGCTGCTTCAAGTGCAACATTGCCAGAAATTGTAACACGTCGCAGGCAAACTGACAGAACTGCAGACAGGCCGAGGAGTGGAAGCCCAAAGGTCACCATCCCACAGGAAGACCGGTATTTACGTGTGCTTCACCTAATGTCCCGATTCCTAACTGTGACGTCATTACCCGCTAACAGCCTTGGACATCCAGTCAGTAGAAGGACAGTAGCTAGACGACTCCGCCTGTATGGTCTCCGTTTCAATTGACCTTTCAAGGGCATGACATTAACGTTTCTACATCGACGTCACAGAGAGTAGGTTCCAGCTCTTCAAGTCTGATGGCCGGGTTCAAATCTACCGACGACAGGGTGAACGGACGGCACACTGTCTAGTCATTATCGACGGAAATCTCACTGCAAATCGTTACATTGATGAGGGTTTGCGGCCTGTGGTACTGACTTTCCGTCAAAGACACCCGCGGCCGTTGTTTCACCAGGACAACGCCACTACTTGAGTCACCAGCAACTTTCCGAACAACAACGTGATCTTATAAAAGTGGCCAGCAAGATCATCGGACCTGTCGTCCACAGAGCACCTCTGGTACCGACTTGGTCGCAGGATTCGGAAACGTCAACAGCCGCCATCGACGAGGGATGCCTTGACATTTCCCTGCAGGAGGAATGGCATAGGATCCCTAATGAGGATGTCAGGAGACACGTGTACTCAGTTCGACGTCACGTTAGGGCCTGCATCGTTGTTTGAGGGGTTCACATCCGATACCGAGCCATGTGTGTAGCAGGGGACATTAAAAAGAGATCGACGTCGATTCTGCCGCTGTGATCGAATACTGGGCAGTGTAGCCCGCATGATTAACATGTCTGCAGGTCTTTAAAGTTTTTATCTTGTCATTTTCAAATACCGTTTTTGAATAATTGTTATTTTAATGATAAACATCAACTATTGTTTTATGCATATGAACTTAAATTTCGAAATATTTTCCAGCAGCCTGTGGAGTCTAAATTTCACAATCTGTGAGGTACACTCAATCATGTTCTTTCTACGAAAATTTCAAACAGCGTCTCACTACCCTTGCTGAAAAGTTGATTATGCTAGTTGACATTCCCCTCTACAAAACCTCCCTTGACTGATTTCCAATCTAACCTGACACCCCATATGGTCACAGCTGGACATAATAGCTCCGAAAGAGAGTTTGTAACAATGCTTATTGTGTATCTCACGTTCTCTGTACTAAAACAAACGCATTGCATAGACTCAAACAACGGATTGGTATCTATATATTTTCTATGTTCTCTTATCTGTTATGTTGGTAAGTGTGATCACTGTGTACTTCCTTAATAAAAGTGTATGTTAGCTTCACCTTCTCTGTCTTATGGACATTCTACATCCACAATATTTTTAAGAGAAATATTCACGTCATATATTTTCTGTGTTAAGTTTTTTTTGTGCTAAGTTATGATTTCGAATCTGTTGGATAACATTGATAACTTGTCATGGATAAGCGTCTGCTTTTTTTCTTTTGCAAATATTAGTTTTACTAAATTAAAGTATACATTAAAGTCATAAGTACCAGGTTTACTTGAATTTTTATAATTAATCTTTTGTTTAAAAATTGCATCTACCTTTCGCTTGTGATATGTGGGAAAACAGTGGTTTCCATGTGTGCGACGAACTGTGTGTTCAAGGGAAGACGACAAGCAGTGGCGAAAGTAAATACTCCCCAGTTGACCGCTCCATGACAAGCAAGGGTTACTTAGGGCATGATTATATCAGAAAGAAATGATACTATAGAATCAACATGGGGTGGAAGGTGCTTGTGGTGTTGCTTTTGTGGGGAGGTGGTGCAGGTGATCGGGATGTTGGGTTGATGGTGATGTACTGGATGGAGATGTTTGGATGGTGTATGTGTAGGTGATGGTACATATAGGTTGGTGGCGGTGTAGATTTTGGGACCGTTTGGGTTTATTGTCGTGTGGGTGATGGTACTGGAGGGTTGATGATGGTGTAGGTGGCGGGACTGTTGGGTTGATGTAGGTGATTGGAATATTGGGATGGTGTAGGTGTAGGCGATGGGATTAATGGGCTGATGGTGATGTAGGTGACGGGAATGTTGGCATGGTGTAGGTGTAGATGGTGGGGTAGGTGATGAGACAGTTAGGTTGATGGTGGTGTTGGTGATGGGACTGTTTGGAAGATGGTTGTAAACTAACTAAATATATTGAATGTCCAATACAATGAACAAATACTCAAATATATGTGACTGGAATATTGCTAAAATGGCGTAACATCCTCCTCACTCACTCACTTACTCACAAACTCCTCCTTTAAGTAGTGCAGACAGGTGATTTTACATCAATAGTTTGCATCAATTGACTATATTTACATGTCTATTAAAAGTGTCAGGAAATGGTTAAACATGTATGCTATATTGATCCCTTCAGCTTGTGAATGTTGCGAAAACAACTGCTTCAATTATGCATCACGTGACGTCAGGAGAGGCATCAGCCTACCTGGTCTCTTAACAGCTGTGTTACAGTCTACCTGGTATCTTAACAGCTGTGTTACAGTCTACCTGGTATCTTAACAGCTGTGTTACAGTCTACCTGGTATCTTAACAGCTGTGTTACAGTCTACCTGGTATCTTAACAGCTGCGTTACAGTCTACCTGGTATATTAACAGCTGTGTTACAGTCTACCTGGTATCTTAACAGCTGCGTTACAGTCTACCTGGTATCTTAACAGCTGTGTTACAGTCTACCTGGTATCTTAACAGCTGTGTTACAGTCTACCTGGTATCTTAACAGCTGCGTTACAGTCTACCTGGTATCTTAACAGTGGTGTTACAGTCTACCTGGTATCTTAACAGCTGCGTTACAGTTTACCTGGTATCTTAACAGCTGTGTTACAGTCTACCTGGTCTCTTAACAGCTGTGTTACAGTCTACCTGGTGGTGATCTCTTAACAGCTGCGTTACAGTCTACCTTGTGGTGATCTCTTCAGCTGTTTTACAGTCTACCTGGTATCTTAATAGCTGTGTTACAGTCTACCTGGTATCTTAACAGCTGTGTTACAGTCTACCTGGTCTCTTAACAGCTGTGTTACAGTCTACCTGGTGGTGATCTCTTGACAGCTGTGTTACAGTCTACCTGGTGGTGATCTCTTAACAGCTGCGTTACAGTCTACCTGGTGGTGATCTCTTAACAGCTGTGTTACAGTCTACCTGGTGGTGATCTCTTAACAGCTGCGTTACAGTCTACCTTGTGGTGATCTCTTCAGCTGTTTTACAGTCTACCTGGTATCTTAATAGCTGTGTTACAGTCTACCTGGTATCTTAACAGCTGTGTTACAGTCTACCTGGTCTCTTAACAGCTGTGTTACAGTCTACCTGGTGGTGATCTCTTGACAGCTGTGTTACAGTCTACCTGGTGGTGATCTCTTAACAGCTGCGTTACAGTCTACCTGGTGGTGATCTCTTGACAGCTGTGTTACAGTCTACCTGGTGGTGATCTCTTGACAGCTGTGTTACAGTCTACCTGGTGGTGATCTCTTGACAGCTGTGTTACAGTCTACCTGGTGGTGATCTCTTAACAGCTGTGTTACAGTCTACCTGGTCTCTTAACAGCTGTGTTACAGTCTACCTGGTGGTGATCTCTTAACAGCTGCGTTACAGTCTACCTGGTGGTGATCTCTTAACAGCTGTGTTACAGTCTACCTGGTATCTTAACAGTTGTGTTACAATCTACCTGGTCTCTTAACAGCTGTGTTACAGTGTACCTGGTTGTTTACCGTTGTGTTGCAATCTATCTGGTAGTCCTCCAACCAGTTTGTGTAACCAGCACTCCTCTGTCAACAACTGAAGATGATGCCGTTGTGTTCAAGTTACAGTCTGCAGATGGCTTTAACAGCAACCGTTTACATCCTGTGGGTATTTTTCACATGCAGCACAAAGAAATGCGGACTTGAAATGACGGAGAAAATGAAGGACACATCTACCACTTTAAGAAATATTGATATCAAGTTTTGCCAACTTTACTGCCAAGAGAGCTTCATTTTTGTATCCTGTCGTAAATCAAAGAATAATGAGACGGGCGGATTCAGTGTCCGTCCTCAAAATCATCCCCTTGTAAGTTATGTTTATGTCAATTGTGTGTAGATGTGTGACGGTGTGTTGATCTTACCTAGGATCACAGGATCCACACTGAATATAACTCAATTCCAACTTATTGAATAAAGTACTTTGGGGTGAAACCAAAGCCTACAAGACAAAATGTTTTCAGTAAATTTGTCGTTGAGCAAAACAGTGATGAAATTTATAAACATGTCATAACTATATGTCATTTATGATAGTGCTGAATACGCAAGCTGAATGTATTCATGAACAAATATAAGGTTAAGGCTCTTTTTCAGGGGATTATGATTGGCAGAAGCCCGCTGTCTTCTGAAGACAGCAACTTAACAGACATATGGCTTCTGCAAATGAAAGTGCTCTGAGAAATTGCATTACCTTTGTAATAGCTAAATTGGATAGAATTTATATTTAGCATCCTAATATCCTTCAAACAATCAAACAACAGTTCGCCAATATTTGAGAGAGACAATTTTGTGAGCTGTTCGAGTTTTCAGATTTGTCGCAATGATTGACAGACAAAACAGATAATATATGGATCTCTTTAGGCAAGTATTGATATATTTAATATCAAGAACATGAGGATGAGGCGTTAGGCAAAATATAAGTATTATTAACTCACACTTACCAGCACATTGCTTGACAACATGCTTTCATGGTAATTCTATCAATGGTAGCTATTATAAGTAATAACGAATACTATTCTATTACTTCAATGGTCACTGGCCGAATACTGCTTATGAAATAATCGGAATGGTATAGTGGCCTCTTCTTATGATTATGGAAAAGATGTTGTCGCTTTTATTCTACTCCCTACTTCATAGTCAATGCATGATGTTGACTAGTAAAGCATGAATAATTGTTTCCATGAAGCTGTTTACAGGGGCATTACGTTGCATCTTTGGTTTAATGACACAAGGCCTACATTACTCGAGATCTCACATACAAAGTTTGAAATATTATATCGACCACACCACTTCATATTGATAGAGATCACAGATATACACTTTGTCTGACAAGGTTCTTTTTATTGCTGTCTGAAGGTACGGACTAAACCATCTGCATCCAAAGTCTGCAATCGGACCTTCGCATGTCTGGAGAGTGGATCTGGAAAAACAATCGGTGTGCAAGGTATGTGGTGAGAGAGGTGTACGGTGTTCAGTTTAATCCTGTGTCTATCACTTCAGTCACATTAGAGCTGGAGTGGAGGCTCCAAACCATTGAACATCAATCAAAACACGCTATCTGAGATAAGACCTTGTCTGCTTGACTCTATTGCTACATCGATTGCCAAGATTACAGAACAGGTTCACGTTTCGTATTCTTTCCTTGATTCCTTACTGCATGAATACTACGCAGAAAGAACTCATCAAATCAAGATGTAGTTAATCAGACACCTGTCACTTGTTTGAGTCAATGAAAATATATTATCATCACGCGCGACAAAGTCTGCCCGCTTCTCAAAGGGAACAAATTCTCTCAAAAAAACTATTTAAGGTTACGGAAAGGATATTTTACACCCTGATGTTTCTGGCATCGACCTCAAATGAGTTTGAAAAAATGGTGTTGTAAATTGATTTTTTAAAGAGTAATATCCCTTGATCCGTGCTTTTGAAGTTGGTACATACTGAGTGAAATCGAAACTACTTCAGTTACCTGAATGTAAGTTTGCATAGGTATCAAGACTGAGTTATGGCCCTTGCTTTGTGCTTTTCAATGCAAACTAGGGACAAGTTTTCTCAGACTGAAATGAATGTAAGTGTGCATGCTTCCAGAGAAGGCCTTTTGGCTGTATTAATTTAACATTTCATAATATGTTTTTCTTATGAAGCGGCCCAAGTCCCCATTTCTTCTTCAGGTCTATATTTACTACTACATGAAGAAACAAAATTCTGATGAGCCCCATGGCGGGGGACAGTGATAACGCTGTTTCCTTGTTTGTTAATCTATTACATTTAACATGAACATATCTGTACCAGTAAGTGAACGAACGATGTTCTATCACCAAATCAACTGTATTGAGTCTATCTCCTTGTGCCCGACAATAATCGAATCGGGATCAACCATACTACATATACAGGGCATGTATGACCATTGTTGTTGAAAACCAACCCTTGTCGTATGAGTCGGGTAACACACAATCAACTTGACCACTCATTGCGTCCAGTCGAATCGCGACGGGTCAGATTCCTAAAACGAACAGTTCAAAGAGTATTTTCCACTCATTCCCTCTGAATATGATAAATTTCTTGCATACATTTGTCACCATTTTTTTCATATGAGGTTAATAGCTTTGAAAATGTAGTACGCTTAAATTTAGACTGTAAGGAAACAAGGTCGGTTTCCATTAAACCGTCAGGACATGATGTTCCTGAAATGTACACATAATACAACTAAGAATATTTTCACTTAATTATCATTCCCAGTGATGTTTAATTTTTTTTTAAATAATTTGGTTATTTTGAAACCAATGTGGCATCCGATGAGAAAAAAATATACTGTATAGACATTAATAAACAAAGTGGACATATCATGAAAACATACATTTATTAATCAGAATTGTACACACCACATTGCAGTTACCTTAGAGCTGCGGTTGGATGGATGGCAAGGTTTAGGCTACAGAAGCTCTGCAGTTACATCTCTAGTAGTTTATTGGTTATGGGCAGTCAAGCACCAAACTATGCCAAGCTCCTGACATGTTATAGTGACGTCATAGGTCGCACCTTTGCGGTCGTAGTGTCGACAGTCAAGGTATTTCATGACTGGCAGTGAGGTGTGTCGCTCGTGTTAGGACGTAATCAGTTACTTTCTACTTTCAGAATCATTTAGGAAATTGTACATATAGTAGGATTGGTGTACAGAAAGAATGTTGTATTGATCAGGTGCTTGCTTCACACAATGTTTACACCCAGACGTTTGTTTAGCCTGTCACCGGGAATGATCATTCTTTTGGATGCCAACGTTTTAACAGGACCTTTCAACCGATAGGCTTTTTCTGTTTTATCACCATATTGCAAAATGTATGCTTGAAAGTTTCATCTTTCGAACTGATAAGAATTTATAACTGAGACGGAAGAATATATGAGAACATTCTAAATCTGTCCAGTCAAGTGCCGGATGTACATATTAACTATGAATACATATACACTATAATGTTACAACTACTGGATGTAACAGAAAAAATGTTAAACATTAAATACATAATCCTTACTTACATGAACCAGCTGTCGTCAGTCCCCTTAATAGTTTGATTATTGTCAGCCATGCTGGAAGTGTTTTATGACATAGAAATGTTCGTGTCACAGTGTTGCTGTATGGCAAAGATGTCTGGAAGTGAACAGAGTTTACTTTTCGTTACAGCTACTCTATCACCAGCAGGCTGCCACGACCTCTATGTCGCCAGCAGGGATGGGCAAATGTCGGATGTAAAATGGATCCTGTCCACAGGCAAGATCAGCATCAACTGTAGATTTGGAAGGTACAGCAAGACACCGGTGATGTGGGCAGCATACGGAGGACACAAAGAAGTGTTGGAGCTCCTTGTGAAAAAAGGCGCGGATGTATCAATTGTGGGCTCTGGGGGTAGCAACCTCCTTTTCTGGGCCTGTCAAGGAGGACACGTGGAGACGGTGAAGTTTATCCTGCCTCTGAACGTGGTGGACATTAACGCAAGGACCAAGGGCGGGTGGAGAGCGGTCGGCTGGGCGAGACGTCAGGGACATCAGCGTAACTTGTAACTTCTCATGATCAGGGAAACCAATCGTTTACTAAATGTTGTTATAGAGGGTTCGCGCGATTGGTTTGTAAACCATCTCATCTCGTGATTATCATTCTGTGTTAAATTTCTGTCATAAGTTTATGCTTAATCGTGAAACAGAAAAAAAGTGTTGGTTAACATCTCGCTACACTTTGTGACCTCCGAAGGAGCAGCGGTTCACCCAGCAGGTGTGGCGGCAAATGTACAATGTTGGTGACGTCACACTATTGATGACGTCACGAGTACTGCTTTGCAGCCAAGGCCTTATTACACCAAAGTTACCAGGTGTTTTCTCTGCCGATATCGGTAGTTCGCAGGGCGGCACGTTGCCGGGTGTATAACCTAACATCTGCACATACACCCTTAGTGCCAGGTGGCCCACGGAGTTAACCAAGACAGAATATATCCTTTTCTATGGAGTTGTTTTCAATATGTACAAATTATTCATGCTGAAATGTAATAAAGGATTGACTGTTAATTTGTTTCCGGTACATTTAGGTACAGATTGGAAAAAGCGATGTGCAAACTGTATGAATTTGCGTAGCACATCGTACCTCAATGAACCAAACATTATCCACATTCAATCCTTACAATTAAATTCGACAACAAAAACACGTATTATCTACAATAGTTTTACCAAAAAGTTGTATATATCAAAGCAGACAAAAATGATGAAATGATCTTAACTTCAAGATGTCAGAATAGGAATCCGAATCCCGTGAAGCGCTCCTTCCGTTACCACCATTTCCGGTGACATGCCTCATGAACTAGTTCTGCTTTCGAAATGCGCGACTGCCAAAGCTAACTTTGCTAGACAGGACGAAGTATACTACCACCCTTGGTTGTCACTGCTGTTGGCTTATTTCCGAATAATATGACCTGTTATTTTTCATTCCTGCAAGGTTTCTGACTGACAACCGTTCGTTGGTGGGTTCTGTTTATGACAAATCTTTGCGGCACTATCGTTCAGACGTGTATTTATAGTCTCAGTGGACAGTGTTTTATGATTACGGAGGACGTGTTTCTTGTTTGTGTGATGCTAGATTATTTATGAAGATGCAACTGCTAATAGGAAGGCCAAATTACCCAACTTGCCATGATATTCTGGTATCCGACAGCATGGAAACAGTGCCTGTGATCATTAGAACAGGCATTAGATTAGGCAAGATTTGGAGGATGAAATTTGGAAAATCTATGCTATGCACATATTTGTGTGAAATTTGTTTTAGTAAATTGTATCTATTTATTCTTTTAGTTATAGTACTTATAGTACTCAATAAACCAGCTATATGTTTGGAACTTAAAATTAAATATGCATTATATCTTGTCATATTTACTCTGCCCTACACATTTAATTACGTAAATAATTTTACATCAAGAAATTTGTGAGTTATAAGTAGAACGCTATTTTTCTTATGAAGGCGACAATGGGGTTTTATGCAATGTATAAAGTATTTGCGTAAATTATTGTGAAATTAACACAATTCGTCTGTATATTAAACATGAATAGACATAATGCAGATGTATTATTTTTTCCACTTTGGTAGACTTACACTAATGAACAGGATGACTGTATGCAATTTTAGGTGACGGAAATGAACAGGGAAGGCTCAAAAGCCCCCTCCGCCCCAAGAAAAACAAAAAACAAAAACAAACAAAAACAAACCAAAAAACAAACAAACAAAACAGAAAAAATACACACACAAAAACAACAAGAAACAACAAACAAAAAACAAAAAAACAAAAAACAAGGCAGAAATATATGACAGTGATTAATGTATTTTGAATAAATATATCAAACCCTAACCTGCTAAATGCACATACCCCTTAGGTTTCAGGTTTGGGCAAACTAATGTCTATGTCATGAATATTAACATACATCAGATGGCGTAATCCCCAAACAGCTGTTAGTTTTCCACTTCGTCAGCAATATAATTGTCATATTGTGATTGACAGCATGGGCAAGATTTGTTGTGATGAACGGTAGTGTTTTTCTATGTAGCTATTGTGAGGCTCAAACGATCCAACTTTTAAAAAAATGCCAAAAACTTAATACATTGCACTTATCTGTCACTCAGTGAACATTGATGTACATTTAGTACAACAATATTGACTTGATTCATAGATAGAACGAATTGCACCTATTTTTCATATATTTATGCATTTCAAATATTCTGCCAATGAAGCCAAGTAAAATAAGTGAGGTAACTGGCATTTCATATATTCCACTATCCATTTGGACCAATCTCTTTTTCAGCTTACTGGTAAAGTTAATGTTAATGTTGATTGGATATGGTCCTATGAATCAGTGTATTTGCATGCTGAACCCTTATATAGCTGATGCAAAAACAAGACATGTTGATATTTCAACGAAGAATTGATTTCATAAAGCAAGAACGGTATGCCATTGTATCAACACTTTGAGGTGTGAACAATGTAGATGTATGACGGAGATGTTGGAATGTATACAGGGTTTACTTTGCGTTACAGGGACTCAATCACCATGGCCTCTATGTCACCAGCAGGGATGGGAAAATGACGGATGTAAGGCGGATCTTGTCGACTGAGGAAAGTCAACATCAACTGTAGATCGCCAAAACGCAACAAATTTCGTGTACATCATGGAAAACGTGTTTTGTTTTACGGGAAGCATGCAGAATAGGACTACAAAAGACAGACTTTTAAAAGCCACATCACTTGTTGCTGCAGACGTAAAGGGTACTGACACAAGAAATGCAAAGATTAACAGCAGAGGAACGTGAACGTGCCTTGGGCATGCTTCAAGTTGGTACGTCAAGTAGAGTCGTTGCACAACGGTTTCAATGCCATCATTCAACAGTCCTCAGGCTACTGAGCAGATACCAGCAGACAAAAACCACCATAGATCGACCAAATCTGGGTCAACGTCGTGTAACTACACCACGTCAGGTTCGCCATATTGTGATCGTACACTTCCGGCTACCAGGACTGCAGCAACCGTACAAGGCCGACGGAATTGATCAGTGCTGACACCGTACGTCGACGTCTCCGATCAACAGGGCTACGTGCTCGACGTTCTTTCATCAGCACCAGGATATGCACACCTTCCAGCAAGATAATGCAAGAGCGCACACAGCACGTGTTTCAACACAGTACCTATCGAAGAATAATGTGCCTCTGCTTTCATGGCCAGCCCTGTGACCCGATCTATCGCCAATTGAACATCTATGGGATCAAAATCGGTCATTGCTCAAGTTGTTTTTGTAATATTTCAAGATTTATTGCTGGTGCGTTTTTAATGCTGTTCAGTATATTTCAGTTTTAAGATGGACATGTTTGTTGTATTTAAAGATAAATGTTTTGCTTTGGGACATTTTGTCAATTGTTGTGTTTGTAACGTCTCATGATCAGGTAAGACAATCGAATTATAGAGGGTTCGTGTGATTGGTATGTAAACATCGCATCTCGTGATTATTATTCTGTGTTAATTTTCTGTCATATGTGTATGATTAATCGTGAAACAGACAACAACTGTTGAGTACTACTTTGCAGCCAAGGCCTTATTACAATAAATTACCAGGTGTTTTCTCTGCCGATAGTTCGCAGGGCGGCACATTGCCGGGTTTATAACCTAACATCTGCACACACAACCTTAGTGCCAGGGGACCATATATGGTCCCGTAAAACTGTCCCTTTTCAACAGTGACAAAAACGTAAGTATTTTGGTATCGGGCAACCAATTTGAAAAGGAAATCTGATCAGACTGGTCAGAAAGATTTACTTTAACCACTGTACGGGTATTGGTGTAAGACAACTCATGTTTAGTCAGGAAGTTTTTAACTCAAGAATTACATGTATTCATCAACTGTGTCATGGCGAATTAGCACGGAACTTAAGAAGAAACGACAATGTCGACTGTGTTTCTGTTTATAATGCTAATTAACAGACATATTCGAATCTAAGATATAGAATGACAGTCTGAGCGTTAATATTACCTTGATACAAGTCAGAGGCAGGAAGTTATACGCGTAAACAATAAATGGTCCAGCACGAAGTGATCGACATTGCACGTTCACAACACATTATAGCTTATATAGATGTGTTTCGTGAAATATCATGTTTCTCTCATGTAAATATGCGCCACTCATAAAAAAATGTCCAGTACTCGATGAGGGAAACATGATATTTCATGAGACACATCTATATATACATCATGGCTGTCTTCCAATCTTCATGTTTCACCGATTTTTTACATTCATGCTGTCTAGACACTGAAAAAAGGACTAACAATGTAGGCTATATATTACACTGCACAACTAAGCCTTTCTTAATACATGTGACACATCATCAGATACAAAATCTTGCTGCAATCTGGCGGACTTGCTGTTACAGAAATATCCATACTGGACGGCGCTAAATAAATCAGAATTTTGTATCCATTTTCCTCAGTATAAACATGGTGTGAACATCCGATGCGACGCCAAAAAGCAACTTGACAGTCAGTTACGTTACTGACGGGCAGATCCTCCTCCTCGTCCCGTAATCTGAATGGATTGTTTTCCACTGGAGATCCGGCATTGGCGTTTGAAAAGGATGCTCCACTTGAGAAGCACGCCCCACTTGATGAGTTCTGCCAAAAGAGCCTATTCAACATGGAGAAGCTGCTGGCTCTGCAGAAGAGACACTAGGAGCACGACCACCGTATGGTTTATAGCACGGACTGCGTGCAGAGTGCCCCATTGTGGAATTTGTTTTCTTGACAGCTTTATTTCCTGATCGTCTAATTAACTTGTCGTTACCTCATGAAACATGTACGGAACAACGATGGTTCCTGTGACATTGAATAAGATTTAATGCAAAGTTATGTTTTTTACCAAATCTGAAACAACTTCGGTTTGCAACATATAAAAGACTCCTGTAAGTATTAAATGGTTTCATTTGCCATACTGACTTCAGAAAATGTGTGATTTTATTAAACAAAAAAAACAAAAAACATGAACGTGCCCAAATGTCAATTTACAAATCAATAGAGTGTGTGTCCACCTCTGGTTGCGATGCAGGCAACACATTGTCATCTCATGGAATGGACCAGTCATCGCACAAAGTCCTGTGGGATATCTGTCCATATCTGCTGGAGCATGTTTCGAGGTTCCTGGAGTGTCTGTGGAACACGTGGTTGACGTGGCGCCAATCCATCTCATCCCACATGTTCTCGATTGGTGAAAGGGGAGCGAGCCAGCCGGGGATGACATTCACGTTGTTTTGTTGAAGAGAATGCTGAACAAGTCATGCAATATGAGGCTGGGCGTTGTCTTTTTGAAAGGTAATGCCTGGGCCATGACGACACAAAAACGGTAGAACAACAGGGCCGATGATCTTGTCGCGGTAGCACTGTCCATCGAGATTTCCCTCTACCACTATCAAACGGGTCCTCTGTCTTGCTGTAATCCCACCCCATACCATAACGCTGGCGTCCCCGAGCCGATCTTCTTCCATGACACAATGATTGACGTAGCGTTCACCTCAACGTCGGAACACTCGAATCCTACCATCGCTGTGGCTGAGGTGAGAACGAAACTCGTCAGTGAAAAGAACTTGTTGGTGGATGGAATCGATTTCGTAGGTGTGTTGTTCGAATGCAGTTGTCTTGTCGATTATTGGTTACGCGTGGCCTGCCAATCTAAGGATGCATTTGTCTGTTGCCTACGTTGCCATAAACATCAAATGGTGTTTCTGTGGACGTTAAATTTTCTGTAGCAGTTGCGTTTTTGGTTCTTGATTCCATTCATGTACTACAATATTGAAAACCAAACTTTACTTGCTTACTTGTTTGAATAATACACTAAAATATTGGTGTCACAGGAACTTTTGTTGTTGAGTATATTATTTACATCTCCCATCTCCCATCCACCCTCCGACGCATCGGCAGTTGTAATAAGCATGTTTCTCTGCTCAATCTGATAACTTTTCCCGGTTTCAACAAACTCCGCCCTGTAGTCGTGTTTCTTAATTTCTGAAGCAAACTTTAACTGTTCCATATTGTCCAAAGTCTCCATATTGAAGTAGTGTTGAATTTGACAACCTTCTCGTTTCCAAACAAAATCCTTACCAGCTTTCAACTTGAATAACTGTTTGGTTGTTCTCTCGAATTCTTCGTGAAAACCATGTAAACGATCTTCAGTTGACTGTGCATTTCTCTGTGGCTTTATATTCTGGCGTTGAATTTCGTCTTACTTCTCAGATATGGGCGATATAGCAAGCCCCGAGTGCATCGCAAATAAGTGATCTTTGCTGCGAGCTCGTTTTTGTGGGAGGACGTCGACTGCTTGAAATTGTAGTGACAACACATGATTTAAGTACAGTAAAATATGTTGATAACGAACATGATAATAACGAACTGACTGATATTACAAACTTATTTCTTGGTTGCGGCCATTTGCCGTATATATTCTTGTTTATGCTTATGACGAACTACGGTTATAACAAACTAAAATAAGTGTCCCCTTTGAGTTATAACCGTAGTTTACTGTATTCACTCGTCCCGGGTTCGTTCAAATATGTACAATATCTGAAGCCCATTTCTGGTCTTCCTTCTGACAGTGTTGCTGGAATTTTGCTAAAAGTGGCATAAACCCCTCTCAGTATTACCATCATTGCAGTAAACCTAATGGTCATAATATAATGTCATGGTTGAAATTGTCAGGCACGATGCAAATGACAATGACCACTGACACACACATCACAAAATTAGAAAATGATCTGCTAAAATGCCACGTCTATCAGAAGCACAACACGACAACGCCATCGGCTGACATCAAGGGGGTGAAACACCTTAGCATGTAGTGCAGGTGATGGGTGCGACCAGATTGACCGTCTCTAACTTGTGGAGACGTTACAACATCACCGGCAACGTTCGTGTCAGGCCAAGGTCAGGACGACCTCGTGTAAGAAGATCGCTAAATCCAGAACGACACCTGTGGGACCGTTTCATAGTGGCGACACCAACAGGCACATGTACAGGGACCATACTTTTTGAAATTGTCGTACCAGACAGTTTTCTAGCCAGGAGTACACCCGTGTGTACTGACGATGTAACGAACTTTACGGTGTGGGGAGGCATTCATCATGGAGGCAGGAAAGCACTTGTGAGAGTGGATGGTGTTCTGAATGGTCAAAGCTACTGAGACGAGATCCTGCAGCGCCACCTTGACCCCTTCATCACCGTCAATGGCGGCATCTTTCGGCAGGACAATGCCAGACGCCACGTCGCATGTGTTTCCACAGAGTTTCTGCGTGAGAATAACGTGCCTACGCTACCCTGTCCTGCCCAATAGTCCCCTATGGAACATCTGTGAGTCGTGCTGGATCGTCGGGTCCGTAAACGTCAACCATCACAACAGACACTTTAGGAACTGTTTGTGGTGCTAGAGCAGAAGTGGCAGCACATCCCACGGACAGAACACTGTCATAAGGTGATAGCACCTTGAGGAGGCGATAATCATTACTGACTTCCCACCTACCACAGACGTCTTTACCTATACATTCCACTATTTATAATATTTATGAAATATAAACTTGAAAAAATAAACCAAGTTGCAATCCTGATGTAATTTTCGGTTTTTGAAGAGTTATTTATGCTCCCTCAACATATGCGTTAAATTATGTTTTTTGGTAAAGAATGAGCATAACAAAGTACCAGTTTAAGGCACGGACATAACATGTGGGCTTCATGTAATGTGAAGACAAAAGAAGGATAAAGCCATCCGCATCCATTTCACTTTCTTCAAAATGTGCAATTGACTCTTGGAGTCTATCTGTCAGTTGAATCTGTTGTGTTGTAAAATACCATTACTCCACTACTAATGTGGGTGTTGAGCCAAGTCGGGAGGGACCGTAAATAAGATAAAATGTATTACAGTGTTCGCTTAATATTACAGCCAGCCCATGGTAAGTTATCAGATAACATGAGGCATTTATTGGAACACCGCAGGCAGATTTGAGCATGTCACAATTAATACTGAGTCGAGTTGGCCCCATTGTACCAGACAAAGAAAGAATATAATGCATGATTTTAACTATACACATGGATATTAAGTAACACCAAAATCATAGACCTTTTTATGCTGTGACTTAAGAAAACAGCTAGAGACATGTAATGCACGTGCAATGAGACGCAAGGCACGGACAATGTCAAACCAACAACATTGTTGAAGTCAAGTTTGAGATCATTACACGCCACACTGTCTCCTTTCAGTTGGTAGTGCGTATTCACAAACCCAATAGTAATGTTACACAGTCAGTTGTCAGAGGCAACAAGATGGCAACTTAGTGGCATTAGCAATGCAGAAGTGTCCTTCGGATAAATTGGACGTCAACTTGGGCGCAATCCTGACATCATTTCAAGACCGAGGGCTACCAATAGTGTGAAAGATCGTCTAAGACCTGGCAGACCCCATAAGACAACAAGAAGAGAGGATAGAGTATTGTTGAGTCTTGGTAGGTGCCGTCCATGGGACTCCAAAACATCTTTAAAGCAACAGTGGTACCAGAGCCGTCAGAAATCGGCTGAAAGGATACAGGTCCAGAAGACCCATACAGTGTATTCAACTGTCTCCTGATCAGAAATTAGCACCACTTGCCTGGAGTACTCAACGTGTTTGTTAGAACATTGCTTCATGGAGGATTCACTTTTCAGGTGAGAGTCGGTCTTATTGCATATGGTGGATGGTTGTACACGTGTGTGAAGACAAAGGGACACAGCCATGGTTCCCCGCAATATCCAGGAGACAGTTCCCTTTGGGGGAGGGCCAGTCATGGTATGGGGATGCATTTCCTTGGGTTGCAGGATGGACCTCATCAGCATTCGTGGAAACTCTAATGGGCCTCATTATCAACAGAAGATCCATGAGAGAGATGTTCCCCATTTTGAAAATCATCCTCTAGCCACAAGACCCATCTTCATGAATGACAGGGCCAAGCCTCACAGAGCACGTGCTGTCGCTCAGTTCTTCTAACATAATGCTGTTTAGACCATTCCATGACCTGCCATGAATCAGGATTTCAGTCCCATTTAACATCTGTGGGACATTTTAGGTCGTTGTGTTCGAGAAAGAGACCAACCTGTCCATACTCTTAATGAAATGACTGCTGATTTCCACGAGGAAAGAAACAGAATTCCTCAGAATCAAATCCAGAGATTGATCCAAAGAATGAGAAGGTGCCTTGAAACAGTTGTTAGGATTCAGACAGGATAGACAAAATACTGATGGAAAGTCAATATTTGGACTTGCAGGACATTTTTCTTCAATTCCGTGAACCAGATATGTGCATAGTACTGACAGTTACGTCTGTGCAACAAAAGTGACATTTGTAATGTTTATAATGAAATTAAATAATTTACCAAATCTGTAATATCTTCAAATAAAGCATTTTATTTCAAGGTAGTCTTGGCTGTGTTTATCCTGAACCATTTCCTTCCACGAAATAATTTATTTGGTATGGTAATCACATGCAACAGTTCATTAAAGTTGCTCGGTCTGAGAATAAACGGCTGGTGCTTACCTAATTTCCATGTGTATATATGGCAGTGTATGTTATTGTTGAACAATGACTGTAACTGTGTTACCTTGTTTCTGTTGAGATTCTGTAGGCGCTCAATGGATTGTGTTTGGACGGTGATCAGTCGTCAGGAAGTTACTATATTTAGATGCTGGTATGGTGTGTAAACTTCTGGTCCGGTATAGTGCGGACGGTGATAGTATGTTGTAGAAATATATGGAAAGTTCTGTAATGTTCTAGAGCTGCTAGGCTGGTGACGGCGCGGTAGAGAACCCAGCAGTTTGATAGGCTGCATCTATATAGGGACAGGAGCGTGGTTAGTACACATATAGATTTTGAAAAGGTTTGTGAATCCAACAAAGAACTTTTTTACGAATGTCATACTGTTCAACAGTATTCAAGATGAATTTGAAATCAGTCCCAAATGACTTTGGATTTTTCACCGTAATTGGGAGCCACTCTAAAATATTAATTAAGGGAAACATTGCAAGTTATTGGGAGATCACCAGGTATGATATGAGCAGCAGGTGTATGGGAAAAACGGTAAGTTTGGCAATCACACTTGCTGGATGTTGTGGTATAGGATCAAACCGGTGTATCGTGATTTTGAAAATATGAAGGAATGGTATTTGAAACAATCTGTATAAATGTCCTGCCCTTTTTGAAAATATTTCAATTGTATTCTTATATTAATGTTATCATCAGTTAATTCATCATATTGTTTGTTTAAGTGCCAATACGCCAAATCATCTATGATGTTCCGACATTGATTATCTTTGGTTCCAGAATATTTTTTTTCCATTGTGAATAATATTGACCTGGAGACTATACATTCCATGAAACGTAATGGAAATTAACTCTGTGTGGATTTCAATGGAGGTAGAAACTGGAGATATGGTTACCACAAAATCATGTTGAAAGAATAACTTAGATGCAAATCAGTAATTGCATCGTTGTCATATTGTGATTGTTTCTTTGGAATGGAATTGCATCAAAATTTCCTTAAGAAACTGCACATGACTGTTAACTTGACAATGCTGTTCAAAGAAAGTATGTATCACAGAACCTTGAAAACAATGAAAGATGCCTCAACTGTTGGTGAAATAGATATGTTTTCTTTTACTTTATGGTTTCTATAAATGTCGATGTCAAGTCAAGGTGATATGGCCGGAATCGTCTTGGATATAAAATATTAAGATGACCTTCATTCGCTTTGGCAAAGGTTGTTCATTTGTTTCAGAATTTCTAAAATTAGTTCATAGGACTCTGAAGTTGTTGATTCGCGCTGGCACTGACTGCTCACTTGTGACGACAGTTGCTAATTTTACCTTTCAGGTATGTGAATGGGCAGGTTGCCGAATTCGACAGTTTAATTGGCGAAAACCTGAATTTGCAGCAGTGCAATTTTAAATTTTGAGTTCACAAATGATCAAATCATGTAAGAAGCCTTGAATCGTTGGGAGGCGTTAATTTAATGTTTGAGTTCACAGGTCTACAATTCCAATGACTATGATTCTGATTTCAGAATTCGCACTGAGTATGATCAGCACTCTATCAAGTGCCAACCGTGACATGGGTTTCAACAAAGCGATACACATCTAAGATCTGCATCACTTCGTGCTTTCCTTCGACTTTTGGCAGACACCTCGTGATATAACTGACACAAGTAAACCCCAAATGACTCACACTCCTCATCTTACATAACTCAGCATACACATGATACATGCGGTCGTGGGAGCCCTGAAGATCCAGATTGGAAATATTCTGAACCAAAATATTTATTATACATTTCATGGCAACTGCACTCAACGTAGCAGCTTAAAAGAGTTAACAAATAAAAAATGCTTGACCAAAAGTAATTTGTGAAACGTTAATAGTGTAAATGAGGCGATAAGAAATGACATGCAAAATCGTCCCAAACAAAAGGTATATGTGATTGACGTGCTGAACAATATCAACGATTAGGCCCAGCGCCTGGTCTTAATCCTTGGATTTTTTAATGGCTTCACTGGACTTTTTCTGTCTGTACATCCGTTTTTTTCTGATTTTCTTATAAAGTGTCTGCAACTTGTGTCAACTGATGCCATATCAGTAACTAGTACTATTGGAGATGCCAACTATTGTCTACGCACGGGATTAAGCCCTTACAGACATTCATTGTGTTGAAAAGGACCGAGGGCAGCGGTTGGTTTATGGCAGCCAAACAGGGATGTTAGTCATAAACCACTGATAATAGATATTAGTTTTTTTAATCATTCAAAGAGTCAAGAGCAATTGTTGTTTCACACGCTATGGAATGTTTGCAATGTTATTTTTGTAGGATAACAGAACTAGCAACACTTCCTGATATACAGCTTCTTAGCATCACAAGATATGTTAATTACTAGATAGACAGTTCAATCAAGTCTTGGAATCTGATTACGTAGCGTGTGATTTCAGCACTTTCACTTGGGCATTTCTATGAACGTGATGTCTATTTCTATTTCGGAAATTGACTAACTGTATCCGGGAAAATTAATATTTGCAACAAACTGACAATCAATTTTTTTACGATACTTACAGTTTAACAATTTCTTGGGACAAAATATTTTCTAAACAAAGAAACTGTACTGAAGAACGACTAGACTTTCAGTATCGAGCTATTCAAACAAAATGATGTTGTTTAAGAGTAATCGTGTTGATGATGACACATATTGTTTTTGTTTCTTGAATCTTAGAATTTAACTGTATATCTGAAATGTAAGCCTGTTAATAAAGTCTGGCTGGAAATAGAAAAAAAACACAAATAATGTTTCTATCATATTTAATTTCATAAATTCTTTGGATGTATTTCAGAAGAAGGATTTTGATACACATTGTATGAGACGCCAAATATACACCATGCCTAACATAAAGTTCAATACAAATTTTTATACAGATTTCTGTTAAAATCTCTTCGACTTTAAGGACATGATTTAAAACTTGCAAGTGCATATTTATACACGGCACAAATGTTGGATTTTTTTCTGTGTTTGCTGGGAGCATGATACTAACACTTAATGTTTTAATGTGAACAACGCACACTTATTTGTTTAACCGTAAATAAGGGCAAACTGATATCGATATCAACAGCTCAGACAATTCCTGCGTTGAGGCCAACTAGTGGCAGAATCGTACGCAACCGGTTGAGAGAGCATAACTTCTGGCCCGATAGTCAGCGATAAGCGCAATTTGGATTCCAAGACACTGTCAGTCACACCAAGCTTGATGTAGACAGCATCATCAGAAGTCAAGACGGAGAAAGTACATTGTTTACTTGTTCACGGGTGAGACCAGGTTTCATCTGGACAGCTCTGATGGTTGTGCAAGGATCTACATGCGTTCATGAGAACGTTTTAGTGACGCCTGCGTTACTCAACGTCGTCAGTTTAGGGGATGGAAGTGTAATGGTATGGGGTGGCATCATGTTCTACGTTTTGTGCAAATGCAGGGAATACCTTCACTTTGCAGCAGGATAAGAAATATCTGCTAAAATCTGACTATATCATAAGTAGATGTTCATGAATCACTATTACATAGCAATGATACCTCGTTTCTGTTCCTCTAAGCGATCTTAGACCAACGACTGTCGTAAGCCAATGTTATAGTAAGGGAGTTGATATTGTCTTAGCAATATGATCTCTTTATGGAATGGGGCCAAGGTGTTTGCGAAAAGGTGAGCATATCCTGCCCCAAAGGTGGCAACCATCACCAACACATGCAAATGCAAATCAGTTGTTTCCCTGAAAAAAGTCCACTGAAACATACAAGTCAATATAGGGAATTGCAATGGTCATCGTTTTGGTTACTCATAAGTCAGATGTGGAATTGCCAGTCTAAACAACGAACATGCCTCGACTAACCACAGAGAAGAGGGAGAGAGCCATCGGTATGTTGCAAATGGAAGTGATGCAGGAGAATGTGCCAGTATCATGGGCTGCTTCATGTGCACCATTGCCAGACATTGTCACACGTTGCAGGCAAACTGGCGGAACTGCAGACAGGCCACGAAGTGGAAGCCCAAAGGTCACCCCCCCCCCCCCCCCCCCAGGAAGACCGGTATTTACGTGTGCTTCAACTGATGTCCTAACTGTGACGTCATCATCCGCTAACAGCCTTGGACATCCAGTCAGCAGATGGACAGTTGCCAGAATACTCCGTTTGTATGGTCTCCGTGCCCATTGACATGTCAATGACATGACATTACCGTTCTATCAAATCTACCGACGACGTGGTGAACGGACGGCACGTTGTCCGGTCATCATCGACCGAAATCTCACTGCATGTTTTTACGTTGATGAGGTTTTGCGGCCAGTGGTACTGCCTTTCCTTCAACGACACCCACGGACGCTGTTTCAGCAGGACAACATCACCCCTCGAGTCACCAGCAACTTTCCGAACCTGTCGTCCATAGAGCACCTCTCGTACAAACTTTGTCGCAGGATTCGGAAACGTCAACAGCCGCCATTGACGAGGGATGCCTTGAAACTTGCCCTGCAGGAGGAATGGCATAGGATCCCTAATGAGGATGTCAGGAGACACGTGTACTCAGTTCGACATCGTGTTGGGACCTGCATCGTTGCTAGAGGGGGTCACATCCTATACTCAGCCATGTGTGTAGCAGGGGACATTAAAAGGAGATCGACGTCGATTCTGCCGCTGTGATCGAATACTGGGCAGTGTACCCCGCATGATTAACGTGTCTGCAGGACTTTAAGTTTTTGATCTTGTCATTTTCAAATACCGTTTTTGAATAATTGTTTTTTTAAATAAACATCAACTATTTTTTTATGCATATGAATTGGAATTTCAAGATACTCCAGCATCCTTTTGAGTCTAAATTTCACAGCGTCTTAGCAGCCTTGCTGAAAAGTCGATTAAACTAGTTGACATAGTGCTACATAACCTCCCTTGATTGATTTCCAATCCATCCTGACACCCCATATGGTCACAGCTGGACATAATAGCTCCGAAAGAGAGTTTGTGACCTTGCTGATTGTGTATCGTCACGTTCTCTGTAATAAAACAAACGCATTGCATAGCCTCAAACAACGGAGTTGTATCTATATAATTTATATGTTCTGTTATCTGTTATGTTGGTAAGTATGACCAGTGTGTACTTCCTTATTAAAAGTGTATGTTAGCTTCACCCTCTCTGTCTTATGGACATTCTACATCCACAGACAAAATTTTTAATAAAATATTCACGACAAATATTTTCTTTACGTCACCTTTTTCGACTGTGGGAAAACAGTGGTTTCCATGTGTGCGACGAACTGTGTGTTGAAGGTAAGACGACAAGCAGTGGCGCAAATAAAGACTCCCCAGTTGACCGCTCCATGACAAGCAAGGGTTACTTAGGGCATGATTATATCAGAAAGAAATGATACTATAGAATCAACATGGGGTGGAAGGCGCTTGTGGTGTTGCTTTTGTGGGGAGGTGGTGCAGGTGATCGGGATGTTGGGTTGATGGTGATGTACCTGATGGGGATGTTGGCATTGTGTAGGAGATGGGACAGTTAGGTTGATGCTGGTGTAGATTTTGGGACCGTTTGGGTTGATTGTGGTGTTGGTGATGGTACTGGAGGGTAAGAGACTGTTGGGGTAATGGTGGTATAGGGGAAGGGACTGTTGGGGTGATGGTGGTATAGGGGAAGGGAATTATGGGGTGATGGTTGTATAGGGGAAGGGACTTTTGGGGTGATGGTGGTGTAGGGGAAGGGACTGTTGGGGTGATGGTGGTATAGGGGAAGGGACTGTTGGGGTGATAGTAGTATAGGGGAAGGGAGTGTTCGGGTGATGGTGGTGTAGGGGAAGGGACTGTTCGGGTGATGGTGGTGTAGGGGAAGGGAGTGTTGGGGTGATGGTGATGTAGGGGAAGGGACTGTTGGGGTGATGGTGGTGTAGGGGAAGGGACTGTTGGGGTGATGGTGGTGTAGGGGAAGGGAGTGTTGAGGGGATGGTGGTATAGGGGAAGGGAGTGTTGGGGTCATGGTGGTGTAGGGGCAGGGAGTGTTGGGGTGATGGTGGTGTAGGGGAAGGGACTGTTGGGGTGATGGTGATGTACGGGAAGGGCCTGTTGAGATGATGGTGGTGTAGGGGAAGGGACTGTTACGGGTAATGGTAGTGTAGGGGAAGGGACCGTTGGGGTGATGTTGGTGTAGAGGAAGGGACTGTTGGGGTGATGGTGGTGTGAGGAAGGGACTGTTGGGGTGATGGTGGTGTAGAGGAAGGGACTGTTGGGGTGATGGTGGTGTGAGGAAGGGAGTGTTGGGGTGATGGTTGTGTAGGGGAAGGGAGTGTTGGGGTGATGGTTGTGTAGGGGAAGGGAGTGTTGGGGTGATGGTGGTCTAGGGGAAGGGACTGTTGGGTGATGGTGGTGTAGGGGAAGGGAGTGTTGGGGTCATGGTAGTATAGGGGAAAGGACTGTTGGGGTGATGGTAGTATAGAGGAAGGGGCTGTTAGGGTGATGGTTGTGTAGGGGAAGGGAGTGTTGGGGTGATGGTTGTGTAGGGGAAGGGAGTGTTGGGGTGATGGTTGTGTAGGGGAAGGGAGTGTTGGGGTGATGGTGGTGTAGGGGAAGGGACTGTTGGGGTGATGGTGGTGTAGGGGAAGGGAGGGTTGGGGTGATGGTGGTATAGGGGAAGGGACTGTTGGGGTGATGGTAGTGTAGGGGAAGGGAGGGTTGGGGTGATGGTGGTATAGGGGAAGGGAGTGTTGGGGTGATGGCAGTATAGAGGAAGGGACTGTTGGGGTGATGGTGGTGTAGGGGAAGGGACTGTTGGGGTGATGGTGGTATAGGGGAAGGGACTGTTTGGGTGATTGTGGTGTAGGGGAAGGGAGTTTTTGGGTGATGGTCATATAGGGGAAGGGACTGTTTTGAAGATGGTTGTAAAGAACTAACTAACTATGTTAAATGTCAAATATGTATGCAAGTACACAAATATATGTGACTTGGGTATTACTAAAAAGGCGTAAAATCCTCCTCGCTCACTCACTTACTCACAAACTCGTGGTAATTGACCATGATGTAGTGCAGGCAAGTGTATTTTACAGCAATAATTTGCACCAATTGACTGTATCTATATATCCATGTAAAGTGTCAGCAAATGTTTAAACATGTATGATATATTGATCCCTTCAGCTTGTGAATGTTCCGAAAACAGCTGCTTAAATTATGCATCAAGTGACGTCGGGAGAGGCATCAGTCTTTTGGATGGTGATCTCTTAACAGCTGTGTTACAGTCTACCTGGTGGTGATCTCTTAACAGCTGTGTTACAGTCTACCTGGTGGCGTTCTCTTAACAGCTGTGTTATAGTCTATCTGGTGGTGATCTCTTAACCGTTGAGTTACAGTCTATCTGGTGGCGTTCTCTTAACAGCTGTGTTACAGTCTATCTGGTGGTGATCTCTTAACAGCTGTGTTACAGTCTATCTGGTGGTGATCTCTTAACAGTTGTGTTACATTCTACCTGGTATCTTAACAGCTGTGTTACAGTTTACCTGGTCTCTTAACAGCTGTGTTACATTCTACCTGGTGGTTTACCGTTGTGCTGCAATCTGTCTGATAGTCCTCCAACCAGTTTGTGTAACCAGCACTCCTCTGTCAACAACTGAAGATGATGCCGCTGTGTTCAAGTTACAGTCTGCAGATGGCTTTAACAGCAACTGTTTACATCATGTGTGTATTTTCCACATGCAGCACAAAGGAATGCAGACTTCACATGACGGAGAAAATGAAGGACAGATCTACCACTTTCGGAACTATTGATATCAAGTTTTGCCAACTGTACTGCCAAGAGAGCTTCATTTTTGCATCCTGTCGTAAATCAAAGAACATTGGGACGGGCGGATTCAGTGTCCGTCCTCAAAACCATCCCCATGTAAGTTATGTTTATGTCAAGTGTGTGTAGATGTGTGACGGTGTGTTGATCTTAGCTAGGATCACAGGATCCACACTGAATATCACTCAGTTCCAATTTATTGAATCAAGTGACTTTGGGCGAAACCAAAGCCTTCAAGAAATAAAAATGTTTTCAGTACAATTTGTCCTTGAGCAAAATATTGATGAGAATTACAAACGTGTCAAAACTATATGCCATTTATGATAGTGCTGAATACGCAAGCTTATATAAGGTTGAGGCTCTTTTTCAAGGGATTATGATTGGCAGAAGCCTGCTGTCTTCCGAGGACAGCTACTCAACAGACAGATTCTGCAAAAGAAAGTGCTCTGAAAAATTGCATCACCTTTTTAATAGCTTAATTGAAAATAATTAATATTTAGTATCAAAATATCCCTCAAACAATCAAACAACAACGTGTTGTTCGACTATGGCCTTTCAGTTCGCCAATAATTAAGGAATACAATTATGGGAGCTGTTCAAATTTTCAGATTTTTCCATTATTGACGGGAAGCTATGTTTGTTTACATAATCCAGAGAATCAATGTCGAACATCTTTTTATGCAAGTATTGAAATACACTCTTTAAAAAAGAAATGCATAGGTGTTTTGAGAATTCCAATCAGATTCTTTTTTCCCAGCAATCATCATAAAGACAATTCTTATGTTTGATTCCCGTTAATCATGTCATGTTTGTTGTGCATTGCACGCAAACTCATCTCAAAATGTTATTTTGTAAACGTTTATCAGCAAAAATGCAGAGGATGCACGGAAATTGCTTTCAGAAAAAAATTTCAGCATAATGCACGTGCAAAATGTTGGAAACAAGAGTAGAGACACTGACTATAAAAGACCGTACAAAATTCATCAGTTCATTACCAATTTTCTGACGTGAACAGAGATCGAAAAATGCCAAGATTTACTGCAGTTGACCGAAATATCGGCATTGGACGTTTGGAAGTCCCAGTCTGCCGCTTCAAGACACTTTAACATTCACCAAAGCACCATATCTCGACTATGGGATCGATATACCTGCACTAATTCGACTCAAGATCATCCCAGAAGTGGAAGACCAAGAGTGACCCCCCTTGCTCAGGATCGGTACATCTGGTTGCATCACCTTCGGAAATGATTTGCAACAGCACCGGACACTGCGGGACAAGTGCCTGGTATGCAAAGAATTTCCGACCATCAGAAATCATCTGAGGGAAGTGGGACATCAAGCGAGATGACCAAAAGATGGACCTGTCTTGCGACGTCTACCCCGTCAACGACGTGTCCGGTGATGCAACAGAGTACAGGCATGGGATCTCAGGAACTGGTGACGCGTTTGGTTCAGCGATGAGTCACGTTTTATTCTTCAACGACGGGATGGAAGACAACGTGTATACCGACGTCGACATGAACGTTTTGCGCCGAACTGCGCTCAAACAGGTAGACCGATTTGGTGGAGGGAGTGTCATGGTGTGGGGAGCCATATCCTACACGGGTAGATCACAGTTAGAAGTTGTCCAGGGCAATCTTACAGCAAACCGATACATAGACAAAATTCTGCGTCCTCACCTCCTCCCAACTTTGGACCGCCAGAGGGAGCTGTTCCAATATGACAACGCTCGACCCCACACAGCACGTGCAACAGATAATTTACTTGTTAATGAGAACATCCATGTCCTTCAATGGCCGTCCAAATCCCCTGATCTCAACCCCATTCAATATCTGTGGGACGAACTTGATCGACGCGTCCGTCAACATCACCAGCCTCCCCACACACTGGCACAACTCGCCAATGCCTTACAGGAGGAATGGCGAAGAATTCCCCACGAAAAAATCAGACGACTTGTGCAATCTGTGCCAAGCATGTGTCCAGCAGTGACGGCTGCAAGAGGTGGTGTGACCAGGTACTGACCATGACGCCCCCTTGTGCAATGACTGAAAAGAATTGATGCTGACAATGAGGACCATGCTTTTGTCGATCACTGTGTCAAATTTCATTTGATTGTGTTCACGCATATTTGGTGTTAATACGTTTACATCAGCTTAATAATATTCTTATTTCGTAACTATGTGTGTCTTTTTTTAAGAGTATTTTTGATATCAAGAACACAAGGCTGATATTCTATTTATCACCAAAGTAATCCGGCAATCAGCAAGTAACAGTAACAGCCAGTGAATTGAGTGAATGATTTACAAAGGCCCATCGTTAGGCAAACTGAAAGCATTATCAACTTACACTTACCCGCACCCTGCTTGACAACATGCTTTCATGGTAATTCTAGCAATGTAAACTATTATAAGTAATAACAAATTGTATTCTATTACTTAAATTTTCACTGGCCGAATACTGTTTATGACATAGTCGGAATGGTACACTGGCCTCTTCTTATGATTATGGAGAAGATTTTGTCGCTTTTATTATATTCCCAATTTCATAGTCAATACATGATGTTGACAAGTTTAACATGAATAACTGACTGATGTTTCCAGCTTCATTACGTTGCATCTTTGGTATAATGACACATGCCCTACATTACTCGAGATCTCACATACAAAGTTTGGAATGCTATATCGACCACATCACTTCATATTGATAAAAATCACAGATATACACTTTGTCTGACAAGGTTCTTTTTATTGCTGTCTGAAGGTCCTGACTAAACCCTCCGCATCCAAGGTCTGCAATCGGGCCTCCCAAAGTCTGGAGAGTGGATCTGGAAAAGCCGTCGGTGTGCAAGGTATGTGGTGTCTCACGCAAAGTGGTGTACAATGTTTCATTTAATCCTGTTTCTATCACTTCAGTCGCATTAGAGCTGGAGTGGAGGCTCCAAACCACTGAACATCAATCAAAACACGCTATCTGAGATAAGACCTTGTCTGTTTCTTTTGCACTATATTACTACATTGATTACATGGATTACAGAACAGCCTCACGTTTCTTTTCCTGATTCCTTACTGCGTGAATACTACACAGAAAGAACTCATCAAATCAAGCTGTAGTTAATCAGACTCCTGTCACTGGTGTGATTCAATGAAAACATATTATCATCACCCGCAACAAAGTCAGCCCGCTTCTCAAAGGGAACAAATTCTCCCAAAAACAATTTAAAGTTAGGGAAAGGATATTTTACACACTGATGTTTCTTGCATTGACCTCAAATGAGTTCGAAATATCGGTGTCGTAAATTATTTTTTTAAAGAGTAATATCCCTTGATCCGTCCTTTTAAAGTTGGTACATACTGCGTGAAAACGAAACTACTTAAGTTAGCTGAATGTAAGTTTGCATGGGTATCAAGACTCAAGAAGAGTTATGGCCCTTGCTCTGTGCTTTTCAGTAAAAATTAGGATCTAGTTTTCTCAGAATGAAATGAATGTATGTTTGCATATTTCCAGAGAAGGCATTTTGGGTGTTCGATTCCCGACATGGATACAATGTGTGAAGCCCATTTCTCGTGTCCCCCGGCGTAATATTGCTGGAATAATGCAATAAGCGGTGTAAAAGCTCACTCACCCACTCATTAGTATATCACTCAACATTGCACTAATCTTAGAGCGGCGGCTGGATGGATGGTAAGATTCAGGTTGATCCGTTATAGGCAGTCGAGCGTTAAACTTTGCCATGCTCCCCAGCGGCTGGCTAGATGGTGAGGTTCAGGCTACAGTAGCTCTGAAGTAGTGTCACTAGTGGTTTATCATTTATAGGCAGTCGAGCACCAAACTATGACGTGCTCCTGACAAGTAACAATGACGTCATAGCTCGCACCTTTGCGGTCGTATTGTCGCCAGTCATGGCATTTCATGACTGGCAGTGAGGTGTGTGGCTCGTGTCAGGGTATAAGTTGAAACAGAACATGGACATACAGTAGGATTGGTGTACAGAGTGAATGTAGTAGGAATCAGGTACTTGCTTCACACAGTGTTTACATCCAGACGTTTGTTTAGCCTGTTACCGGGGACGAACATTCTTCTGGATGCAAACGTTTCAACGGGGCCTTTCAACCGATGGGCTTCTTCTGTTTTATCACCATGTTACAAAATGTATGCTTGAAAGTTTCATCTTTTGAACTGATTATTATTTATATCTGAGACGGAAGATTATATGCGAATATTCTAACTCTGTCCAGTCAAGTGTCGGGTCATATGTATTAGCCTAATGTTCTTTACACAAAGGCCGATATAGCTCTCTGTTATGTCAGTGCGGGAAATGATACGTGGAACAAATGCACCAACATTTTTTTTAAGGAATGGTAAGGTAATGTAGGGCAAATTTGCATGATTCTCATTGTTTTCTGACTCTTCAAAAATCGACAAATGCGAAAACATTTCGGCCCCTATCTCACGAGCAGTGGCCATTTCAGTCTTTGTCGCAACATATTTGCATCCGTTTGTAACCTTGTTCATTTCTCACACCAAACACAATATTAAACAAGAAGCAGTGTTGTGTCGTCTACAGTTTCTGCCTCAGAAAGTAATCTTGTACCAGTTTTCCTGACACGGAATTACAACTGTGTTTCACAAGCACCGGATCAAGTAGACCTGATGCTCTTAATATTTTATCATCATTACATTGGTGAGGTGAAATGGGGTTTAACGTCGCGTCCAAGATTATTGCGCTTATATAGGCACTTGCATGCACGTGTGTGTGTGGCTATTTGTACTAGTCCACACTAATGATTAATGTCATTATATAATAAGAAAACAAATGCGAAATGAATGGCATTTCTTGTGAATGACAATATTAATGCACATATCACTGTTGCAAACTGGGTGTGTGTCATTGTATACATTCATCGATGTGACGATGACTTTCGAGTCTTGGAACACCTTAAATAATGTTTTCCTTCACTAAAAATAACAATGGATGTTATTCTCATGATGTATACATTGCAACAGCATTCATTAAAATGCAAACAAACAAAATAACCACCCGTTCTAGCATTTTTCTACAGTAAATACATGTCGTGTCCGCCATGTTTGTATGTCTAGTTGAGGCCCCTATTTGATGGGTCTGTTTGGCATACCCAGGCAATGAGGCTGTAGGTTGGAGAAGCCAGCAGGTGTCACTGTCCAACCTTGTGCAAGACGTGGCTGGCCACATTATCATGTAACAAATATCAGCCAAAACGCCCACTCCACATAGCATTCATTTAAGCTGTCTCTACAATTACAAGTCTACAAGTTGAAAAATGCAACCTATTGTTATTCATTTCTAACAGGTCAACAGTTGCACTGACAGTACCACCGTAAGGCATGATTCCAACAAAACGTGTACTGACACGCCTCCACAATGACTTCATATTTGCCAAATTGCAAAACGTGCCTGCAGACAGTATCTATAATGCATGTGTCCCATGTATAGTTTTCAGAAAACCATATTCTGTGTTTCAGCCTCAGGTGACCTGAGTCAGGATCGGAGGCAGAGCAAAAGCGTTCTCGTGCTCCCAGTTACGACACAAAAGCCTGCTTCACGGGGTAGGTGTGAGAACCCAACAGGTGGTATATCACCTCTCAACCCTTAATTCAAAGTCAACAATTAACAGATGTACAGCTAGACCCGTGGGAAGTCGGACTTGGTTGATGCGTGTCGCCATATCGGTTGCGTAGATTGATGCTCATCTTGTCAGTCTCTCAATTGTCTTGTTCAGACTCGAATAACCTTACCTAATAATTTCAAGCAGTAATAGACTGACATTAGCATCCTATAAAGGCCCAGTTCATCAAACGTTACCACTCCCCACCACACACACAATAATGTTACAACTACTGCATGAAACGGATAAATATAAACATTAAATACATACTCCTTAATTACCTGAACCAGCTGTCGTCAGTCCCCCCAAGCGTTATATTATTGTCAGCCATGTTCGTGTCATATATCAACACTTTGAGGTGTTAACAGTGTAGTTGTATGACAAAGATGTTGGGATGTGTACAGGGTTTACTTTGCGTTTCAGTGACTCCATCACCAGCAAACTGCCACGACCTCTATGTCGCCAGCAGGGATGGGAAAATGATGGATGTCAAACGGATCCTGTCCAGTGGGAATGTCAACATCAACTGTAGAGCTGGAAGGTACTGCAAGACACCGGTGATGTGGGCAGCATACGGCGGACACAGAGAAGTGTTGGAGCTCCTTATAAATTTCGGCGCTGATTTGTCAGTGTTTGACTCTGGACATAGCAACCTCCTTTTCTGGGCCTGTCTTGGAGGACACGTGAAGACGGTGGAGTTTATCCTATCTCTGGGCGCGGTGGACATCAACGCATTGAACATCAATGGGTGGACAGCGGTTGACTGGGCGAAACGTCTGGGACATCAGCGAGTGGTGGATCTCATGTTGTCCTGGGGCGCTTATTGACGTCTATGTAATGTTTGTGCGGACAGTGAAGGACAGTGTCACTGACAGCAACGTGGTCTGTCGTTCACGTCGTCATGGTTTATATGCCAGTTTTAAGAAGAAAAACGTTGTTGTTTTTTAAGATAAAATAGTCTTTTGATCTTGAGAAATTGTCATTTGTTGAGTTTGGAACTTTTCATGCTCAGGTAAGACAATTGTTATTTATAGACGATGTGTGGTTTAGGAGATAAACCTACTGCTTTACGTTCATAGGAACCCTCGATCTATCGGTACTCAACACTGCACTTTGGACATAGCTCGATTATATGAAGACTGTAATAGCTCTATGCATAAGTAATTCAGAATGTGGATGTGTTGCTTTAGCGCTCGGCTCCAAATCTACTCTTCATTGGGACTACATCAAATTTCTGAACACAGTAGGTTTATCTCCATTCTACCATGCCGGCAACGACGGTTTGAAAACGGTGCTCTCTTGCAACGTGTAGCAGCACAGGCTACAAAGGTCGGCAATCTTAGAACATTCTGAAGAGTGGTCACAGGTAGTTATATATGTGACAATATTACAAAAATTCAAGACTAAAGACACCATAGTCTTGATTAGTTCAAAGTAAGTGTTAAAACACATAGCTTTTCAAAAGGAAGTTGACAAATTACACTCCAAACTTGGTCCAAAGACAAACGTTTTAATTTCAAACAACCTGATCTGCACGGTGTGGGCTGACCCCAGTCAAGTCTTGGAAATCAGCGAGAGATGTCATTTCTAGGAAATCGAACATGCCATTTCCATTGTAGGGATGACAGGTTGTAGACATAGTTTTACAAATGCTGAATGGATATATTTCTACAACAAACTTTATGAATTAATAATTCTAATATGTATTTAACATGTGTAAGTCTTATTAGAAAGCTAGCAGTTACCCAAAGTAATTAATAATAACAAAAAATCATGATAAATGCCTCCCCTAACTGAACTTGGATGTGGCAGAACTTGACCTACATCACGGTTATTCACACCTCACGACTGTCCATGGCTGACAATGTAGTGTTTATATTCTCTGTAACTAGTTAAACAAAGAGACGTGCCACTGTGGAACCTATGATGTGGTTCAACATTAACCTGTAGATTTACTGGGAATGATACACTGATCAAAACATACAGGAACTGAATGTGACTGAACAGCCGTTTTTAAGGCTGCAGACGAGGCGGATATTTTGACACGAGGAAACTGCATGGTTTGACCTGTCAATATGTCAAGATTTAATGGATTCAAAGCCAGAGTGTGAAAGGAATGAGACCTTTGTGGCCCAGAAATAGTATGCGTGTTGACAGAGGCGGCATTGAATATCAAACACAAAATGGTTTGTAAATAATCTGTCATAAATAGAGTATCTTCAAACACATTTTTATGATGTTATATTTTACTTTCATTGTCGGTTGTTTTAATGACGTCCGAAATTACCTATTCCATGTCTGTTCGCTGACATGTCCCTGACAGTTTCTTGAACATTTAATTCGTATGCAAAAGATAAACCTTCATAGAGCTTTGTATTCTCATCTCCGAAGCATTCAGTATTACAGCCAACAGCATTTCGTCCCCGAAAACATCCGATATGAAACTATCGTATATCCTTTATCAGATGCTAGGCCGCCTACTTATTTTGCGAGAGCCATTGACTTGTATAAGAGACTTTGCTTGTATTGGAAACTAAGTATGTGAAAGACTACATATCGATACGTTTTTCAGTTCCTAGTGGTGATCGATCGGCAGCCATTTTAATGAATCGATATGTAGGCTATCCATGTATTCATGCATACGCTTTTTTGTGTGAAAAGGCTTACAGTATTTAAAAGGAGTTTCCCTAGCAAACAGGAAACCTCTTTTTAAGCAATCTAGCATTCTTCACTGTCATGGTAGAATGGGGTATAAATCAAGAAAACCAATGTGTGAACTGTATGAATCCACGCAGCACAGTTGTATACATCAAAGCAGACAAAACTGACAAGATTGATAAACATTTAGATTATCAGTAAATGTATTGTACCAAATAGGTACGCTACTTCCAGTACCAGCATTTCCGGTGACATGCTGTACTCATGAACTAGTTTTGCTTTCGAAATACGCGACATCCAAAGCTAACTTTGCTAGACGGGACCAAGTATACTACCACGCTTGGTTGTCATCAACGTTTATTTCGGAATAACATGATCAGTTTTTTGTTATTCCTGCAAGGTTTATCGGTTCCTGACAGACAACTGACAACTGATCATAAAGGTATGTGTTCTGTTCTTTACCTTTAGAATAATTTTGACAAACCATTGCAATACTATCGTTCAGACGTGTATTTATAGTCTCAGTGGACAGTGTTTTATGATTACAAAGGAAATGTTACTTGTTTCTGTGATGTGAGATTATTTATGAAGATGCAACTACCAATGGGAAGGCCAAATTACCCAACTCCCAATGGTATTCTGGTATCTGACAGTATGGAAGCGTGCTTGTGACAATTTGAACAGGCATTAAATTAGGCAAGATTTGGAAAAAATGAAGTTTGAAAAAACAATGCTATGAATATATTTACGTGAAATTTGTTTCAGTAAATTGTATTTATTTATTATTTCAGTACTTATAGTACTTAATGAAACAGCCATGTGTTTTGAACTTAAAATTATATCTACATTATATTTGGTCATATTTACTCCGTCATACACCTTTAATTAAGTAAATAATTTTCCATGAAGAAATGTCTTAGTTACTTTAGGAAACTTATTTTGTTTATAAATATGAGGGAGACAATAGGGTTTTATGCAATGTAGAAACCATGTGCATAAATTGTTGTCTAAAAAACACAGTTAGTTTGTATATTAAATGTGAATCGAAATAATGCAGATGTATTATTTTTTGCACTTTGGTACACTAAAACTTTACTCTGTTCTACATGTACAGGACGAGTGTATAGAAGTTCAGATGACGGAAAATACGAAAACAAAAACACACCCCCAAAACACACCCCCCCCCCCCCCCCCCCCCCAAAAAAAAAACCCCAAAAAAACAACAACAAAAACCCAACAATGTTGTGCTGCCTCATAAACCTACAGTACAAGATATGTCAAGGTTACAAAATTCAAGGCCTCAGTGAAGCTCTCAAAGAGTTTTAGGGTGGAAACATGGAGGGCAATTCCACATCTGATGTATTAGTAAAACAAAATATGTCCATTGCAATCCCCAATTTTGACTTGCATGTTTCAGTGGACTTTTTAAGGGGTACAACTGACTTGCATTTGTATGTGTTGGCGATGGTTGCCACCTTTAGGGCAGGATATGCTCACCTTTCCACAAACATGTTGGCCCTTTCCACAAATCGATCATAGCGCTAAGACGATCTCAGCTCCCATGCTTTACCATCGTAGTTCTAAGATCGTTTTGAGGAACGGGCACCAGGTATCATCACTATGTAAGAGTGATTCATAAACATCTGCTTATGATACTGTCGGAATTTAGCAGAGATTTCTTATGAATATGAAAAGGGCTATGTCGCTTTAATTTACAACACGTGCAAGGTTTAGGCGGGTATTAAGCTGCTGCAAGGTGATGGTGTTTCACAGCATTTGCACAAAGGGTACAAGATCTCATACGATGTTGTCCCGGTGGCGAACATCATACAAAATTCCCATTTACAATAATGAGTTGCATTTACCCACGGGTTGTGATGCCACCACATGCCATTACACTTCTATCCCCGAAACTGATGACACTAAAACGCTCTCATGAACGTATGTAGATCCTTGCACGCCATCAGAGCTGTAAAGATGAAACCTGGACTCACCTGTGAACAATATACTTTCCCAGTCTTGACTTCTGAGGATGCTGTCTACACCTAGGCGAAGTAGAGGCAAAATTGGGCGTATCGCTGGACGTCGGGCCAGATGTTAAGCTGCCTCAACTGGGTGCGTACGATTCTGCCACTAATTGGTCTCCATGCAGAAATTATCCGAGCTGTTCATATCTATATCAGTTTGCCCTTATTTAGGGTTAAAATAGTGGGTGTTTTTTGGGTGATCTACTGATAGTTAAACAAACAGTGTGCACTGTTCACATTAATAAACAATAAGTGTCAGTATCATGCACCCAACAAACCCGCAAACATCCAAACTGTGCGTCGTGCATGAATATGCATGTGCAAATTTTGAAGCAAGACCTTAAACTCGAAGTCGTAATGAATATGTATTGAAAGATGTATTTTTTAATTTGAGAATAGATGTATTTTTATTGAATTTTATGTTAGACATATTTGGGTTTTTTTTCAGCTAGTATATCTTTGGTGGCTAATACAATGTGTATCAAAAGCATATTTCTAAATTACAACCAAAATATTTATGGAATTAATTTCTTTCAATTTTGAATGTGATCAGTTATTTTTGTTTTTAAATTACATCCAAACTTTGTAAACAGACTCACATTCCAGATAGATATGAATTGCCAGATTCAGATAAACGAAAACAAAATGCATCATCATCAACACATGCTTTTCTGTAGCAGTTGCGTTTTTGTTGACTTGATTCCATACATGTACTACAATATTGAAAATCAAACTTTACCTGTTGAAAATATTGGTGTCGCATAAACTTTTGTTGTTGAGTATTTATCTATACACTCATTTTATTAAATATCTAATAATCTTACAAATTCTCATCCAGGTCTTTTATTATTTGCTCAGCAATCCACAGAACCCTTTTCAAGATAAAGAGGGTTTCTCTTCTGACAAAAGAGGAGTTTGGTCTGTGGTATGGGATGGCCATTTGCCAGTTGGTAGCCATTACTTTCAATGAAACTATTCACTATTCACAACAGACATATTTCGAAGGTTTTTCTACTTCTTCATTTAATTCCAATGTGTCTTCATGCATCTTCCTTAATGTAATATTGTATCTTCCAGATCACTGATGTTTCTCAACTTTCGGATTTAATGTCTTCACACTTTTTAGTATAGGATGAACAAGAAATTGTTTTACTAGAGACTCACGGATCACCAATTCTAAGTTATTACCATCAATATTTGTACAACATTCCTGTTATGGTAAGCATACTTTTCTCCTGTTTTTTTCTGAAATATTTTGCATTAGACAATTATTATCTTTGTTAAATAGAAGCGATACAGTTAACTGCCAATATTATTTCATGACTTTGGGCATTTGCATTGTTAATGCCATAGCCGAATGGTTTGATTTATAGCCTGTCAAAACTGATATGTCTACTGTAATATTTGCCACAATGCAGTGTTTAACATCATGAGCATCGATCGAAACAACATGGATACGATTGCAAGCATCAACCAAGTCAGTGAGCCTCATCATCTGATCGATCACGTTAGTCGCCTCTGACGACAGTTATGGTTGCCTCTTAAAACATGCATATTTTGCTGAATACTGGTTCCAAACAAGGTCTTCACGGGTCCGACGACCGACCGTGTGCATTATGTGGATGCTAAGCATGTATGATATGGATGAGTGTTGGTCAGTTGGGGTTTACTGTTGTCTATTTATCACGAGGTTTCCACTAAACGTGGAAGGAAAACACGAAGTGATGCAGATCCTAGGTTTGTTGAAATCCAAGTCGCGTTTGCCACTGGGTAGGGTGCTCATCTTGAAATGTAGACCTGTGAACTCAAATATTTAATTATCTCCTCCCAAAATATCAAGGCTTCTTAGACGATTTGATAAACTGTGAACTCAGCATCAAATTCAGGTTTTCACCATTAAAACTGTCAAATTACTAAACAGATATATCACAATTGGGCAACCTGCCCATTCACATTCCTGAAAGATAATATTAGAAACTGTCGTCACAAGTGAGCAGTCAGTGCCAGCGCGAATCAAACTACAGAGTCCTATGAAGTAATTTTAGATATTCTGAAACAAATGAACAACCTTTGTCAGCCTGAATGAAGACTGTAACTCCATATACATTCGTGTGTAAGGTCAACTTAATAATTGATATCCAAGGCAGTTACGGCCATATCACCATGACTTGACAACAACATTTATAGAAAGCAGGAAGGATAAGAAAACGTATCTATTTTACATCTATTTGTCATCTGATCATAGTTTCTTTGCAATGAAATAGATACTTTGTTGGGTTGAATTATTTTTGTGAAGAATATATTCAACTTATAATTTTGTGATACATTTCTATTTTAAAAGCTTAAGTTGTCTTTTTGTACTTCTCGGTCGTAAGTCATTATATTTTTTTTCTTTGTCGACAGAGAATTATCAATAAATACTAACTATATCGATTGCTTCGGGTAGATAGTATTTTTCAACTGATTGTATTTCCGCCCGTGCGGCACGAGCACTCGATCACATGCATTCAACAGAAAGAGTCAGAGCAAGAGAGAGACATTGTCAAAAGTATGGGAGGTTTACTCTTCAGGTAATTAGTTGTACTTTATATTATTTATTAATGCTTAAAGTAGTTTTTCATGTATTATTTCATGTAAATTTTTACTTATGCATATTTGAAGGAAAAGTGTAGTGTTTTGACAACTGTTGACTCTTGGAACAGTCCATTATATTCTGGTGTGGGGATGTTTTCTTAAATGTACATTTAATAGCGTTAAAGTCACTTAAGTTTCATTTCCTTTCCAATATTTGTAATGTTTATCGTTTTCGCTTTATTTAGGCGTTTGTTAGCCTCTCTTTTTGAGTACATTTACTTGAGCGCACAACCTATTTCCCCTCGAGTAAAATAGACTAGTTCCAATCTCGGATTAGGCCGGATGGCAGTGTTAAGCTAGTTTCAGTGTTTGTTTACATTTTGGAGTCAAGTAAATGTTGTTATATATTCAAAAGCGTTAATTTTTTCGCTATTTTGGTATTTTATATAACATCAAAAGATCTTTCCAAGTACTTTGCAATTATTTTCGTTAGAGAAGTGAACTTTCAATTGAGGTTTTTTTTCGTAAGCAACAAGTGTATGGAAGCTTCTAGAGATTTTGGGTGCACTTTATTTTTTAGTAAGAGTGCAAAAGAGATTATATATTACTGTTTTCCGGATATTTTGTTACACTATGTTATATATTTATTTGATAATTATTTCATAAATAATATAAGGCATTCCAGAGATAATCAGTAACACAGAGTCATTGTACAATTGAGAGTAATTAATTAATGCCAAGAGACTTTCACTAAGAGACTTTCACTAAGAGATGTATTTTATATATTAACTGATTGTATGAATATTTGGTGTTAAATCAAAGAGATTTATCATTTTTGTCATTGTCGTCAGAGTAAATAAATAGGTGTTTGGAAGCGCTCCCGTTTTCCCATTCTTCTTTGTCCAAACCATATGTGTCAAACATATTTAACACTTTAATTAAGAATTTTAATTTTAATAAACACTAAATAATTTCTAAAAACAGGACAACGTTGAATCTGAGGAGAGAAGGCTAAAAGAGATAGAAACATATATCAGTTTCTATCATCATGGGCCTTACGTTGAACATATAGTTTTCACAAAACAAGTATTGAAGAATTTTCTTCCTCGACTTTAATATCCATAGTACGTTTTTGAATTAAAATCCTTTCAGAAATATAAATTTACATAGAAACATATTTAATGTCATCCATACTAAAAGGATCGGCCTACCTTTAGAACACAGTACCACAAACTTTTCAAACAGTGATCATACCCTATGACGTAATTTGTAGTATTTTGTTGCCAGTCACACCAGCGAAACAATGCCCTGTGACGTCAGGGGTCATCGGGTGTGCATAAGCTCATGATCTATCATCTCTACATGAAATGCCATTGAATATGCCAAGCAGTGTGGAGAGTTTTGAATATTTATTTACTAAATATAGCCTGCGGCAGCGCATTTTATAGCAAGCGCTAGTTTAAGAAAGCACTTTTATTTGTGTTGAATACTTTGGGGAAAGTAGGCTGCCGGAAACTGTCCTGGAACGTTCACACAAACCACTTTCACCGGCTACATTTTTTCAGTACTGATTCAAAGCGAACTCACCGTTGTGTCGTCACTAGTCATGCTTATTCCTCACTCCTTCCTTATTATTATCTACATCATCCTTACAGTGTTCCCTACCACACTTTTCTGTCACAAATATCACCATCGCGAGTTCGACGTCTGACGTCTGACTCCTGGAGCTATTTTCAGTTCGCGGCATATCGGCTCATTCCTCACCACTTGGTATCTTGTAGATTACGGAATGGGACGAGTGTGACAAATGGCATCGGGATCATTCGTAAGTGTCCGTAGACTAAAGTTACGAGACACCATGCCTACCCGTAGCCTTCGTAAGTGTCCGTCGCCTATTCGACCCTTTTCTTTCAGTTCCGTGACGTCATAGGGATGACTTGGTAAATTTGCAGTTTAACAGTGTGAATTTAAAGTTTAACAGTGTGGACGTAGCTCAGTCAGTTAGCTGTCGGGCTAACAAGCCGAAGGTCGCGGGTTCGCGTCCGACGGATTCTCACAAAAACTGGTTGCTTGTCTTGAGACGTGTGACCTACGGCAGAGATCGTCCTCACGAGAAGTTATGGTACTGTATTCTAAAGGTGCTCCAAAGGATCACCCTAATATTTCCGATCGTCTGCATGTACACTTACACTACGGTATGTTAAATCAAAGATGAATATTGTATACACCTGCACAATAATCATTCTCCAGTCTGTTCAACTTCCTACAGTAGTCATGTTATATGCACAGTAAACATGTACACCTACAGTGAGATCCAATCGATATCACATTGCTTGTATATACACCGTAGTAGAACACAGGACAATAATTATTCAAATGAGCTGGCTGTTAGAAAGAGAAGGACTTGTATCGATGACGCCTTGGGTATGGTATCAGAACTTCCGAAATGCTCTTTTCCTCATGGGGGACAGACTATTTGATATTTGAGGAGGGACCTGGAATTCGTTAGGAGATTAGATCAGCCCCTAGGCAGCTGACATACTACAGCTTATCACAATGCATAATGGTTATGATTTTATATCAGTGATCACAGTTGGTTGATGGTATTATACAGGTGGTCCCTGATACATTGACTCTAGCACGGTGTTATACAGGTGGTCCCTGATACACTGACTCTAGCACGGTGTTATACAGGTGGCCCCTGATACACTGGCTCTAGCACGCTGTTATACAGAAGGTCCCTGATACACTGACATAGGACAGTGTTATACAGAAGGTCCCTGATACACTGACTCTAGCATGTTGTTATACAGGTGGACCCTGATACACTGGCTCTAGCACGGTGTTTTACAGGTGGTCCCTGATACACTGACACTAGGACGGTGTTATACAGAAGGTCCCTGATACACTGACTCTAGCACGCTGCTATACAGGTGGTGCCTGATACACTGACACAAGGACAGTGGTATACGGGTGGTCCCTGATATACTGAGCTAGTGCACCTGTACTTTCGCGTGGTGGCCTCAGTGAGGATTCCCGGCACTGATCCCTGAAATAGCGAAATATTTAATTCAACATATACCAGTCGTCTAGGGCGCCGCGATTCGCTGTGCACAGTTGCGTCCCTTGGGCACGCCAGAAATCTATGATTGAGGGCTCGAATCCCGGTTCACTTTTTTAGGTTTGTCAGCACCATACCCGTGCTCGTGGGTTTCACCGAAGTGGTAAACGTCTGAGACCTGCATCACTTCGGGCTTTCCTCCCACCTTAAGTTGACATGCCGTGATATAACTTGAAAACTGCTAAAAGCGGCGTTAAACCCGACTCACTCACTCAACATATACCGCAAACTAATTCTAATGTTTTAACCACCATACCCGTGCATCAGGTAGGTCTTTCCTTCCCAAATAAACGGCTTTAAACCAAACTCACTCACTGATAGTGCCCAGAGGAGCACATGTGCATTGAGTCCGGTAGCTAGGTACAGACAAGAAGTACAGTGCCCAGAGGACCACATGTGCATTGGGTCCGGTAGCTAGGTACAAGCAACTGACTGCACAGAGACGAAGACGTCCCATGATTCAGCATCAAGGCCAACCATCCCAGGCCAACACAGGTGTATGACCAGTTTATCAAAGATGGCGTTAACGATGAGATGCATCAAGGTTGTGGGACCCGTGAAGATCCCGGGAAGAAAAGGTCTTCAGCAACCCATGCTTGCCACAAAAGACGACTATACTTGCGCCGATCGATGCTTATGATGTCAATCACTGGATTGTCTTGTCCAGACGCGATTATTTACAGACAGCGGTCATAGAACAAGAATATTGCTGAGTGCGGCGTTAAACAACAAACAAACAAACAAAGCATCAAGGTAATTGTGTTCCCTTCATACAGAACTGGATCCAAGGCAACGTAAACAGGAATACAGTTTGAACTTAACGATGTGAAACAAAATTAATATATCGAGAACCCTGGACTATGTTCCTTCTTCATTAAACTGAGGGTAGCAACTATGAACCATCCACATGGAGAGGTATGCTGAAAGTACTGAAAGACATCTACATTCAAATCACTTGAGTTATGTTGTTTACCGATGGTGCTTTTTCAAAACTGAATCATGTCATGAAAAATAATCAAAAGGTGCTCAAAAGTGATGATTTAGGTAACCGACGACCAGAATCCATCTTGACTGCATTGGCACAAACACGTAAGATACTGTAGCCAGCTTGGCCTTAGAAGTCCAGAGCCCACTCTCAATACTCTATGGTGGATGATACACATCCAGGGACGTCATCCCACTCTCCTACCACTGATCCCAAACTTGTGCAATACCCCTGATTTCATGTTCGTGCGCCAATATTCATGTGCACCACAAGCAATCACATTAAAGTGACATTGCCATGGAACTTTCAGAATCATGCATGATAATCACAGGGACAAACACTTGTCGTGATTTCCCATGATGACCCTGAATACGTGCATCCCGGTCCCTGCATGCATAAAATCCCATCAGCGAGACATTCGTCACACATTCACAGTTCACGTGCGACTGAGTCACTTCCAGCAGAGTAAATTATTGAAGTGTTTGACCTGTGAAAAGTAACTTTGTTAACGAATAAACGTCATAAACGTTATGGACGTCCACGATGCGGAACATGACGACGGCAAGATAATCAAATCCGTACGGGTCACGTGTGAAGTCGGCTTCAGACTGCAACTATGACAATCCGCAGCATCCCTGGCATACGGCCGTTAAGTGCAAGGACTGTGAGGAATCGACTAGGTGGGCATGACATCCGTCAACGTCGTCCAGCTGTACTTCCATTGTTTCTGCCATGTCCTGGACACAGTCTGAGGTTCAGGTTATAGGACTGGAGGTGAGTGCTGTTCACGGGGCCAGGTTACAGGACTGGAGGTGAGTGCTGTTCACGGGGCCAGGTTACAGGAATGGAGGTGAGTGCTGTTCATAGGGCCAGGTTAAGGAACTGGAGGTGAGTGCTGTTCACGGGGCCAGGTTACAGGACTTGAGGTGAGTGCTGTTCACGGGGCCAGGTTACAGGAATGGAGGTGAGTGCTGTTCATAGGGCCAGGTTACAGGACTGGAGGTGAGTGCTGTTCACGGGGCCAGGTTACAGGACTGGAGGTGAGTGCTGTTCATGGGGCCAGGTTACAGGACTGGAGGTGAGTGCTGTTCATAGGGCCAGGTTACAGAACTGGAGGTGAGTGCTGTTCATGGGGCCAGGTTACAGGACTGGAGGTGAGTGCTGTTCATGGGGCCAGGTTACAGGACTGGAGGTGAGTGCTGTTCACGGGGCCAGGTTACAGGACTGGAGGTGAGTGCTGTTCATAGGGCCAGGTTACAGGACTTCAGGTGAGTGCTGTTCATAGGGTCAGGTTACCGGAATGGAGGTGAGTGCTGTTCATAGGGCCAGGTTACAGGACTGGAGGTGAGTGCTGTTCATGGGGCCAGGTTACAGGACTGGAGGTGAGTGCTGTTCATAGGGCCAGGTTACAGAACTGGAGGTGAGTGCTGTTCATGGGGCCAGGTTACAGGACTGGAGGTGAGTGCTGTTCATGGGGCCAGGTTACAGGACTGGAGGTGAGTGCTGTTCACGGGGCCAGGTTACAGGACTGGAGGTGAGTGCTGTTCATAGGGCCAGGTTACAGGACTTCAGGTGAGTGCTGTTCATAGGGTCAGGTTACCGGAATGGAGGTGAGTGCTGTTCATAGGGCCAGGTTACAGGACTGGAGGTGAGTGCTGTTCATGGGGCCAGGTTACAGGACTGGAGGTGAGTGCTGTTCATGGGGCCAGGTTACAGGACTGGAGGTGAGTGCTGTTCATGGGGCCAGGTTACAGGACTGGAGGTGAGTGCTGTTCATGGGGCCAGGTTACAGGACTGGAGGTGAGTGCTGTTCATAGGGCCAGGTTACAGGACTGGAGGTGAGTGCTGTTCATAGGGCCAGGTTACAGGACTGGAGGTGAGTGCTGTTCATGGGGCCAGGTTACAGGACTGGAGGTGAGTGCTGTTCATGGGGCCAGGTTACAGGACTGGAGGTGAGTGCTGTTCATAGGGCCAGGTTACAGGACTGGAGGTGAGTGCTGTTCACGGGGCCAGGTTACAGGACTGGAGGTGAGTGCTGTTCATGGGGCCAGGTTACAGGACTGGAGGTGAGTGCTGTTCATAGGGCCAGGTTACAGGACTGGAGGTGAGTGCTGTTCACGGGGCCAGGTTACAGGACTGGATGTGAGTGCTGTTCACGGGGCCAGGTTACAGGACTGGAGGTGAGTGCTGTTCACAGGGCCAGGTTACAGGACTTGAGGTGAGTGCTGTTCATAGGGCCAGGTTACAGAACTGGAGGTGAGTGCTGTTCATGGGGCCAGGTTACAGGACTGGAGGTGAGTGCTGTTCATGGGGCCAGGTTACAGGACTGGGGGTGAGTGCTGTTCATGGGGCCAGGTTACAGAACTGGAGGTGAGTGCTGTTCATGGGGCCAGGTTACAGGACTGGAGGTGAGTGCTGTTCATGGGGCCAGGTTACAGGACTGGAGGTGAGTGCTGTTCACGGGGCCAGGTTACAGGACTGGAGGTGAGTGCTGTTCATAGGGCCAGGTTACAGGACTGGAGGTTAGAGTGCTGTTCATAGGGCCAGGTTACAGGACTTGAGGTGAGTGCTGTTTACGGGGCCAGGTTACAGGACTGGAGATGAGTGCTGTTCATGGGGTCAGGTTTCAGTTTGACTGCAGTGATGGCCGTCAGCGTGCTTATAGATGGAACGTTACACTGACGTGTGTGTTTTGCAACGGTCTGCATGTCGTTGTGGGAGGGTGAAGGTGTTGGGAGGCATCGATGGTAATTTGAGAGGTGTACGCTGCCAGGACAAAGTTATCCGTCCTCCCGTTCCTTCAGACCCATGGACGTCGCATAACCTTTAACGCTGGACAATGCTATGGTCCTATTTTGACGTCATGAGATTGCCATAACACCTCAAACACTAACCGTTGTTTACATGGCCGGAAGAGTATTAGCCGATCAGGACATGAATCTGAAACGCGTGAAGAGTTGATTGTTGTCTTATTATGTTCAGCCAGAGGATTGATCAGTTGAAGAGATGTGTCCCTCTGACCGAGGTCAACATGATCAACTGCCTTGTCTTTTTCTGGAGTGATCAGCAGAAATGCCTTTCCAAAACACACGTCTAGAAATAATAGATACTTGATGAAAGCGGCCAATGCAAGTGGCTACTGACAAGATAACGTAAAGTTAGTGTGTGCGTGCGTGCGTGCGTGTGTGTGTTTGTGTGTGTGTGTGTGTGTGAGGTGTATGTCGAGTCTGAATAGGGGATGATTGATTGATTATTAGAAAGTTTTATAGGTGTTCGGGCAACTAGGCCCATGATAAAGGTTTGCTAAGTGCCAAAATCGTTCATAGAGTAGTAGGACTGCCACACGCTTTAAAATCACCACACACTACTTTGAGATTGTCTGACATATTCAATAGAGAACTATAGACATCATAGGTAGCAAGAGCATTTTTATAGACATGGAACATGGAGGCTGATCTTTTATCCTTCAAATGTATATTGACTTCATTCCAATCTAATTGGGATGTGGAACCGTATTTCACTAAATGACAGTGAGTGATTGAGTGAGTTTAGCACTACCACCTCTAAAACCAATCTGATAATCTTTACGTAGGCAGACATGGCCTTTCCAGCCGAATCGCTGGTTAAGATTCAAGAACGTCTTCTGAAGACATAACATCTGGCATTAGGCCAAGGCTGTTAATAAAAACCTTAAATCCTGGACCATTAGCATTTACTGAACTAGCATCAAGAGTGCCATGAGAAGGATGGATTAAGACTTCCAATGATGTCCATTAAAATGATCTCTTCGGAGATATTTTCTATGGCAGGATTCATGACTTCATATAATTTGTAATAACAGATGTTGACAGTATTAATAATATACACTCTCTCAAAAAGGAAACGCAACCCCAGTCTGAAAATGTGAGAAAACCCCTAGAAGAAAAAGATTGATTGTAAATACAATTTTTCTGATATGCACTTATACCATGTACACTGTTTATTAACGTAAGCGCCCAAACACAACAATTTTCGTGCACAAGGGCATTTTATTGTTTCTTTCATCATAGTGAGCACAATTTTCATGTGGCCCATGCTAAAAGCCTCATGCACGTGCAATTAATGGAAAGCACGTGTTGATTAGCGATTCATTCTATCATTTTCACTGATAGACAAGGTCGAATATGCCACGTTTGAGTGCTGCAGATCGAGATATCGCCATTGGTCGTATTGAGGCCGGACAAAGCTTTGGAAACGTTGCCCGGCACCTCAATGTTCATAAAACAACGATTTCCCGACTTTGGAGCCGATACGCCCAGTTTCATGCAACTGAAGATTGCCCAAGAAGTGGTAGGCCAAGGGTTACCACAACACCTCAGGATCGATTCATCAGGGTCACCCAACTACGTAATCGGCTAGCCACACCTACCGTCACTGCAACACAGGTGCCAGGTTTGAGAAGAGTGTCCGCAAAAACAATTAGGAACCGTCTACGAGAGGCCGGTCTACGTGCAAGAAGACCACTTATTGGACCTGTTTTACGCCACCAACATCGACGCCAACGACTCAGTTGGTGCAACAACGTTCGGATATGGACCCTAAGAAACTGGGGGCGCGTCTGGTTTAGTGACGAATCACGTTTCCTCTTACAACGCCGTGACGGAAGACAGCGTGTCCATAGAAGAGGAAACGAACGTTTTGCCCCGAACTGTGTTCGGCAGATCGACAGATTTGGAGGAGGGAGCGCCATGGTGTGGGGAGCCATGTCTTACAACCACAGATCAGACTTGGTGATCATTCGTGGCAATTTGACAGCACAGCGCTATATCAATGATGTCTTACAGCCTCATCTTCTGCCGATGTGGCTACTGACAAGATAACGTAAAGTTAGTGTGTGCGTGCGTGCGTGCGTGTGTGTGTTTGTGTGTGTGTGTGTGTGTGAGGTGTATGTCGAGTCTGAATAGGGGATGATTGATTGATTATTAGAAAGTTTTATAGGTGTTCGGGCAACTAGGCCCATGATAAAGGTTTGCTAAGTGCCAAAATCGTTCATAGAGTAGTAGGACTGCCACACGCTTTAAAATCACCACACACTACTTTGAGATTGTCTGACATATTCAATAGAGAACTATAGACATCATAGGTAGCAAGAGCATTTTTATAGACATGGAACATGGAGGCTGATCTTTTATCCTTCAAATGTATATTGACTTCATTCCAATCTAATTGGGATGTGGAACCGTATTTCACTAAATGACAGTGAGTGATTGAGTGAGTTTAGCACTACCACCTCTAAAACCAATCTGATAATCTTTACGTAGGCAGACATGGCCTTTCCAGCCGAATCGCTGGTTAAGATTCAAGAACGTCTTCTGAAGACATAACATCTGGCATTAGGCCAAGGCTGTTAATAAAAACCTTAAATCCTGGACCATTAGCATTTACTGAACTAGCATCAAGAGTGCCATGAGAAGGATGGATTAAGACTTCCAATGATGTCCATTAAAATGATCTCTTCGGAGATATTTTCTATGGCAGGATTCATGACTTCATATAATTTGTAATAACAGATGTTGACAGTATTAATAATATACACTCTCTCAAAAAGGAAACGCAACCCCAGTCTGAAAATGTGAGAAAACCCCTAGAAGAAAAAGATTGATTGTAAATACAATTTTTCTGATATGCACTTATACCATGTACACTGTTTATTAACGTAAGCGCCCAAACACAACAATTTTCGTGCACAAGGGCATTTTATTGTTTCTTTCATCATAGTGAGCACAATTTTCATGTGGCCCATGCTAAAAGCCTCATGCACGTGCAATTCATGGAAAGCACGTGTTGATTAGCGATTCATTCTATCATTTTCACTGATAGACAAGGTCGAATATGCCACGTTTGAGTGCTGCAGATCGAGATATCGCCATTGGTCGTATTGAGGCCGGACAAAGCTTTGGAAACGTTGCCCGGCACCTCAATGTTCATAAAACAACGATTTCCCGACTTTGGAGCCGATACGCCCAGTTTCATGCAACTGAAGATTGCCCAAGAAGTGGTAGGCCAAGGGTTACCACAACACCTCAGGATCGATTCATCAGGGTCACCCAACTACGTAATCGGCTAGCCACACCTACCGTCACTGCAACACAGGTGCCAGGTTTGAGAAGAGTGTCCGCAAAAACAATTAGGAACCGTCTACGAGAGGCCGGTCTACGTGCAAGAAGACCACTTATTGGACCTGTTTTACGCCACCAACATCGACGCCAACGACTCAGTTGGTGCAACAACGTTCGGATATGGACCCTAAGAAACTGGGGGCGCGTCTGGTTTAGTGACGAATCACGTTTCCTCTTACAACGCCGTGACGGAAGACAGCGTGTCCATAGAAGAGGAAACGAACGTTTTGCCCCGAACTGTGTTCGGCAGATCGACAGATTTGGAGGAGGGAGCGCCATGGTGTGGGGAGCCATGTCTTACAACCACAGATCAGACTTGGTGATCATTCGTGGCAATTTGACAGCACAGCGCTATATCAATGATGTCTTACAGCCTCATCTTCTGCCGATTATCGACCAACAGAGGGAGCTCTATCAACACGACGACGCCCGGCCGCACACTGCTCATGCAACAGTGAATTTTCTCCAGAATTCTAACGTCAACGTGTTACCATGGCCCTCCCGATCACCAGACATCAACCCAATCGACCTTTTTAGGGATTATCTGGACCGACGAGTACGTGCACGTACACCGCCGCCGCAGACGTTGGATGCACTAGCCGTTGCACTGCAGGAGGAGTGGAGAGCAATCCCTCAAGAAAGAATCCGGCGTCTAATCCGTTCTGTTCCTAGGAGGTGTAATGCTGTGATCCCAGCTTGTGGCGCTCTTACGAGGTACTGAGAAATCAATCTTAGTGAGAGAACTGTCGAAGTCTGGACTTAAACTTGCATAACTGTACTGCCACCATGCCAAATTTCATATTGTTGTCTTCAATAATAAATGTGTTATAATAACTCGAATATTGAGATAAACATCTTGAAAATATAGGGGTTGCGTTTCTTTTTTGAGAGAGTGTATTATGTAAAATACTGTCAACATCTGTTATTACAAATTATATCATAACCCTCCAAATATAGTTGTGATAATGAAAATAGTATTAACACGTTATTGTCACATGCACTAGAATTCTGTCCAGTATGAAATTATGAGTGATATTTTCAATGAAGTTATTTACAAGAAATAACAATCAATCACACACTGTTTGCAACCAAAGATTCTCTTACTGAAGGAAACTGAATGAAGCAGTGGTAAAATCTATCCATATAAACAAACTTTGAACATCTTTTGACATAGTGTAAATATTGAGTTATTTAAAGAATTTTTTTTCATTCTTTCTTCCTTGGTACACTACTGCCTAGAAGTCCATTCCCCTTACACGCATGGGCACTGCGTTACGCAACCCATTAGAGGGGGAACAAACTTTTGACCAAAGGAGGACTCATGTCGAGCTGAACTCGGAGGTGGTAACAAGGTGAGAATTTTTGTTATCCTGACGAAAAATGATAACACACATGTATTTGCTGATGTCTCCTTTTTAGATGTGGGAATAACATGAGTACTGTTGTGATTAAATAGATTTGTCTTGTTTTATTCGACCATTGCTTCTAAATGGAATGGTGTTAAGAGAATACACTTCACGCCATGATATGAGTGTATTCCCTAGGTTTAGTAAACCTACCTTCACCTGTAAACACTTACTTTTGACATATCCACTGTGCAAGGTAACAGTAATTAATCAATCGACGTATTTCCTGTTGATCCTTTGATGTCTGGGAATGAAAGAAAGAAAAAGTAAAGCAACTGATCATACATCTCTTGCTTGGCTACCACGTGCATATTACATAAGTCACATTCCACCTCACTTCAAACCTGGATTGAATAATTACCCCAGGTACAAGAAATACCAAATGGGAACCTTTATCGGGTAATCTGAGTGGTGCTACAACTAATTATACATGTTATAAATTCATTAACTGAGCAGCAAGTGAATTATGACAAATACCCAAGTGTAGGGTTATACCAGAAAACAACAAGGGAGTAGTAATTGTATCTTTCACGCAATCCGAAATCCGAAAATGCTTTCACTGCAGGGATACTTTTTTATTATTAAACTGTAGCCATCAGAGGTATTTCCAAATAACGACATCCGATGAGCTTTCGCTGTTATTTGTCTGTTTGTTTAGGCTGAATAAATTAATTACCATGAGCCCTTTGTCGAAATCTTCATGGATCACGGGTAGCCAATCAGTTTTCAAAAATGCGTAAGTTTATTTAGCTGTCCTTGCAGACTGGTAGTCTCTTGTCACGCTCGGTTGCGTTAGCGAGCAAATCGACTCACGGCAGCTGGTGAGCCCAAGCGGAAATCCAAAGGTCGTATTACCTGAAGAATCAACCTTCATTTGAGAAATATCTACTGCTATCAAAATCAATATTTCTCCCAATATTAAAAATCAGAACTTCTAACCAGAAATTACTCGTTGAAACTGGTCGATGGCTGAACATTCCCAGGGAAAACAGCCAGTGTCCACTCTGTGATTCTATTTCTGTGGGTGATGAATTGCATTCCAACATGAAGCTTTTCACCAACGGCGAAACGGACTCTTAGATAAGCAATATCCTAAGTTTCCAAACATTTAAGAAAATTATGACCACTAACAATGTAAGAGATCTAAAATTCCTATCTAAATTCCTTAACAATGTGTACAATACAATTGGTAAATTGTATTAGTATCCACGTATCCTATTTTTATTATTTTTGTTAAATTGTACATAATAAAAATTGTAGATAATTGTATGTCATGTTTTTCTAAGAATAAATGAGTTTGAGTTTGAGTCCGACAGCCGAGAAGAAGCCAGAGATTAGTGCCCCTTTTTGAATAGTTTACAATCATGTGTTTTAGGGTATTTGTTAGCTGTGTTGGTTTAAACATATTTTTATTTCAAAAGTAATACATGAAGCCAATACATTGAAGCAAGTGGTGTCTGTGAAATAAAATAATGCAGTTTTCCTTTACTACATGCACCAAATTAAGCTACTCAAATCTTTGCTTTTTACAATGATGTCGTGAACTGATTTAAGAATAGCCATGTTTGTAGAACTGCGTAACTACTGCCATGTAATATCATTTTTAGATCATACCCAATTGTGTAGAAATACACAGAGTTTCTGATATCATCGTATGTTTGACAGGTATAGAAAAAGTGAATTGCATCTTCAAAGTATGTCTGATACATGTCGTCTAAACTTATCAGCGTTTAAGTCTCTGCAGCCAAGCCTAGGGCGACAGTGGACAATGATTTATGATCGTATTTTAAGTCAAAATTATTATTAATTGCATCAGAACGATTAATTAAAGATTTGATTTAAGCGAGAATTAGTTACTTCATCGGGTAGAGTGTTTCGCAAGTTAATCATATCCAGAAAAAAAATATTTAGCATAGGTCTGTGTTCTGCATTTGATTGTTTGTATGTTAGATCTATTTCTAAGTTTGTAATGATATTGTCAATAGACGCGGCTTGGAGTGCGATCGTTGAGATATACATTTTCAATTTGTAAAATGTAGATCATTTTGAATCCGTGTCTTTGTTCTTTTAAAGATTAAAAAGTTGTTTCGTTATAAATTTTACCATGACTGGTTCCACAAACTGCCTAACAAATAGTTCTCAATGTGTCCAAATGTAATATTTCGAGTAATAATGATTGTTCGTTTGTAAATGTCCCAAATATGACAGCACTAGTCGAAGTAAGGATGAAAGATGTTTTTGTTTTTGTAAAAGTTAATAAGAGGAAGTTTGGTTGGGGACTCGGGGCATCTTTTCAGACGGTAGTTATTCTGACATTACCCACTATTTGTTGGAGGATATTAGGAATGAACATAGACTGTCATGTTGTCTGACTGCAGATAGGATGTGTTATGTAACAATAACTGGGTGTGACCATGTGGAGAGGTTCTCATTAAGGGGTTGTCATTTTCACAATTGCCCAAATGATCCTGTTGAGTATTGTTGCTAGGTTATCCGAAAGGTAATATTATATTATTGGAGGAAATTATTTGTGAATAGTTAATACCATGTATATGGGACCTCCTGGCTTATTAGCGCTTTCCTTTTGTGTGGGTAATTCTGAATAAAAGAAGTCACTCAACCAGTTCATGTATTCTAAGTAAACGAAGATAAGACTTGGTTAGAATCCTTATTTATCTGTGACAACTTCCAACTGGTGACATTTTAGTGAACTTGGCAAATGGCCATGAATATAAATATTCATATTATTATAATCAGTCAAATTGTACATAAAATTGTATTTTAAATCATAAATATTCCAAGGCCATACTCCCTTCACCTATCAATATATAAATGAATGGAGATTAATTTATTGTATGAATTACATATAGAGTACTAAGTACTAAGTATATGCGTTACATTTCGCGCGCATGAAAGATGGGATTAAGGGAAATATTTTCATAACAGTTTCTCATAACTGGTTAAGGAAATCTGAAATGGCTTAATCTGTAGAAAGAATCAAATCTCACAGGGTAATATTCAACATGTTCATTACTTCATTAACGTCTTTCTTAACAGTCCAGAAGAATAGACGAAATCTGAAGTGAACTACATTGTTAAATAAGAGACGAAATTAAAAGACAATGTATTTTATTATAAAAAATATGCTTTCAGTACAACAGTTTATCTTAGTACTTGTCAAGATGAATCAATCCCAAACCTTCTCTTACTCTGTTATGACATATGTTATGTCAAAGTGGGACTTGTTATATTTACTTATTGTTGATATACATGTGTTCAGATTATTTAGAATCTAATTAGGCTAATTTTAACCCGCACGGTTGGTGTTACACATCAAGTGTCCACCACTCTTGTGTTTCTGCTTTACTGTTTCGCCCTCATGATCTAACGTTTCAACATTTCCGGACATAGCCATCCTCTTACACACAACAGATATTGTCTTTCAGTTCCATAGCCTGTGCTGGCTTAACCTTGACTTTATTAGTCTTCGAATGGTACGTCTAGTACACACACAAACAAACTTTGCCTATATAAGGAATGTAGCTGTCAGTGGATATTCCAGTCAGCTGACTTATTGTTGGTAAAATCTGTTTTCTTTAAGCAAATAGGAGGATTGTTAGTAACGAAAGATATACGATATACAACGAATGTCTTCATAACTATCACAAAGTCGTTCGACACTGACACCGCATCAAACCCTGTAGTGGACTTGACACAGTTATTTGCGCACCGATTATATAACTCCTACCGACAGGGTGGGGTGGTTGTTCAAAGCGAAACGGACAAACCCGTCTGTTGTCTAATAAATGCTGTGCGGCGCCTTTGATCTTGCCTCCAACCATACACCAAATAGTAGTAAACGATGATCAGGATGACCTGGAAATAAACACAATTCTGTCTTGCTGACAAGGCACCAAATCACCTATCATGCATTTTTGTTATGTATGTGTGCCCAGTGTATCCACAATTAACTAGAATTCTTCATATCTACAAATATAAATACAAAATAGATATTTACCCACAGCAAGTATTCATTTGCTAAATTGCATCAGTGTGGTTTAACAACACATGTACAATGCTTTATATTTCTTACGCTTGGTGGGGCAGACTGAAATTGAACATTAGGATAACGTCAGCAGGGATAAAAGAGGTCATAGGAAAGAACTTTATTTGCTGTTGTGGTCATACATAAATATTTGTAAGTTACATGGGGAGCAGGCTAGATTATTTACAGCTTTCAGCAATAAAGTGCAAATATTATGTTCAATAAAAGAAAACGTTGACAGATCTATAACACACGTTTTGTACTATTAAACAAACTGTGGACTTTTAATAAATTTTCGCTTATTGTAATAATATCTAGGTAACACATCATGTCTATCTCTGAAATCCACCAGCATAGTTGCTGTCAAACCTAAAAAACATATTCGGGGTGGTCAGTTTTGACTTTCCAAGCACCTTAAAGTGAGAATTTTCTTAAACTGTCAAAGCGATTGACCCTTCAATACAAGTATATAGCTGGAAGCTGTCTTTCGGACTGTTATGAGTTATGATGTATTTTATAATATTACTGGGGAATGTTCAAATCAATTACTATCCAGTTAATCCAACGTTCTAACTGTCAACTGTCTCAACAGGACCATAGGTTTGGTTATATATCTCCTCCCTGTCTCTATGTCTTAAGTTGTTAATTGGTAACTGCGGTCCAAATGTATCAACTTATTCATCTATTGTTGCAAACTTGACTGTTTAAAAAAATCTAATTGATCATGAACTATTCAGTCAGTCAAGCACCTGTATCAGAAACGTAAAACCAGCCATGTTTCATGTAGTCCCAAAATCTGGCAATTATTTCTTCGCTTTATCACTGAAAAATGCTGCTGTAACATGACATATAAACTTACTCACAGACGATATATTTTTCGCGAGAGTGAAGCACAATTTGATTAAAGTTTTATTAACAACTTCATTAACTATAATAATATTAATATTAAAATTCATCATCACTTGCCAAGTTTATGAAAATGTCACCAGTTGGGTGATGTCACAGATAAACAAGTATTCGAACTAAGTTTGATCGTCTTTGACACTCAGGTTTATCCCCACTTTGCCAGCAAACTGCAGAGGATTAACAGTGAGTGAGTGAGCATCGTTACTATGTTTATACAAGAACAGATGTCATGCCAAAAACGCTCACAGTATGTAGTGAGTAAACTCAACGGAGGATTTTACAAGTATCCATCACAACCTATGAAAGCTAACATGTGTATAAACTCAGTTCATTGAAATTTAAATAATAAAGGAACTTGCAGTTACGAGTTAACGAGTAATGAGTGAGATTATATATATATATATATATGACGCACCCTTGTGGTGGCCGTACCCTTGTATATCAAGGTTTTAAGTACCGATTTAAACACAGACGAGGTTCCCGTTCCTGCATACACTGCATGTCCAGCCTCCATCAACACCTCTAGTGATCTTTTCGCGATCCCAAGCCTTGCGCATAACTATTGTCATGACCTGGTTGAGTGACTTCGTCCCATCAACGTGAAGGATTACCCACAGAGAAAGAAAGGATTAAAATCACCAATAAATCTTATCCTAACGTAGTACCCCAACTTCCAAATGCCTCTCAATGAAGGATTAAAATCCTAAAGACATCCCATCTGCATGATATAAGTACTCACAACCTCTAATAATAAACTGTTACGTTTGGTTTTGGGGCAAATGTAAAAATCACAAACCCTAACGAGATTCTGTCTACATGGTCACACCCGGTGATTGTGAAGATCTCAAATTCCTTCAACAGTCAGACAACATGGCTGTTCATATTCATTTCCAACATCCTCTTAGAATTAATGTAAAAGTGTCCACACAAAACTTTCTTTTATTAATTCTTTCAAAATACAAAACAGAAAGTGGGGTGTGGGGAAATGGGACGTGAAATAATAAGACATTAGTAGTGGTGACGGCTATATCATTATTGTAATGTCTAAAGCATAAATTTGGCGAACGAAAAACGTTATATTTGCAATCAAGTGGAATGACTCATGAGGGCAAAATGAATATGTTTGCAATCCACAAACAATCATTTTATTAATGGCGAACACATACCAACCCGCGACAATCGTGTCAACACGGGGATTCCCCTAGAAATAAACTCGCATCTAAATTCACTACTGTTCTACTGTCAGCTAGCTGCAATGGCTAGACTGGACCCCTGTGGAATGGTTCATGCCATTAAAGTCTAGCAACCGAACGCTAAGTAAGACGGCCGACCTTGTATTTATGGTCTGGTGAACACAGCTCAATGGGGCGGTATTTGTTGAGATCAGAATACTGATTTGGTGATTATACAGGGAAACCTGAACGTTGTGCAGTACACAGACCAAGTGTTGCAGCCAGTAGTGCTTCCGTTCTTACAAAACCAACAGCAGGGGACATTGTTTCATCACGACAACGCCAGGCTCGCTACAGCAAGGCTGAGTCGGAACTTTCTAAACCAGCAGAACGTTGACGTTTTGCCCTGGCCTGCCCATTCATCCGATGTGAATCCTATTGAGTATCTGTGGGTCCATCTTGACGGACAGATTGCCACGTTATTAGCCTCCCGTCAACAGACAAGAACTGCAGCAGGCCCTGAGAGAAGAGTGGCAATGGATTCCAGGCCACATCATCAGAAGACTGATGTCATCGATTAGGCGGCTACATCGGCATGCACTGAGGCAGCTGGAGGTCATACACGCTTTTGAAGGCAACTGTGTCGACAATGAACTTGTAGTTTGTCTGACAATTTTTTGGTGACATTTCAGACAACTTTTGAAAATGAAATTTCTTACCCCACCATTGTTTACCCTGAGCTTACATTACCTGTGATTGCAAACTTTCATTCAGACTGTGGTTGATCAATCATCTGTTACCCTTCCCTAGATTATATAATAATTCACAACAAAACCTCTTCTTGTTATTTTTTTATCGATCATGGAACTCGACCTATACTTTCTTTTGCTGCCCAGTTTACATTTTAGTGTGATATGACAAATGGTCTTTGTCACCAATACACAATGTCTACCTAAAAATCAAGCGAAAAACAGGCTGGGCTCGGAAAACTGCACTGGTTTGAAATGTAAACAAAGCAAACTTCAGATTTTACACTGTAGCACTTTCTCATAGTTTGAGAGATCCACTCGTCTATTCGATGCATACATTGGCTCAATAAGCATACCAACCTATTCGATCAATATTTCTGCCGTTCACATTTTAGGCAGTATTGGACTTTTAATTTATACAATCAGGAAATTTAATAATCTACATCCCTGCGCAAGTATATTGTCGGGGGTAGACCCAGTACGTGCTGTGCAAGGCACAAGGGATTGTAACGCAAAAGTCACCAGCAAGATGTATATACCGTCACTAACGGGGTCAGTACTATTATACAACTATTATGTTTGCCTTACAAGCCCCTGTGGTGCGAGTGCAATCCTCGCACAATTCACTTTTTATGAAACCCACTGTGGTAGAATATCTTTATTTTTAAACCACAATTTCTCCTTGTTCCAATTATTTGTTTATTTTCTCGACATTTCGGCCTTTTTGTCGTTACTTCGATTATATTTTCGTAATTTCAGTAATTTTCTTGTTGCTTAAATAATCGAGTTTGTTTCTATCTTAATTTCGTTTTTTTTTTAAAATGTATTCTAAAAACTTGAAATTTCGAATTTGGACTCGTTATTTATTAATTGCTTAAAGTTATTTTCTTGCAACATCGTAATATTTTATCATAATTTTGAATATTTTTCTCATAAATTAAAAGTAGAAGTTTCGAGAATATAATTGAAATAACGAGAATAAAGTCGAAATTACGACAATATAATCAAAGTAACGAGAATATCAAAAAATCCAAATTGAGTAGTTCGATGCTCATAATCACTGGATTGTCTGGTTATGTACATACTGCCGTCAGATGTCTGGGAATTTGCTGATTGTGACGTTAAACAACAAACAAACATAGATGGTGTTTTGAAACCATGCCATGGATTAGCACGAGTCAACCGAGCTTATAGCTGTAATAGTCCAGTGATGATTCAGGGTTAGAATTGGTCTTGGCGGCATTCCTTGTACATTTGCCGCCAATGCAGCTCGACGAACCTCGGCTAAGTGTGAAGTCACAGAGTGCAGCGAGATGTAAATAAACAGTTTCTTGTCTGTTTCACGATTGGTTACAAACTCTTGACACATCATTATTAAGACAGACACATTTATATATTACGAGATGCAGTGTTCACCTTATAATCACACATCATCTCTTTTTACACTCAGTTAACAATTTTCTCACCTGATCATGCGGAGTTCCAAACAAAACAGATGACAAAATATCTCAAAATATTTTCAACAAGTTTTATTTCTATTCAAACACTACAAACATTCTCACCTAATCCGGGAATATAAAAGAAGACGACGTGAACGGCACACCACGTGACTTTCTCCACCACAGTCTACACAAACACAACACTGACGTCACTGAGCGCCACGGGACAGAAGCAGATTCTCCACTCGCGGATGTTTATAGAGTCTCGCCCAGAAGACCGCGGTCCGCCCCCGCTTGGTCCTGGCGTTGATGTCCACAACGTTCAGTGACAGCACATACTTCACCGTCTCCACATCACTACCAATACATGCGACGTGAAGGATGTTGTCATCGTTAAAGGTCAACACTGACACATCAGCTCCTTTCCTCACCAGGAGCTCCACCACTTCTCTGTGTCCCTTCCGTGCTGCCCACAGCACCGGTGTCCACCCATTCAAGTCTTTACTGTTGACGTCAGCCCGTCCTGCTGCCAGGATGCGCTTCACAGCCGCCACGTTTCCCCATATGCTGGCATCACGGAGGTCGCTGTCTGCTTGGGGGTCTGTACTTGCAGGAGTCGGTGTCGCTGAAACACAAAGTAAACTATGTACACATGTCAGACATCTAGATCTTACAGCACTATTGTTCACAACTTACTGTGAGGATATAAAACACATGATGTATTTTCTGAACATGCAACACATGCATGTCTGACACTAAGACGGTGATTGTCGAGAGAATGACTAGAGCTGGTGAGGATTTACACATGAGGTATTTACATCACCAGAATGTTTCTGTTATATCTTACAGTTCTAACACAGTTGTGTGTATGCCTGGGTAGTGGTTTGTCCACTACAAAATATCTGACATTGTCTCCACCCACCTCGTGTGTCAAATCTTTCAGTTCTAAAACAGTTGTGTGTATGCCTGGGTAGTGGTTTGTCCACTACAAAATATGTGACATTGTCTCCACCCATCTCGTGTGTCAGGTTTTTCTCTGTTCTAACAGAGTTGTGTGTATGCCTGGGTAGTGGTTTGTCCACTACAAAATATGTGACATTGTCTCCACCCACCTCGTGTGTCAGGTTTTTCTGTTCTAAAACAGTTGTGTGTATGCCTGGGTAGTGGTTTGTCCACTACAAAATATGTGACATTGTCTCCACCCACCTCGTGTGTCAGGTCTTTCAGTTCAAAAAAAGTTGTGTGTATGCCTGGGTAGTAGTTTGTTCCATTACAAAATATGTGACATTGTCTCCACCCACCTCGTGTGTCAAGTCTTTCAGTTCTAACACAGTTGTGTGTATGCCTGGGTAGTGGTTGGCCCACTACAATACATGTGTCATTGTCTCCACCAACCTTACAGTTCTAACACAGTTGTGTGTATGTCTGGGTAGTGGTTTGCCCACTACAATACATGTGACATTGTCTCCACCCACCTCGTGTGTCAGGTCTTTCTGTTCTAACACAGTTGTGTGTATGTCTTGGTAGTGGTTTGCCCACTACAATACACGTGACATTGTCTCCACCCACCTCGTGTGTCAGGTCTTTCAGTTCTAACACAGTTGTGTGTATGTCTGGGTAGTGGTTTGCCCACTACAATACACGTGACATTGTCTCCACCCACCTCGTGTGTCAGGTCTTTCAGTTCTAACACAGTTGTGTGTATGTCTGGGTAGTGGTTTGCCAACTACAATACACGTGACATTGTCTCCACCCACCTCGTGTGTCAGGTTCTAGAGGGATCCGAGACTTCCGTGTTTCCTCCTCTCTGCTCGTGGCTATGGAGACAAACAGGGTGGTTAGAATTGACTGAAACTCTACTTATGTGTTGACACATTCCCGTATACATATACATTTAACCACTGTGTGGTAAATATAAGAAATATGTTCCAGACGAACGGATATTTTCTTATAACGACAGAGCTTGCTGATGCTTCTGGTGACTTGACAAACTGTCCAATGTGCACACTGACACTATCACCAGTGGTCCACCGTATTCTCCCACGTACCGCGTAGCTCAGACTCCGGTGTCACCCCAGGGTTCAGTGCCTCCATCTTGGTCGGGTCACCGGAGGCTGCAACACTACTAATATACTGAACCGCAAAATAAGGTCACCATGGATAGATAAATGACGTTTTACACTTCATGATCAGTACCTACTACACTAGGCTTTCTGTGTAGATAGTACTTGTTGGTCTGATAGAGTACTGTCAACTTAAACACTGATTGAGTTACCATTAAGAGCAACGTTTCGATGTAGGTTCTTAGACCGTTATCAAGCAAGTGATATACAGAGTCTGGCTGGCAAGTATATAGACATGTGGAAGGCAATGTGTATACAGTAGAGTAGACATTCTTATATTGGCGGACTTCAAACTAATAGTGTAAACTACCAGCAACTTACAACTTTTCAAACTGTAGATGAAGACTGACCTGGGACATTTTCACAATGGTTATATTATTAATTTTGCCCAAAGCAAACTTTATGCCGTACAAAGAGCAGTTGACAAGGAATGGTCATTCTAAAAAAAAACATAATCAGAACAGTATTATTCTACCAGACAGGCAAGGAAACGGATGATTTATTGTAGGCATTCGACACGAAATACATAGTTCAGTAAATGTATTTGCAGATATACCTTTGATTTAGGAATGAATCAACTTTTAGATACAAGCATATTATGTCCATTAAGAAATAGAAATATACCTGAAAAGATAAATGTGTATTGCTGAAAAACTCCAGAAAGCAGTTAAAAACACTCAGTTGAAATGTAAATGTGGTACGATTCTCTTGGCGCTTACCGTCTATACAGACATCTTTCCCAGATCTAGTCTCCAAACATCGAGAATTCAGGCTGCAGGTCTTGGATGCACAGGGCCCAGTCTGGACCTTTAAATACAAAGGAAAGGGACCATATGTATATGTGTGGCCGTTACTGTGAAGCGTCTATAAGCCAGGATTGTGAGTAAAACGGTCGGATCGGATGTAATAGTAAAATAGCAGCTGAATCGTTTTCGCATTTTTCGTGATTTGTTTTGTTGTTTCAGATCTGCCATATGTTTGTAGTGTTTTAAATCACACAATACATTATTCTGCACTTGAAGAAACTCCGAGATAGAACGTCTGCCTTCTAATGAGTGTGGCAGGCTGAATTATGTACATAACTTTTAATTCAGAATTATTAGTAAGTAGTAAGGTTATATGGCCTTGTTACCATTTTAACTGATTAGTTTATTACGATATTTACATGATATGAAGATATTATAAGTTATAATATTAGTTATGTTTTATACCTGAGTATTTTATACCTTAAAGCAATTTTACAGATCGCGTTCTATGATAATTGACAATACACCATGAACATTATATGAATTTAGATATTATTAAGCTAGCTGTATCTTTAACTTACATAAGAATGATCCTTAGATTGTACGATGTATCCTTCCCTCTTCTTAATTTTCTTTGCTTCATCACTTGACAGACGACAGGTTAAAGTTTCATGATTGTATTCCAAAATCAAACATCCACCCTTTTCATTACATCTTACTTGGCACATTTTGATGCCAATGTTCCTGATAGTGGCAGAACAAGGCGTCAATTTGTCTACCTTCTGAAGTTCACATTGTTCCGTGCTGCATGTAGAAAAAACTGACATAAAATAAAATGCCAGGCACAGATTTCCAGCGTCACTTGACCACATCGGCGTCATCTTAAAGTGTTTACAGAGGATCCTGTAATTCACCACACCCGGTAAGAGAGACTGTCACTTCGTAGATGCAGATGACAAGACTATCTACATGAATGTTTCCAAAGTACCACAGGTAGGTTGAACACTGCTTTTAAGCGGTTTGATACGTCACGTGATGCCACACGTTCCCAGCGTGAAGAGATCAATACAACAACGTACTTACACAGCATATGCTGGCACTGGCTCTTGTAGAATCTCTCGAGTGGCTTAAAACTCGGTAACGAAGTGCTGTTGTATATACAGGTAATGTACACCTTGTCAGCTAGGTACACATGTAGATCTATAGACAGGTAAAGTACACCATGCCAGCTGAGCACACCTGTAGATCTATGGACAGGAAGTGTACACCACTTCAGCTAGGTACATACCTAAAAAAGAAGAAGCTTATTTCAGTACAAAGGCAACAGGCCCAAGTACAGTATATATATACATGTTTTAAAACAAAGTCTTGGTGCAACATCAAGCAGAAGCGAGTGCAAATAAAATACACATTAACATTATAATAATGACGAACGTAAATAAAGGATATCTTTAACGTATTTAGCAAATAATAACAAGATTTCAATGTTTGAAATTTGTAGTAAAGTTCTGAGGGAATAAACATTTTATTGTTATTGTTGGGAAAATATGTTTGTCTTAAAACATCATCAGTTTGGCATACTAACAAAGAAATGTTACTCATCTCCAGTAATAGTTTTAGATTTTAGGGTCAAAATCTAAAGGTACCAGGTACACCCTCCCGATTTTCATAACTTTCGTAATTCTCCAATAGCTAGGCACATATGTAGAACTAAAGACAGGTAATGTACACCATGTCATCTTGGTGCATATGTGGAGATAAAGACAGGTTATATACACCATGTCATCTTGGTATATATGTGGAGATAAAGACAGGTAATATACACGATGTCATCTTGGTACACATGAGGGGCTAAAGACAGGTAATTTACACAAGGTGAATTTGATGCATGTGTGGAGCTGTAGACAGATAATGTACATCAAGTGACCTGTGCACATGTGTAGAGCTATATACAGGGTATTTACACCATGTCAGCTAGGTACATATGTGGAGCTATAGACAAGTAATGTACGACAGGTCAGCTTGATGCATATGTACAGCTATAGATAGAGTGAAAATGTATCGGATTAGAACTCCATGTGTATGACAAAGGGAGATTGTAGAGTCTATAAGAAGAAGGTGTCATGTTTGTAATAATCCCCTCAAAGGGAATTGTCAGTATAGAAGACCGTAAATATGGAGGAACCGCGCACTACGAGAGTAACTTAAAACTTAAAATAAGTCACCAGACAATACCAATTCCAAGTCTAAGGGAAAGGTTGTCTCATCTCAAAGACTGATGGTGCTTTAACATGTATACCCAATATTATGGAAAGTAATATCATTTTCTTTGACTAAAAGCTTAAACTGTATATACAAGAATGGGAAGCGAGAACGAAACAAAGTAATGGACCTAGATTCATTGACAGTGTACAGTTTCTGTTGTCTTCCCTAGACAGTTTAGCCAGTGTAAGCAATTTGGATGACTTCGCTGTAACAAACGAATATACTGATCAGTTAACTGAGGAAGGGTATATATCATTACGAACATGTGGATGATTGGTCCAGGTTTGACGAAACTAAATTTTAACACCCGTTGAATCATCTACATCAGCCCAACATTCCCATCATCTACACCAACCCAACATTCCCATCACCTACATCAACCCAACATTCCCATCATCTACATCAACCCAACATTCCCATCATCTACATCAACCCAACATTCCCATCATCTACATCAACCCAACATTCCCATTACCTACATCAACCCAACATTCCCATCATCTACATCAACCAAACATTCCCATCATCTACATCAACCCAACATTCCCATCATCTACATCAACCCAACATTCCCATCATCTACATCAACCCAACATTCCCACCCTCTACATCAACCCAACATTCCCATCATCTACATCAACCCAACATTCCCATCATCTACATCAACCCAACATTCCAATCATCTACATCAACCCAACATTCCCCTCATCTACATCAACCCAACATTCCCATCACTTACATCAACCCAACATTCCCATCATCTACATCAACCCAACATTCCCATCATCTACATCAACCCAACATTCCCATCATCTACATCAAATCAACATTCCCATCATCTACATGAACCCAACATTCCCACCCTCTACATCAACCCAACATTCCCATCATCTACATCAACCCAACATTCCCATCATCTACATCAACCCAACATTCCCATCATCTACATCAAATCAACATTCCCATCATCTACATGAACCCAACATTCCCACCCTCTACATCAACCCAACATTCCCATCATCTACATCAACACAACATTCCCATCATCTACATCAACCCAATATTCCCACCCTCTACATCAACCCAACATTCCCAACATCTACATCAATCCAACATTCCCACCCTCTACATCAACCCAACATTCCCAACATCTACATCAATCCAACATTCCCATCATCTACATCAACCCAACATTCCCCTCATCTACATCAACCCAACATTCCCATCATCTACATCAACCCAACATTCCCATCATCTACATCAACCCAACATTCCAATCATCTACATCAACCCAACATTCCCATCATCTATATCAACCCAACATTCCCATCATCTACATCAACCCAACATTCCCATCATCTACATCAACCCAACATTCCCACCCTCTACATCAACCCAACATTCCCAACATCTACATCAACCCAACATTCCCATCATCTACATCAACCCAACATTCCCATCAACTACATCAACCCAACATTCCCATCATCTACATCAACCAAACATTCCCATCATCTACATCAACCCAACATTCCCATCATCTACATCAACCCACCATTCCCAACATCTGCATCAACCCAACATTCCCATCATCTACATCAACCCAACATTCCCATCCTCTACATCAACCCAACATTCCCATCCTCTACATCAACCCAACATTCCCATCATCTACATCAACCCAACATTCCCACCCTCTACATCAACCCAACATTCCAATCATCTACATCAACCCAACATTCCCATCATCTACGTCAACCCAACATTCCCATCATCTACATCAACCCAACATTCCCATCCTCTACATCAACCCAACATTCTCATCATCTACATCAACCCAACATTCCCAACATCTACATCAATCTAACATTCCCATCACCTACATCAACCCAATATTCCCATCATCTACATCAACCCAACATTCCCATCATCTACATCAACCCAACATTCCCCTCATCTACATCAACCCAACATTCTCATCATCTACATCAACCCAACATTCCCATCATCTACATCAACCCAACATTCCCATCATCTACATCAACCCAACATTCCCAACATCTACATCAACCCAACATTCCCATCATCTACATCAACCCAACATTCCCATCAACTACATCAACCCAACATTCCCATCATCTACATCAACCAAACATTCCCATCATCTACATCAACCCAACATTCCCATCATCTACATCAACCCAACATTCCCATCATCTACATCAACCCAACATTCCCATCCTCTACATCAACCCAACATTCCCATCCTCTACATCAACCCAACATTCCCATCATCTACATCAACCCAACATTCCCACCCTCTACATCAACCCAACATTCCCATCATCTACATCAACCCAACATTCCAAGCATCTACATCAACCCAACATTCCCATCATCTACATCAACCCAACATTCCCATCATCTACATCAACCCAACATTCCCCTCATCTACATCAACCCAACATTCCCATCATCTACATCAACCCAACATTCCCATCATCTACATCAACCATACATTCCCACCCTCTACATCAACCCAACATTCCCATCATCTACATCAACCCAACATTCCCCTCATCTACATCAACCCAACATTCCAAGCATCTACATCAACCCAACATTCCCATCATCTACATCAACCCAACATTCCCATCACGTATATATGATTCAACTCCTTTCGATGTGTCTGACCACTTCCCTGTTATAGTGTCCATACATGATGACAAGCTAAACAGCACTACATGTAAAGCGGACATGCCGTCGACTCCATACAAATGGACAAAAGCTAGTCACTTAGAACTAAGTATGTATGAAGCCGAGGTTGACAGATTGCTTGGTGATGTAATGCCTGACACTGGGAATATAGGAGCTGATGTAATAGAGAGTTATTTTGACTCGATTGTCAGCGCACTAAAGACTTCTGCTGCTAAGTTCATACCACGTGGACACTATAGAGCTCACCTGAAACCTTACTGGAAGAGTTCAAACCTTGACCTCTATCATTACAAGATGCGCCAGGCGAAAAGATTGTGGTCAGCAGAAGACAGGCCTCGGGGTGCCGGTAACGACTCGTATACCCTATACAAACAGGCTAAATGTGACTTCCGACGTTGCAAAAGACAGGCTGAGAGACAATGGAATAAAGAAAAATATATTGAAATAAACTCAGCATGTGAAGTAGATATTGCTGAATTCTACAGGATTGTAAAGAAACAAAGACAATCTAAGACTGTAAATACACACCTAGAGTACAAAGAACGCTGTTGCAATACACCATCAGAGGTGTGCAACTTGTGGGCAGACTACTATGCAGATTTATTATCACCTCTCGACCGGCCGGAGTTTGACAACGACTTTCGTGTTGAGACGGACTCTAGAATAAACAACATCTCAAAGATACCACTTCTGGACGATGATCCTATACTGAAGAGAGACATAGAAATACACGAACTAAAACGACTGAAACAAAGCTTAAAAATGAGAAAGTCACCAGGACCGGACCAAATCACAAATGAACATATCTATTTCGCTGGAGATATGCTCCTAAAACACTTAACTCAACTGTTTAACATGATGATACGAACATGCTACAGCCCTGCACTGTTGAGATCTGGAACAATTATTCCAATATATAAAGGAAACAATAAGGACAGATCGGATCCTGCAAATTACAGAGGTATCACTCTGACGTCAGTGGTGGGAAAACTGTTCGAAAAGATCCTATTAGAGAGAATTGAGAGACATATCAAATATATGGAGCCCGACTTCCCACATAGATTACAATGTGGCTTCAGGCGAGAACACGGTGCAAACATAGCTACCTACATACTCAAAGAAGTCATATATTTCTATACGGAAAGGTCTTCCAACGTATACACTGTGTTTCTTGATAATGAGAAAGCGTTTGATCGCATCTGGCACAATGGACTACTCCTAAAATTATTCATCCTTGGTGTGCAAGGGAAAGCCTGGCATATCATACGTCAGTCGTATCACGAATCTACTGCATGTGTCAAATATGCCGGTGAGACAAGTCGAACGTTCCCAATCGGACAAGGTGTAGGACAAGGACGTGTCTTATCCGCCTGGATGTTCCTTGTGTATATTAACGAGCTTATAATCCGCCTTGACCATTTGAAACAAGGTGTTATGCTTGGACGTGATCACTTCCCAGTTGTCCTACTCGCGGACGACACAACTCTCATAAGCTCAACAAGTAGTGGCATATGCATGTCCTTACAGACTGTACATCAATATGCTTGCCAATGGAGATTGACATATAATGCAAGAAAAAGCTGTGTTCTGGTGTTTAAAGGTGGAAACAAAATCAACCAACCAGGTCCTTTTAGACTAGGTAACCATATACTGGAAATGAAATCGAACACAATATATGCAGGTTCTATTATCAGTACTCATTTAGAATCCGAAAGGACCAGGAGAGCTTGCGCTAAGGCGAGGAAGAATTTGAATTCCCTGAGAGATATTGGTCTAAGAGCAGGTGGTCTGAACCCAGTCTGCTGTATGAACATATGGCGTAGAGTAATAATTCCAGGTGCCTTCTACGCGTGTGAACTGTGGTCAAATATGTCCAAGACAGAACACAATGAAATTGAAAAACTCCAGCGCTACTTTGCACGTAATGTACACAATTTTCATGTAAGATCTTCGACCGTTGCAACTATTCAGACGCTGGGATTGTGGACAATGACATCCGTGATTGACAAAATGAAGCTGATGTTCCTTGGGAGGATGTGTAGAAGCAACCACAGATATGCCCCGAAAAAGGTGTTCTATTTCAAGTGTGCTCAATATATAACAGGCAGTGACAAAAGTAAGTCTGTAACACATGATCTACTCAATGTGGCAAAGAAATATGAATTATGGACCATAATAGTTCACTTTATGAAAACTAACCAGTTTCCATCCAAGGATGTGTGGAACAAAACCGTACAGACTAAAATAACAGAACATGAAACTGCTCATTGGCACACGAGTCTGCGAGATCACCCTGAATTAAACAGATTTATTAAAATTCACAGTAAGCTTGTACCTCATAGACTGTGGAATATGTGTATTCTGTACAATATACCAACTAGACCTATGTATGCACTTGTGAAACTAGGAACACTACCAATAACACCTGGACAGTGTTTAATGTGTGATGAGGAGTGCGATGACATAATAAAGCACCAACTGATATGTTGTACAGCTTTAGCTGATGCAAGGAACACCCTCTATGAACATCTATTTGACTCTTTAAACCTCGAACAATACATGCGTATTGAGGACTGTGCAGATGACGAAGTCAAACTTGTGACATTGCTAGGTGGTATAACCCCTATTGTAGAGGATATGAGCCTTGACAGATGGGCTGAATTCATATCTTCTGTATCACGAGACATAAGCTCCTGGAACCTGCGATCACTGCTCTATCTATAGACAGTATATCTCATACCAGGACCAGGACATGTAAATATTCAGTATTGCCAATTTCTCTGCATAATATAATGTTCGTGTAAATATGCTGTGTTAACATGATTCCAAATGTATATCACTCTCCGAAATTAATGGAGGAAATAAAGATAATTCATTCATTCATTCATTCATCAACCCAACATTCCCACCCTCTACATCAACCCAACATTCCCATCATCTACATCAACCCAATATTCCCATCATCTACATCAACCCAATATTCCCACCCTCTACATCAACCCAACATTCCCAACATCTACATCAATCCAACATTCCCAACATCTACATCAACCCAACATTCCAATCATCTACATCAACCCAACATTCCCATCATCTACATCAACCCAACATTCCCATCATCTACATCAACCCAACATTCCCATCATCTACATCAACCCAACATTCCCATCATCTACATCAACCCAACATTCCCATCATCTACATCAACCCAACATTCCCAACATCTACATCAACCCAACATTCCCACCCTCTACATCAACCCAACATTCCCATCCACAACATCAACCAAACATTCCCATCATCTACATCAACCCACCATTCCCATCCTCTACATCAACCCAACATTCCCATCATCTACATCAACCCAACATTCCCATCATCTACATCAACCCAACATTTACATCATCTACAACAACCCAACATTCCCATCACCTTCATCAACCCAACATTCCCATCATCTACATCAACCCAACATTCCCATCATCTACATCAACCCAACATTCCCATCATCTACATCAACCCAACATTCCCATCATCTACATCAACTCAACATTCCCATCATCTACATCAACCCAACATTCCCATCATCTACATCAACCCAACATTCCCATCATCTACATCAACCCAACATTCCCATCATCTACATCAACCCAACATTCCCACCCTCTACATCAACCCAACATTCCCATCCTCTACATCAACCCAACATTCCCATCATCTACATCAACCCAACATTCCCATCATCTACATCAACCCAACATTCCCATCATCTACATCAACCCAACATTCCCATCATCTACATCAACCCAACATTCCCATCATCTACATCAACCCAACATTCCCATCATCTACATCAACCCAACATTCCCATCCTCTACATCAACCAAATATTCCCACCCTCTACATCAACCCAACATTCCCATCATCTACAACAACCCAACATTCCCATCATCTACATCAACCCAACATTCCCATCATCTACATCAACCCAACATTCCCATCATCTACATCAACCCAACATTCCTATCATCTACATCAACCCAACATTCCAAGCATCTACATCAACCCAACATTCCAAGCATCTACATCAACCCAACATTCCCATCATCTACATCAACCCAACATTCCAATCATCTACATCAACCCAACATTCCCATCCTCTACATCAACCCAACATTCCCAACATCTACATCAACCCAACATTCCCATCATCTACATCAACCCAACATTCCCACCCTCTACATCATCCCAACATTCCCATCCTCTACATCAACCCAACATTCCCACCCTCTACATCAACCCAACATTCCCATCATCTACATCAACCCAACATTCCAATCATCTACATCAACTCAACATTCCCATCATCTACATCAACCCAACATTCCCATCATCTACATCAACCCAACATTCCCATCATCTACATCAATCCAACATTCCCATCATCTACATCAACCCAACATTCCCATCATCTACATCAACCCAACATTCCAATCATCTACATCAACCCAACATTCCCATCATCTACATCAACCCAACATTCCCATCCTCTACATCAACCAAACATTCCCATCATCTACATCAACCCAACATTCCCATCCTCTACATCAACCCAACATTCCCATCATCTACATCAACCCAACATTCCCACCCTCTACATCAACCCAACATTCCCATCATCTACATCAACCCAACATTCCCATCATCTACATCAACCAAACATTCCCATCATCTACATCAACCCAACATTCCCAACATCTGCATCAACCCAACATTCCCATCATCTACATCAACCCAACATTCCCATCATCTACATCAACCCAACATTCCCGTCATCTACATCAACCCAACATTCCCATCATCTACATCAACCCAACATTCCCGTCATCTACATCAACCCAACATTCCCATCATCTACATCAACCCAACATTCCCATCCTCTACATCAACCAAACATTCCCATCATCTACATCAACCCAACATTCCCATCATCTACATCAACCCAACATTCCCATCATCTACATCAATCCAACATTCCCATCATCTACATCAACCCAACATTCCCATCATCTACATCAACCCAACATTCCCATCATCTACATCAACCCAACATTCCCGTCATCTACATCAACCCAACATTCCCATCATCTACATCAACCCAACATTCCCATCCTCTACATCAACCCAACATTCCCATCATCTACATCAACCCAACATTCCCATCATCTACATCAATCCAACATTCCCATCATCTACATCAACCCAACATTCCCATCATCTACATCAATCCAACATTCCCATCATCTACATCAACCCAACATTCCCATCATCTACATCAACCCAACATTTACATCATCTACATCAACCCAACATTTACATCATCTACATCAACCCAACATTCCCATCACCTACATCAACCCAACATTCCCATCCTCTACATCAACCCAACATTCCCATCCTCTACATCAACCAAACATTCCCACCCTCTACATCAACCAAAAATTCCCATCATCTACATCAACCCAACATTCCCATCATCTACATCAACCCAACATTCCCATCATCTACATCAACCCAACATTCCCATCATCTACATCAACCCAACATTTCCATCATCTACATCAACCCAACATTCCCACCCTCTACATCAACCCAACATTCCCCTCATCTACATCAACCCAACATTCCCATCATCTACATCAACCCAACATTCCCCTCATCTACATCAACCCAACATTCCCATCATCTACATCAACCCAACATTCCAAGCATCTACATCAACCCAACATTCCCATCATCTACATCAACCCAACATTCCCATCATCTACATCAACCCAACATTTCCACCCTCTACATCAACCCAACATTCCCATCATATACATCAACCCAACATTCCCCTCATCTACATCAACCCAACATTCCCCTCATCTACATCAACCCAACATTCCCATCATCTACATCAACCCAACATTCCCATCATCTACATCAACCCAACATTCCCATCATCTACATCAACCCAACATTCCCATCATCTACATCAACCCAACATTCCCATCATCTACATCAACCCAACATTCCCATCCTCTACATCAACCCAACATTCCCATCATCTACATCAACCCAACATTCCCACCCTCTACATCAACCCAACATTCCCATCATCTACATCAACCCAACATTCCCATCATCTACATCAACCCAACATTCCCATCATCTACATCAACCCAACATTCCCATCATTTACATCAACCCAACATTCCAAGCATCTACATCAACCCAACATTCCAAGCATCTACATCAACCCAACTTTCCCATCATCTACATCAACCAAACATTCCCATCCTCTACATCAACCCAACATTCCCATCATCTACATCAACCCAACATTCCCACCCTCTACATCAACCCAACATTCCCAACATCTACATCAACCCAACATTCCCATCATCTACATCAACCCAACATTCCCACCCTCTACATCAACCCAACATTCCCATCATCTACATCAACCCAACATTTACATCATCTACATCAACCCAACATTCCCATCACCTACATCAACCCAACATTCCCATCATCTACATCAACCCAACATTCCCATCCTCTACATCAACCCAACATTCCCATCCTCTACATCAACCAAACATTCCCACCCTCTACATCAACCAAAAATTCTCATCATCTACATCAACCCAACATTCCCATCATCTACATCAACCCAACATTCCCATCATCTACATCAACCCAACATTCCCATCATCTACATCAACCCAACATTTCCATCATCTACATCAACCCAACATTCCCATCATCTACATCAATCCAACATTCCCATCATCTACATCAACCCAACATTCCCGTCATCTACATCAACCCAACATTCCCATCATCTACATCAACCCAACATTCCCATCCTCTACATCAACCCAACATTCCCATCATCTACATCAACCCAACATTCCCATCATCTACATCAATCCAACATTCCCATCATCTACATCAACCCAACATTCCCATCATCTACATCAATCCAACATTCCCATCATCTACATCAACCCAACATTCCCATCATCTACATCAACCCAACATTCCCATCATCTACATCAACCCAACATTTACATCATCTACATCAACCCAACATTCCCATCACCTACATCAACCCAACATTCCCATCCTCTACATCAACCCAACATTCCCATCCTCTACATCAACCAAACATTCCCACCCTCTACATCAACCAAAAATTCCCATCATCTACATCAACCCAACATTCCCATCATCTACATCAACCCAACATTCCCATCATCTACATCAACCCAACATTCCCATCATCTACATCAACCCAACATTTCCATCATCTACATCAACCAAACATTCCCACCCTCTACATCAACCCAACATTCCCCTCATCTACATCAACCCAACATTCCCATCATCTACATCAACCCAACATTCCCCTCATCTACATCAACCCAACATTCCCATCATCTACATCAACCCAACATTCCCATCCTCTACATCAACCAAACATTCCCACCCTCTACATCAACCAAAAATTCCCATCATCTACATCAACCCAACATTCCCATCATCTACATCAACCCAACATTCCCATCATCTACATCAACCCAACATTCCCATCATCTACATCAACCCAACATTTCCATCATCTACATCAACCAAACATTCCCACCCTCTACATCAACCCAACATTCCCCTCATCTACATCAACCCAACATTCCCATCATCTACATCAACCCAACATTCCCCTCATCTACATCAACCCAACATTCCCATCATCTACATCAATCCAACATTCCCATCATCTACATCAACCCAACATTCCCGTCATCTACATCAACCCAACATTCCCATCATCTACATCAACCCAACATTCCCATCCTCTACATCAACCCAACATTCCCATCATCTACATCAACCCAACATTCCCATCATCTACATCAATCCAACATTCCCATCATCTACATCAACCCAACATTCCCATCATCTACATCAATCCAACATTCCCATCATCTACATCAACCCAACATTCCCATCATCTACATCAACCCAACATTCCCATCATCTACATCAACCCAACATTTACATCATCTACATCAACCCAACATTCCCATCACCTACATCAACCCAACATTCCCATCCTCTACATCAACCCAACATTCCCATCCTCTACATCAACCAAACATTCCCACCCTCTACATCAACCAAAAATTCCCATCATCTACATCAACCCAACATTCCCATCATCTACATCAACCCAACATTCCCATCATCTACATCAACCCAACATTCCCATCATCTACATCAACCCAACATTTCCATCATCTACATCAACCAAACATTCCCACCCTCTACATCAACCCAACATTCCCCTCATCTACATCAACCCAACATTCCCATCATCTACATCAACCCAACATTCCCCTCATCTACATCAACCCAACATTCCCATCATCTACATCAACCCAACATTCCAAGCATCTACATCAACCCAACATTCCCATCATCTACATCAACCCAACATTCCCATCATCTACATCAACCCAACATTTCCACCCTCTACATCAACCCAACATTCCCATCATATACATCAACCCAACATTCCCCTCATCTACATCAACCCAACATTCCCCTCATCTACATCAACCCAACATTCCCATCATCTACATCAACCCAACATTCCCATCATCTACATCAACCCAACATTCCCATCATCTACATCAACCCAACATTCCCATCATCTACATCAACCCAACATTCCCATCATCTACATCAACCCAACATTCCCATCCTCTACATCAACCCAACATTCCCATCATCTACATCAACCCAACATTCCCACCCTCTACATCAACCCAACATTCCCATCATCTACATCAACCCAACATTCCCATCATCTACATCAACCCAACATTCCCATCATCTACATCAACCCAACATTCCCATCATCTACATCAACCCAACATTCCAAGCATCTACATCAACCCAACATTCCAAGCATCTACATCAACCCAACTTTCCCATCATCTACATCAACCCAACATTCCCATCCTCTACATCAACCCAACATTCCCATCATCTACATCAACCCAACATTCCCACCCTCTACATCAACCCAACATTCCCAACATCTACATCAACCCAACATTCCAATCATCTACATCAACCCAACATTCCCATCATCTACATCAACCCAACATTCCCATCATCTACATCAACCCAACATTCCCATCATCTACATCAACCCAACATTCCCATCATCTACATCAACCCAACATTCCCATCATCTACATCAACCCAACATTCCCATCCTCTACATCAACCCAACATTCCCATCATCTACATCAACCCAACATTCCCACCCTCTACATCAACCCAACATTCCCATCATCTACATCAACCCAACATTCCCATCATCTACATCAACCCAACATTCCCATCATCTACATCAACCCAACATTCCCATCATCTACATCAACCCAACATTCCAAGCATCTACATCAACCCAACATTCCAAGCATCTACATCAACCCAACTTTCCCATCATCTACATCAACCCAACATTCCCATCCTCTACATCAACCCAACATTCCCTTCATCTACATCAACCCAACATTCCCACCCTCTACATCAACCCAACATTCCCAACATCTACATCAACCCAACATTCCAATCATCTACATCAACCCAACATTCCCATCATCTACATCAACCCAACATTCCCATCATCTACATCAACCCAACATTCCCATCATCTACATCAACCCAACATTCCCACCCTCTACATCAACCCAACATTCCCCTCATCTACATCAACCCAACATTCCCCTCATCTACATCAACCCAACATTCCCCTCATCTACATCAACCCAACATTCCCATCATCTACATCAACCCAACATTCCAAGCATCTACATCAACCCAACATTCCAAGCATCTACATCAACCCAACATTCCCATCATCTACATCAACCCAACATTCCCATCATCTACATCAACCCAACATTCCCACCCTCTACATCAACCCAACATTCCCATCCTCTACATCAACCCAACATTCCCCTCATCTACATCAACCAAACATTCCCCTCATCTACATCAACCCAACATTCCAAGCATCTACATCAACCCAACATTCCCATCATCTACATCAACCCAACATTCCCATCATCTACATCAACCCAACATTCCCATCCTCTACATCAACCCAACATTCCCATCATCTACATCAACCCAACATTCCCATCCTCTACATCAACCCAACATTCCCATCATCTACATCAACCCAACATTCCCATCACCTACATCAACCCAACATTCCCATCATCTACATCAACCCAACATTCCCATCATCTACATCAACCCAACATTCCCATCATCTACATCAACCCAACATTCCAAGCATCTACATCAACCCAACATTCCAAGCATCTACATCAACCCAACTTTCCCATCATCTACATCAACCCAACATTCCCATCCTCTACATCAACCCAACATTCCCATCATCTACATCAACCCTACATTCCCACCCTCTACATCAACCCAACATTCCCAACATCTACATCAACCCAACATTCCCATCATCTACATCAACCCAACATTCCCATCATCTACATCAACCCAACATTCCCATCATCTACATCAACCCAACATTCCATGCATCTACATCAACCCAACATTCCAATCATCTACATCAACTCAACATTCCCATCACCTACATCAACCCAACATTCCCATCATCTACATCAACCCAACATTCCCATCATCTACATCAATCCAACATTCCCATCATCTACATCAACCCAACATTCCCATCATCTACATCAACCCAACATTCCAATCATCTACATCAACCCAACATTCCCATCATCTACATCAACCCAACATTCCCATCATCTACATCAACCCAACATTTACATCATCTACATCAACCCAACATCCCACCCTCTACATCAACCCAACATTTACATCCTCTACATCAACCCAACATTCTCACCCTCTACATCAACCCAACATTCCCATCATCTACATCAACCCAACATTCCCATCATCTACATCAACCCAACATTCCAATCATCTACATCAACCCAACATTCCCATCATCTACATCAACCCAACATTCCCATCATCTACATCAACCCACCATTCCCTTCATCTACATCAACCCAACATTCCCATCATCTACATCAACCCAACATTCCCATCATCTACATCAACCCAACATTCCCATCATCTACATCAACCCAACATTCCCATCATCTACATCAACCAAACATTCCCATCATCTACATCAACCCAACATTCCCATCATCTACATCAACCCAACATTCCCACCCTCTACATCAACCCAACATTCCCATCATCTACATCAACCCAACATTCCCATCAACTACATCAACCCAACATTCCCATCATCTACATCAACCCAACATTCCCAACATCAACATCAACCCAACATTCCCATCATCTACATCAACCCAACATTCCCATCACCTACATCAACCCAACATTCCCATCATCTACATCAACCAAACATTCCCATCATCTACATCAACCCAACATTCCCATCGTTTACATCAACCCAAAATTGCCACATCACCACCACCACCATCTTCTCAACATTCCCACCATCTACACCACGACCTACTCACCAATCCCATCAGGTACACCTACACCATCAACGTAAACATCCCCATCACCAACGCTAAACACCTACATCACAACACAACAGTCCCGTCAGGTATACATACCCATAAAACTAAAACGTTCCATCATCAACAGCACGATCAACCCAACATTCCCATCACCTACACTACCACCATCAAAACATTCCCATCACCTACACCACTACCAACCCAACATTCCCATCACCTACACCACTACCAACCCAACATTCCCATCACCTACACCACTGCCATCCCAACATTCCCATCACCTACACCACTACCAACCCAACATTTCCATCACCTACACCACCACCATCCCAACATTCCCATCACCAACACACCACCAATCCAACGTTCCTATCACCTACACCACCATCAACCCAACATTCCCATCACCTACACCACTGCCATCCCAACATTCCCATCACCTACACACCACCACCATCACAACATTCCCATCACCTACACACCACCAATCCAACGTTTCTATCACCTACACCACCATCAACCCAACATTCCCATCACCTACACCACCATCAACCCAACATTCCCATCACCAACACACCACCAATCCAACGTTCCTATCACCTACATCACCATCAACCCAACATTCCCATCACCTACACACCACCAATCCAACGTTCCTATCACCTACACCACCATCAACCCAACATTCCCATCACCTACACCACCACCATCCCAACATTCCCATCACCAGCACACCACCAATCCAACGTTCCTATCACCTACACCACCATCAACCCAACATTTCCATCACCTACACCACCACCATCCCAACATTCCCATCACCTACACCACCACCATCCCAACATTCCCATCACCAACACACCACCAATCCAACGTTCCTATCACCTACACCACCATCAACCCAACATTCCCATCACCTACACCACCACCATCCCAACATTCCCATCACCAACACACCACCAATCCAACGTTCCTATCACCTACACCACCATCAACCCAACATTCCCATCACCTACACCACCATCAACCCAACATTCCCATCACCTACACCACCACCATCCCAACATTCCCATCACCAACACACCACCAATCCAACGTTCCTATCACCTACACCACCATCAACCCAACATTCCCATCACCTACACCACCACCATCCCAACATCCCCATCACCTACACACCACCAATCCAACGTTCCTATCACCTACACCACCATCAACCCAACATTCCCATCACCTACACCACCATCAACCCAACATTCCCATCACCTACACCACCACCATCCCAACATTCCCATCACCAACACACCACCAATCCAACGTTCCTATCACCTACACCACCATCAACCCAACATCCCCATCACCCACATCACCATCAACCCAACATTCCCATCACAAACACAAAAATCAATAGTACCTTCCCAAACACTACCATCACCCCAACAGTCCCTTCCCCTACATCACACCAACAGTCCCTTCCCCTACACCACCATCACCCCAAACAGTCCCTTCCCCTACATCACCCCAACAGCCCCTTTCCCTATTCTACCATCACCCTAACCGTTACTTCCCTAACACTACCATCACCCCAAACAGTCCCTTCTCCTACACTACCATCACCCCAACAGTCCCTTCCTGTACACCACCCCAAACAGTCCCTTCCCCAACATCACCATCACCCCAAACAGTCCCTTCCCCTACACCATCATCACCCCAACAGTCCCTTCTCCTACACTACCATCACCCCAACAGTCCCTTCCCCTACATTACACCAACGGTCCCTTCCCCTACATCACCATCACCCAAACAGTCCCTTCTCCTACACCACCATCACCCCAACAGTCCCTTCCCCTACATCACCATCACCCCAACAGTCCCTTATCCTACACCACAATTCCCCCAACAGTCCCTTTTCCTACACCACTATCACCCCAACAGTCCCTTCCCCTACACCACCATCACCCCAACAGTCCCATCACTAACACCACCATCACCCCAACAGTCCCTTCCTGTACACCACCATCACCCCAACAGTACCTTCCTCTACACCACCATCACCCCACCAGTCCCTTCCCCTACACCACCATCACCCCAACAGTCCCATCACTAACACCACCATCACCCCAACAGTCCCTTCCTGTACACCACCATCACCCCAACAGTACCTTCCCCTACACCACCATCACCCCACCAGTCCCTTCCCCTACACCACCATCACCCCAACAGTCCCTTCCTGTACACCACCATCACCCCAACAGTCCCTTCCCCTACACCACCATCACCCCAACAGTCCCTTCCGCTATATCACCATCACCCCAACAGTCCCTTCCCCTACACCACCATCACCCCAACAGTCCCTTCCCCTACACCACCATCACCCCAACAGTCCCTTCCCCTACACCACCATCACCCCAACAGTCCCTTCCCCTACACCACCATCACCCGAAACAGTCCCTTCCCCTACATCACCCTCACCCGAACATTCCCTTCCTGTACACCACCATCAACCCAACATTCCCTTCCTGTACACCACCATCACCCCAACAGTCCCTTCCCCTACATCACCATCACCCCAACTCTCCCTTCCCCTACACCACCATCACCCCAACTCTCCCTTCCCCTATATCACCATCAGCCCAACAGTCCCTTCTCCTACATCACCATCAGCCCAACAGTCCCTTCTCCTACATCACCATCACCCCAACAGTCCCTTCCCCTACACCACCATCACCCCAACAGTCCCTTCCCCTACACCACCATCACCCCAACAGACCCTTCCTGTACACCACCATCACCCCAACAGTCCCTTCCCGTACACCACCATCACCCCAACAGCCCCTTCCCCTACACCACCATCACCCCAACAGTCCCTTCCCCTACATCACCATCACCCCAACAGTCCCTTCCCGTACACTACCACCACCCAAACAGTCCCTTCCACTACACCACCATCACCCAACTGTCCCTTCCCCTACACCACAATCACCCCAACAGTCCCTTCCCCTACATCACTATCAACCCAACAGTCCCTTCCCCTACACGACCATCACCCCAACAGTCCCTTCCCCTACACCACCATCACCCCAACAGTCCCTTCTCCTAAACCACCAACACCCAAACAGTCCCTTCCCCTACATCACCATCACCCCCAACAGTCCCTTCACTAACACCGCCATCACCCCAACAGTCCCTTCCCCTACACAACCATCACCCCAACAGTCCCTTCCCCTACACCACAATCATCCCAACAGTCCCTTCCCCTACACCACCATCACCCGTAACAGTCACTTCCCCTACACCACCATCACCCGTAACAGTCCCTTCCCCTACACTACCATCACCCCAACAGTCCCTTCCCCTACACCACCATCACCCGTAACAGGCATTTCCCCTACACCACCATCACCCATAACAGTCCCTTCCCCTACATCACCTTCACCCCAACAGTCCCTTCCCCTACATCACCTTCACCCCAACAGTCCCTTACCCTACACCGCCATCTCCGCAACAGTCCTTTCCCCTACAATACAATCACCCCAAAAGTCCCTTCCCCTACATCACCATTACCCGAACAGTCCCTTCCCGTACACTACCATCACCCCAACAGTCCCTTCCCGTACACCACCATCACCCCAACTGTCCCTTCCTCTACACCACCATCACCCCAACAGTCCCTTCCCCTAACCCACCATCACCCCAACACTCCCTTCCCCTACACCACCATCACCCCAACAGTCCCTTCCCCTACACCACCATCACCCCAACAGTCCCTTCCCCTACACCACCATCACCCCAACAGTCCTATCCCGTACACCACCATCACCCCAACAGTCCCTTCCCCTACATCACCATCACACCAACAGTCCAATTGCTCTTGACTCTTTGAATAATAAAATGAATATCTATTATCAGCGGTTGATGACTAACATCCCTGTTTGGCTGCCATAAACCAACTGCTGCACTCGGTCCTGTTCAAGGGAATGAATATCTGAAAAGGATTAATCCCCTGAGTAGACAATGGATGGCATCTTCAATAGTGTTACTGATATGGCATATGTTCACAACAGTTGTAGACACTGTATAATAATATCATAAATAAAACAGATGAACAGACAGAAAAAATCCAGTGAAGCCATTAAAAAATCCAAAGATTAAGACTGACGCCGGGCCAATCGTTGATATTGTTCAGCACGTCAATGAGATATATTTTTTCGTTTGGGACGATTTTGCATGTCATTTTTATAACCTCTTTCACACTAATTACGTTTCTCAAATTACTTTTGGTCAAGCAATTTTGAATTGTAAACACTGTTTAGTTGCTATGTTGAGTGCAGTTGCCATGACATGTTGAACTAATATTTTGGTTTGAAATATTCCCATTTCGGATCTTCACGGGTCCCACGACTGCATGCATTATGTGTATGCTGAGTTATGTAAGATGAGGTGTGTGAGTCAGTTGGGGTTTACTTGTGTCAGTTATATCAAGAGGTGTTTGCTAAAAGTGGAAAGAAAGCACGAAGTGATGCAGATCTTAGATGTGTATCGCTTTGTTGAAACCCAAGTCACGGTTGGCACTAGACAGAGTGCTGATCATATTCAGTGGGATTTCTGAAATCAAAATCATAGTCATTGGATTTGTAGACCTGTGAACTTAAACATTAAATTAACTCTTCCCAACGAATCAAGGCTTCTTACATGATTTGATCATTTGTGAACTCAACATTTAAAATTGCACTGCTGCAAATTCAGGTTTTCTCCATCTAAACTGTCAAATTCGTAAACATATATATCACAAATGTCACACAGTGTTGTCAAGTTAACAGTCATGTGTAGTTCCCTAAAAGAAATTATGATGCTATTCCATTCCAAAGAAACAATCACAATATGACAATGATGCAATAACTGATTTGTATCTAGGTTATTCTTTCAACAGGATTTTGTGGTAACCTTATCTTCAATTTTTACCTCCATTGAAATCCACATTGAATTAATTTCCATTACGTTTCATAGAATGAATAGTCTCCAGGTCAATATTATTCAAAATGGAAAAAAAAAGAAAAGACATTCAATGTCAGAACATCATAGATGATTTGCCTTTTTGGCACTTAAACAAACAGTGTGAATTAACTGATGATAACGTTAATAAAAGAATACAATTGAAAATTTCCAAAAAAGGGCAGGACATTAATACAGATTGTTTTATACATAATTCCTTCATATTTACAAAATCACGATACACCGTTTTGATACTATACCACAACATCCAGCAAGTGAGATTGCCAAACTTTAAGTTTTTCCCTGCTGGTTATGTCATAACTGGTGATCTCCCTATAACTTACAATGTCCAAAAAAAACCTTTACCAACTGAAAATATAAATTTGAGACATATAATTTTCTTTCGATGAATTCTATCTAAAACACATAACCTAAACACAACAATAGTGTATGCAGAAAATGTTAATCGTCTGTTACATGTTTGCGAGATAACACGCGAAAAAGTGAAAAACTCGTGAACCACGGACAACTGCAAATGCACGTGCGGGTAAGTGTATAATACGATTGCAACGACAAGTCAGACATCCACAGTCATAAAAAACACAAAAGAAATGCCACGACTCACAGTTGGACAATGTGAACGAGCCTTGGATATGGTACAGATGGGAGCCACCCACGCCCATATTGCACGAACCTTCGGTTGCTCCCGTGTTGCCGTTACCGATGCAACGGTCGCGGTATTTTCAGTGTTGATTATGTTGATATATCCATCTTCTCAATATACTTTACTTCATGCATGTAGGTTTTGTTGTTTTTAAGCGAGAGTGATTTAAAACTCCTCACATGCTCTGTGAGGCTTGGCACTGTCATTCATGAAGATGGGTCTTGTGGCTAGAGGATGATTATCAAAATGGGGAACATCTCTCTCAAGGACCTTTTGTTGATAATGAGGCCCATTGGCGTTACCACGAATGCTGATGAGGTCCGGTCATGTGACTGTTGATGTCGCCGTGATGAAATGGCCCCACAGGTGTCTTTCCGGATGTAACGATCTTCTAGCACGAGGTCGTCCTGACCTTGGCCTGTCACGAACGTTGCCGGTGATGTACTGGGACTGAATGTTGGACCAGCCTTTTTTTCTTTTTAAATTGTCTAAGCAGGCAGTATTCTAGCTTAGAGGAGTCCCGTTTTCTGCTGAGACCGTATTCTAGGATGTGCCCGTGTGTACTGACGATGTAACGAATTTTACGCTAAAATTTCCGTTCAGCAAGTGGATCGTTTTGAAGGGGGAAGCATGGTGTGAAGAGGCATTCATCATGGAGGCAGGACAGCACTTGTGAGAGTGAATAGTGCTCTGAATTGACTACGCTACCGAGGCAAGATCCTGCAGCGCTACGTTGTCCCCTTCATCGCTACCAATGGGTCCCCTTCATCGCCACCAATGGCGGCATCTTTCAGCAGGACAACGCCAGAACCCACGTCACACGTTTGCACATAGTTTCTGCGTCAGAATAACATGCCTACGTTACCCTGTCCTGCCCATTCGCCAAACTTGTCCCCTATTGAACAAGTGAGACGTGCTGGATCGATATGTCCGTCAACGTTAACCACCGCAGAGACTAAAGGAACTGTTCGTGGTGCTAGTGCAGGAGTGGCATAACATCCCCTGGGCTGTTATGCGGAGTTCTGTAGCTGTCATGAGGTGATAGCAGCTCGAGGAGGCCATAGTCGTTACTGACTCTCCACTTACCACAGACGTCTTTATACCTGTTTTTCTTCGGTGCACGTTAACAGCAATAATTTACCTATACATTTAACTATTTATAATATTTGTAAAAACCGAAAGTAGAAATATATACCGAGTTGCAATCCTGATGTAATTTTCTGTTTTGGAGAGTATATTATGCTCCCTCAACATATGCACCAAATAAGTTTTTTTGGTAAGGAATGAGCATAACAAAAGTACCAGTTTAAGGCACGTACATAACATATGGGCTTCGTGTAATGTGAAGGTATAGGAAGGATAAAGCCATCCGCACCCATTTCAGTTTCTTCAAAATGTGCAGTTGATTCTCAGAGTCTCTCTGTGAGTTGAATATGTTGTGTTGTAAAATGCTATTACTCTACCACTGATGTTGGTGTTGAGCCAAGTCGGGAGAGGCCGTGTGATTCCCACAGATATAATATATTAAGGTGTTCGTAATAGGCTTAATATTACAGCCAGCCCATGGTATGTTATCAGATAAGGCAATTATTGAAACACCGCAGGGACAGATGTGAGCATGTCACCAGAAATACTGAGTCGACTTGGCCCTATTGTACCAGACACAGAAAGAATATATGGACTGATTTTAACTATACACATGGATAATTATTAATCAACACCTAAATCATAGACCTATAATTCTGTGACTTAAGAAAACAGCTAGTGTCTGGTTGATCATTGTGACATGTTGCATCTTGCTGTAGAGCAGGACTTTTTTTCTGGATACATGTAATGCACGTGCAATGAGACGCAAGGCACGGGCAATGTCAAACTACCAACATTGTTGAAGTCAAGTTTGAGATTATTACACGCCACACTGTCTCCTTTCAGTTGGTAGTGCGTATTCACGAACCTAATAGTCATGATACACAGTCAGTTGTCAGAGGCAACAAGATGGTAACTCAGTGGCATGAGAAATGCAGAAGTGTACTTCAGACAAATTAGACGTCAACTTGGGCGCAGTCCTGACATCATTTCAAAACTCAGGGCTAACAATAGTGTGAAGTCCAGGCAGACCCTGTAGGACAATAAGGAGAGAGGATAGAGTATTGTTGAATCTTGTTAGGCGCCGCCCATGGACTTCAGCACATCTTTTAAGCTACATTGGTACCAGAAATCGGGTGAAAGCAGCAGGATACAGGTCCAGAAGACCCATACAGTGAATTCAACTGTCTCCTGCTCACAAATTAGCATGACTTGCCTGGATAATCAATTTGTTCGCAAGAGCACTGCTTCATGGCGGAGGATTCACATACATACACCATATAATTTTGGTGAGGTTTGTTAATCCATCCATGAACTATTTTTACGAACGTCATGCTGTTCAACAGCATTCACGATGAATTTGAAATCAGTCCCAAATGACCTTATTCTGGGCCCACTCTCAAATATTTTTTTTTAAGGGAAACATTGTAAGTTATCGGGAGATCACCAGTTATGATATGACCAGCAGGTGTATGGGAGAAACAGTAAGTTTGGAAATCACACTTGTTGGATGTGGTGGTATAGGATTAAACTGGTGTATCGTGATTTTAAAAATATTTGTTTTTCCCTTTTGAATAATATTGTCCTAGAGACTCTCCATTTCATGAAACGCAATGGAAATTAACTCTGTGTGGATTTCAATGGACGTAGAAACTGAAGATAAGGTTACCACAAAATCCTTTTGAAAGAATAACCGAGTTACAAATCAGTTATTGCATCGTTGTCATATTGTGATTGTTTCTTTGGAATAGTATTGCATCAAAATTTCCTTTAGAAAACTGCACATGACTGTTCAAAGAAAATATGTATCACAGAACCTGGACAAAATGAAAATGTATCTATTTCTCCCCAAGAAAACAATGAACAAGTGACCCAATTGGTGGTGAAATAGATACGATTTCTTATACTTCATGGTTTCTATAAATGTTGATGTCAAGTCAAGGTGATATGGCCACAACTGTTTTGGATATAAAATATTCAGATGACCTTACATACGAATGTATTTGGAGGAACAGTGTTCATTCGGGCTGACAAAGGATGTTCATGTGTGACAGAATTTCTAAAATTAGTGCATAGGACTCTGAAGTTGTTGAGTCGCTCTGGCACTGACTGCTCACTGCTCAGTTTCTAACATTACCTTTCAAAAATGTGAATGGGCAGGTTGCCCAATCTGTTTACGAATTTGACAGTTTAAATGGATAAAATCATGTAAGAAGCCTTGGTTCTTTGGGATGAGTTAATTTAATGTTTGGGTTCACAGGTCTACAAATCCTATGAACATTATTTTGACTGCAAAATTCGCACTGAATATGATCAGCATCCTATTCAGTAACAACCGTGACTTGGGTTTCAACAAAGCGATACACATCTAAGATCTGCTTTCCTTCGACTTTTAGCAGACACCTCGTGATATAACTGACACAAGTAAACCCCAAATGACTCGCACACCTCATCTTACATAACTCAGCATACACATAATGCATGCGGTCGTGGGACCCCTGAAGATCCAGATTTAAAATATTTCGAGCCAAACATTTATTCAACATTTTCTGAAAAACCTTACAGATTTTATTTAATAAAAAATGCTTGACCAAAAGTAATTTGAATACGTAAATAGTGTAAAATAGGCGACAAAAATGACATGCAAAATCGTCCAAAAAAAATAAATCCTCCAATGGGGAATCGAGTGATTGACGTGCAGAACTATATCAAAGATTGGTCCGGCGATTGGTCTTTTGCCTTGGAGGTTTAAATGGCTTCACTGGACTTGTTCTGTCTGTTGATACGTTTTATTTTTGTTTTTCTTATACAGTGTCCACAACTTTTGTCAACTTATGCCATATCAGTAACACTATTGAAGAGGCCATCCGTTGTCTACTCAGGGGAATTGCGCTCCATGTGTCACTGAGGCCTTGAATTTTGTATCCTTGACATATCTTGTAATATACATGTACTTTTATAAGGCAGTACAACATTGTTGTTCTGCCATGGCCGGCTGTTTCTCTAGACCTCTCCCCAATAGACATATCTGGATTGACAGGACCAGAACCAGCCAGTAAAACCAACCTTTGGTTGACATTCGGAACAACCCCAAACATGTGCAAGTGCTTCACGTGGTGTAAAATGTGCACCCGTAAGAAATTATGAAATTATGGAAAACATGAGCAGGATTGTACTCTCTCATCACATGAGACCATCTCAACAACGAACATGCCTCGACCAACCAAAGAGCAGAGGGAGAGAGCCATCGGTATGTTGCAAATGGGAGTGATGCAGGAGCACGTTGCCAGTATCATGGGCTGCTTCAAGTGCAACATTGCCAGAAATTGTAACACGTCGCAGGCAAACTGACAGAACTGCAGACAGGCCGAGGAGTGGAAGCCCAAAGGTCACCATCCCACAGGAAGACCTGTATTTACGTGTGCTTCACCTAATGTCCAGATTCCTAACTGTGACGTCATTACCCGCTAACAGCCTTGGACATCCAGTCAGTAGAAGGACAGTAGCTAGACGACTCCACCTGTATGGTCTCCGTTTCAATTGACCTTTCAAGGGCATGACATTAACGTTTCTACATCGACGTCACAGAGAGTAGGTTCCAGCTCTTCAAGTCTGATGGGCGGGTTCAAATCTACCGCCGACAGGGTGAACGGACGGCACACTGTCTAGTCATTATCGACGGAAATCTCACTTCAAATCGTTACATTGATGAGGGTTTGCGGCCTGTGGTACTGCCTTTCCGTCAAAGACACCCGCGGCCGTTGTTTCACCAGGACAACGCCACCACTCGAGTCACCAGCAACTTTCCGAACAACAACGTGATCTTATAAAAGTGGCCAGCAAGATCATCGGACCTGTCGTCAACAGAGCACCTCTGGTACCGACTTGGTCGCAGGATTCGGAAACGTCAACAGCCGCCATTGACGAGGGATGCCTTGACATTTCCCTGCAGGAGGAATGGCATAGGATCCCTAATGAGGATGTCAGAAGACACGTGTACTCAGTTCGACGTCGTGTTAGGCCCTGCATCGTTGCTTGAGGGGTTCACATCCGATACCGAGCCATGTGTGTAGCAGGGGACATTAAAAAGAGATCGACGTCGATTCTGCCGCTGTGATCGAATACTGGGCAGTGTAGCCCGCATGATTAACATGTCTGCAGGTCTATACTTTTTTTATCTTGTCATTTTCAAATACCGTTTTTGAATAATTGATATTTTTATGATAAACATCAACTATTTTTTTATGCATATGAACTTAAATTTCGAAATATTTTCCAGCAGCCTGTGGAGTCTAAATTTCACAATCTTTGAGGTACACTCAATCATGTTCTTTCTACGAAAATTTCAAACAGCGTCTCACTACCCTTGCTGAAAAGTTGATTAAGCTAGTTGACATTCCCCTCTACAAAACCTCCCTTGACTGATTTCCAATCTAACCTGACACCCCATATGGTCACAGCTGGACATAATAGCTCCGAAAGAGAGTTTGTAACATTGCTTATTGTGTATCTTCACGTTCTCTGTACTAAAACAACGCATTACATAGACTCAAACAACGGATTGGTATCTATATATGTTCTCTTATATATGTTATGTTGGTAAGTGTGATCACTGTGTACTTCCTTATTAAAAGTGTATGTTAGCTTCACCTTCTCTGTCTTATGGACATTCTACATCCACAATATTTTAAAGAGAAATATTCACGTCATATCTTTTCTTTTCGTCACATTTTTTTTACTTGTGTTAAGTTATGATTTCGAATCTGTTGGTATTTAGGATAACATTGATAACTTGTCATGGATAAGCGTCTGCTTTTTTTCTTTTGCAAATATTAGTTTTACTAAATTAAAGTCATAAGTACCAGTTACTTCAGGATATGGCTTACTTGAATTTTTATAACTAATCTTTTGTTTAAAAATTGCATCTACCTTTCGCCTGTGATATGTGGGAAAACAGTGGTTCCCATGTGTGCGACGAACTGTGTGTTTAAGGTAAGACGACAAGCAGTGGCGAAAGTAAATACTCCCCAGTTGACTGCTCCATGACAAGCAAGGGTTACTTCGGGCATGATTATATCAGAAAGAAATGATACTATAGAATCAACATGGGGTGGAAGGTGCTTGTGGTATTGCTTTTGTGGGGAGGTGGTGCAGGTGATCGGGATGTTGGGTTGATGGTGATGTACTGGATGGAGATGTTTGGATGGTGTATGTGTAGGTGATGGGATAGTTAGGTTGGTGGCGGTGTAGATTTTGGGACCGTTTAGGTTGATTGTCGTGTGGGTGATGGTACTGGAGGGTTGATAATGATGTAGGTGGCGGGAATGTTGGGATGGTGTAGGTGTAGATGGTGGGGTAGGTGATGAGACAGTTAGGTTTATGGTGGTGTTGGTGATGGGACTGTTTGGAAGATGGTTGTAAACTAACTAAATATATTGAATGTCCAATACAATAAACAAATACTCAAATATATGTGACTGGAGTATTGCTAAAATGGCGTAACATCCTCCTCACTCACTCACTTACTCACAAACTCCTCCTTTAAGTAGTGCAGACAGGTATATTTTACATCAATAGTTTGCATCAATTGACTATATCTACATGTCTATTAAAAGTGTCAGGAAATGGTTAAACATGTATGCTATATTGATCCCTTCAGCTTGTGAATGTTGCGAAAACAACTGCTTCAATTATGCATCACGTGACGTCAGGAGAGGCATCAGTCTACCTGGTCTCTTAACAGCTGTGTTACAGTCTACCTGGTATCGTAACAGCTGTGTTACAGTTTACCTGGTATCTTAACACCTATGTTACAGTCTAGCTGGTATCTTAACAGCTGTGTTACAGTCTACCTGGTATCTTAACAGCTGCGTTTTAGTCTACCTGGTATCTTAACAGCTGTGTTACAGTCTACCTGGTATCTTAACAGCTGTGTTACAGTCTACCTGGTATTTTAACAGCTGTGTTACAGTCTACCTGGTATCTTAACAGCTGTGTTACAGTCTACCTGGTATCTTAACAGCTGTGTTACAGTCTACATGGTCTCTTAACAGCTGGGTTACAGTCTACCTGGTATCTTAACAGCTGTGTTACAGTCTACCTGGTATCTTAACAGTTGTGTTACAGTCTACCTGGTATCTTAACAGCTGTGTTACAGTCTACCTGGTATCTTAACAGTTGTGTTACAGTCTACCTGGTATCTTAACAGCTGTGTTACAGTCTACCTGGTATCTTAACAGCTGTGTTACACTTTACCTGGTCTCTTAACAGCTGTGTTACAGTTTACCTGGTCTCTTAACAGCTGTGTTACAATCTACCTGGTCTCTTAACAGCTGTGTTACAGTCTACCTGGTGGTGATCTCTTAACAGCTGTGTTACAATCTACCTGGTCTCTTAACAGCTGTGTTACAGTTTACCTGGTCTCTTAACAGCTGTGTTACAGTTTACCTGGTCTCTTAACAGCTGTGTTACAATCTACCTGGTCTCTTAACAGTTGTGTTACAATCTACCTGGTCTCTTAACAGCTGTGTTACAATCTACCTGGTATATTAACAGTTGTGTTACAGTCTACCTGGTATCTTAACAGCTGTGTTACAGTCTACCTGGTATCTTAACAGCTGTGTTACAGTCTACCTGGTATCTTAACAGCTGTGTTACAGTCTACCTGGTATCTTAACAGCTGTGTTACAGTCTACCTGGTATCTTAACAGCTGTGTTACAGTCTACCTGGTATCTTAACAGCTGTGTTACAGTCTACCTGGTATCTTAACAGTTGTGTTACAGTCTACCTGGTATCTTAACAGCTGTGTTACATTCTACCTGGTATCTTAACAGTTGTGTTACAGTCTACCTGGTATCTTAACAGCTGTGTTACAGTCTACCTGGTATCTTAACAGCTGTGTTACACTTTACCTGGTCTCTTAACAGCTGTGTTACAGTTTACCTGGTCTCTTAACAGCTGTGTTACAATCTACCTGGTCTCTTAACAGCTGTGTTACAGTCTACCTGGTGGTGATCTCTTAACAGCTGTGTTACAATCTACCTGGTCTCTTAACAGCTGTGTTACAGTTTACCTGGTCTCTTAACAGCTGTGTTACAGTTTACCTGGTCTCTTAACAGCTGTGTTACAATCTACCTGGTCTCTTAACAGCTGTGTTACAATCTACCTGGTCTCTTAACAGCTGTGTTACAATCTACCTGGTATATTAACAGTTGTGTTACAGTCTACCTGGTATCTTAACAGCTGTGTTACAGTCTACCTGGTATCTTAACAGCTGTGTTACAGTCTACCTGGTATCTTAACAGCTGCGTTACAGTGTACCTGGTGGTTTACCGTTGTGTTGCAATCTATCTGATAGTCCTCCAACCAGTTTGTGTAACCAGCACTCCTCTGTCAACAACTGAAGATGATGCCGTTGTGTTCAAGTTACAGTCTGCAGATGGCTTTAACAGCAACCGTTTACATCCTGTGTGTATTTTCCACATGCAGCACAAAGAAATGCGGACTTGAAATGACGGAGAAAAAGAAGGACACATCTACCACTTTAAGAAATATTGATATCAAGTTTTGCCAACTTTACTGCCAAGAAAGCTTCATTTTTGTATCCTGTCGTAAATCAAAGAATAATGAGACGGGCGGATTCAGTGTCCGTCCTCAAAATCATCCCCTTGTAAGTTATGTTTATGTCAATTGTGTGTAGATGTGTGACGGTGTGTTGATCTTACCTAGGATCACAGGATCCACACTGAATATAACTCAATTCCAACTTATTGAATAAAGTACTTTTGGGTGAAACCAAAGCCTACAAGACAAAATGTTTTCAGTAAATTTGTCGTTGAGCAAAACAGTGATGAAATTTATAAACATGTCATAACTATATGTCATTTATGATAGTGCTGAATACGCAAGCTGAATGTATTCATGAACAAATATAAGGTTAAGGCTCTTTTTCAGGGGATTATGATTGGCAGAAGCCTGCTGTCTTCCGAAGACAGCAACTTAACAGACATATGGCTTCTGCAAATGAAAGTGCTCTGAGAAATTGCATTACCTTTGTAATAGCTAAATTGGATAGAATTTATATTTAGCATCCTAATATCTCTCAAACAATCAAACAACAGTTCGCCAATATTTGAGAGAGACAATTTTGTGAGCTGTTCGAGTTTTCAGATTTGTCGCAGTGATTGACAGACAAAACAGATAATATATGGATCTCTTTAGGCAAGTATTGATATATTTAATATCAAGAACATGAGGATGAGATTCCATTTATCACCAAAATCATCAACTGAGAGTAACAGCCAGTGTCTTGAGTGACAAGATAGGCCCATCGTTAGGCAAAATATAACAATTATTAACTCACACTTACCAGCACATTGCTTGACAACATGCTTTCATGGTAATTCTATCAATGGTAGCTATTATAAGTAATAACGGATTCTATTCTATTACTTCAATGGTCACTGGCCGAATACTGCTTATGAAATAGTCGGAATGGTATAGTGGCCTCTTCTTATGATTATGGAAAAGATGTTGTCGCTTTTATTTTACTCCCTACTTCATAGTCAATGCATGATGTTGACCAGTAAAGAATGAATAATTGTTTCCATGAAGCTGTTTACAGGGGCATAACGTTGCATCTTTGGTTTAATGACACAAGACCTACATTACTCGAGATCTCACATACAAAGTTTGAAATATTATATCGACCACACCACTTCATATTGATAGAAATCACAGATATACACTTTGTCTGACAAGGTTCTTTTTATTGCTGTCTGAAGGTCCTGACTAAACCATCTGCATCCAAGGTCTGCAATCGGACCTTCGCATGTCTGGAGAGTGGATCTGGAAAAGCCATCGGTGTGCAAGGTATGTGGTGTCTCACGCAGAGAGGTGTACGGTGTTCAGTTTAATCCTGTTTCTATCACTTCAGTCACATTAGAGCTGGAGTGGAGGCTCCAAACCATTGAACATCAATCAAGACACGCTATCTGAGAATAAGACCTTGTCTACTTATTTTTGACTCTATTGCTACATTGATTGCCAAGATTACAGAACAGGTTCACGTTTCGTATTCTTTCCTTGATTCCTTACTGCATGAATACTACGCAGAAAGAACTCATCAAATCAAGATGTAGTTAATCAGACACCTGTCACTTGTTTGAGTCAATGAAAATATATTATCATTACGCGCCATGAAGTCTGCCCGCTTCTCTCAGGGAACAAATTCTCTCAAAAACTATTTAAGGTTACGGAAAGGATATTTTACACACTGATGTTACCTGAATGTTACCTGAATGTAAGTTTGCATAGGTATCAAGACTGGGTTATGGCCCTTGCTCTGTGCTTTTCAATGCAAACTAGGGACAAGTTTTCTCAGACTGAAATGAATGTAAGTGTGCATGCTTCCAGAGAAGGCCTTTTGGCTGTATTAATTTAACATTTCATAATATGTTTTTCTTATGAAGCGGCCCAAGTCCCCATCTCTTCTTCAGGTCTATATTTACTACTACATGAAGAAACAAAATTCTGATGAGCCCCATGGCGGGGGACAGTGATAACGCTGTTTCCTTGTTTGTTAATCTATTACATTTAACATGAACATATCTGTACCAGTAAGTGAACGAACGATGTTCTATCACCAAATTAATTGTATTGAGGCTATCTCCTTGTGCCCGACAATAATCAAATCGGGATCAACCATACTACATATACAGGTCATGTATGACCATTGTTGTTGAAAACCAACCCTTGTCGTATGAGTCGGGTAACACACAACCAACTTGACCACTCATTGCGTCCAGTCGAATCGCGACGGGTCAGATTCCTAAAACGAACAGTTCAAAGAGTATTTTCCACTCATTCCCTCTGAATATGACAAATTTCTTGCATACATTTGTCACCATTTTTTTCATATGAGGTTAATAGCTTTGAAAATGTAGTACGCTTAAATTTAGACTGTAAGGAAACAAGGTCGGTTTCCATTAAACCGTCAGGACATGATGTTCCTGAAATGTACACATAATACAACTAAGAATATTTTCACTTAATTATCATTCCTAGTGATGTTTAAATTTTAAAAAATAATTTGGTTATTTTGAAACCAATGTGGCATCCGATGAGAAAAAAATATACTGTATAGACATTTATAAACAAAGTGGACATATCATGAAAACATACATTTATTAATCAGAATTGTACATTACACACACCACATTGCAGTTACCTTAGAGTGGCGTCTGGATAGATGGCAAGGTTTAGGCTACAGAAGATCTGCAGTTACATCTCTACAAGTTTATTGGTTATAGGCAGTCAAGCACCAAACTATGCCAGGCTCCTGACATGTTATAGTGACGTCATAGCTCGCACCTTTGCGGTCGTAGTGTCGACAGTCAAGGTATTTCATGACTGGCAGTGAGGTGTGTCGCTCGTGTTGGGACGTAATCAGTTACTTTCTACTTTCAGAATCATTTAGGAAATTGTACATATAGTAGGATTGGTGTACAGAAGGAATGTTGTAGGAATCAGGTGCTTGCTTCACACAATGTTTACACCCAGACGTTTGTTTAGCCTGTCACCGGGAATGATCATTCTTTTGGATGCAAACGTTTCAACAGGGCCTTTCAACCGATAGGCTTTTTCTGTTTTATCACCATATTGCAAAATGTATGCTTGAAAGTTTCATCTTTCGAACTGATAAGAATTTATAACTGAGACGGAAGAATATATGAGAGCATTCTAAATCTGTCCAGTCAAGTGCCGGTTGTACATCTTAACTATGAATACATATACACTATAATGTTACAACTACTGGATGTAACATAAAAAATGTTAAACATTAAATACATAATCCTTACTTACATGAACCAGCTGTCGTCAGTCCCCTTAATAGTTTGATTATTGTCAGCCATGCTGGAAGTGTTTTATGACATAGAAATGTTCGTGTCACAGTGTTGTTGTATGGCAAAGATGTCTGGAAGTGAACAAAGTTTACTTTTCGTTACAGCTACTCTATCACCAGCAGGCTGCCACGACCTCTATGTCGCCAGCAGGGATGGGCAAATGTCGGATGTAAAACGGATCCTGTCCACAGGCAAGATCAGCATCAACTGTAGATTTGGAAGGGACAGCAAGACACCGGTGATGTGGGCAGCATACGGAGGACACAAATAAGTGTTGGAGCTCCTTGTGAAAAAAGGCGCGGATGTATCAATGGTGGGCTCTGGGGGTAGCAACCTCCTTTTCTGGGCCTGTCAAGGAGGACACGTGGAGACGGTGAAGTTTATCCTGCCTCTGAACGTGGTGGACATTAACGCAAGGACCAAGGGCGGGTGGAGAGCGGTCGGCTGGGCGAGACGTCAGGGACATCAGCGTAACTTGTAACTTCTCATGATCAGGGAAACCAATCGTTTACTGAGTGTTGTTATAGAGGGTTCGCGCGATTGGTTTGTAAACATCTCATCTCGTGATTATCATTCTGTGTTAAATTTCTGTCATAAGTTATGCTTAATCGTGAAACAGAAAAAAACTGTTGGTTAACATCTCGCTACACTTTGTGACCTCCGAAGGAGCAGCGGTTCGCCCAGCAGGTGGGGCGGCAAATGTACAATGTTGGTGACGTCACACTATTGATGACGTCACGAGTACTGCTTTGCAGCCAAGGCCTTATTACACCAAAGTTACCAGGTGTTTTATCTGCCGATATCGGTAGTTCGCAGGGCGGCACATTGCCGGGTGTATAACCTAACATCTGCACACACACCCTTAGTGCCAGGTGGCCCACGGAGTTAACCAAGACAGAATATATCCTTTTCTATGGAGTTGTTTTCAATATGTACAAATTATTCATGCTGAAATGTAATAAAGGATTGACTGTTAATTTGTTTCCGGTACATTTAGGTACAGATTGGAAAAAGCGATGTGCAAACTGTATGAATTTGTGTAGCACATCGTACCTCAATGAACCAAACATTATCCACATTCAATCCTTACAATTAAATTCGACAACAAAAGCATGTATTATCTACAATAGTTTTACCAAAAAGTTGTATATATCAAGCAGACAAAAATGATAAAATGATCTTACCTTCAAGATGTCAGAATAGGAATCCGAATCCCGTGAAGCGCTCCTTCCGTTACCACCATTTCCGGTGACATGCCTCATGAACTAGTTCTGCTTTCGAAATGCGCGACTGCCAAAGCTAACTTTGCTAGACAGGACGAAGTATACTACCACCCTTAGTTGTCACTGCTGTTCGCTTATTTCCGAATAATATGACCTGTTATTTTTCATTCCTGCAAGGTTTCTGACTGACAACCGTTCGTTGGTGGGTTCTGTTTATGACAAATCTTTGCGGCACTATCGTTCAGACGTGTATTTATAGTCTCAGTGGACAGTGTTTTATGATTACGGAGGACGTGTTTCTTGTTTGTGTGATGCTAGATTATTTATGAAGATGCAACTGCTAATAGGAAGGCCAAATTACCCAACTTGCCATGATATTCTGGTATCCGACAGCATGGAAACAGTGCCTGTGATCATTAGAACAGGCATTAGATTAGGCAAGATTTGGAGGATGAAATTTGGAAAATCTATGCTATGCACATATTTGTGTGAAATTTGTTTTAGTAAATTGTATCTATTTATTCTTTTAGTTATAGTACTTATAGTACTCAATAAACCAGCCATATGTTTGGAACTTAAAATTAAATATGCATTATATCTTGTCATATTTACTCTGTCCTACACATTTAATTACGTAAATAATTTTACATCAAGAAATTTGTGAGTTATGAGTAGAAACCTATTTTTTAAATAATATTTTTCTTATGAAGGCGACAATGGGGTTTTATGCAATGTATAAAGTATTTGCGTAAATTATTGTGAAATTAACACAATTCGTCTGTATATTAAAAATGAATAGACATAATGCAGATGTATTATTTTTTCCACTTTGGTAGACTTACACTAATGAACAGGATGACTGTATGCAATTTTTGGTGACGGAAATGAACAGGGAAGGCTCAAAAGCCCCCTCCGCCCCAAGAAAAACAAAAAACAAAAACAAACAAAAACAAACCAAAAAACAAACAAACAAAACAGAAAAAATACACACACAAAAACAACAAGAAACAACAAACAAAAAACAAAAAAACAAAAAACAAGGCAGAAATATATGACAGTGATTAATGTATTTTGAATAAATATATCAAACCCTAACCTGCTAAATGCACATACCCCTTAGGTTTCAGGTTTGGGCAAACTAATGTCTATGTCATGAATATTAACATACATCAGAGGGCGTAATCCCCAAACAGCTGTTAGTTTTCCACTTCGTCAGCAATATAATTGTCATATTGTGATTGACAGCATGGGCAAGATTTGTTGTGATGAACGGTAGTGTTTTTCTATGTAGCTATTGTGAGGCTCAAACGATCCAACTTTTAAAAAAATGCAAAAAACTTAATACATTGCACTTATGAGTCACTCAGTGAACATTGATGTACATTTAGTACAACAATATTGACTTGATTCATAGATAGAAAGAATTGCACCTATTTTTCATATATTTATGCATTTCAAATATTCTGCCAATGAAGCCAAGTAAAATAAGTGAGGTAACTGGCATTTCATATATTCCACTATCCATTTGGACCAATCTCTTTTTCAGATTACTGGTCAAGTTAATGTTAATGTTTATTGGATATGGTGCTATGAATCAGTGTATTTGCATGCTGAACCCTTATATAGCTGATGCAAAAACAAGACATGTTGATATTTCAACGAAGAATTAATTTCATAAAGCAAGAACGGTATGCCATTGTATCAACACTTTGAGGTGTGAACAATGTAGATGTATGACGGAGATGTTGGAATGTATACAGGGTTTACTTTGCGTTACAGGGACTCAATCACCATGGCCTCTATGTCACCAGCAGGGATGGGAAAATGACGGATGTAAGGCGGATCTTGTCGACAGAGGAAAGTCAACATCAACTGTAGATCGCCAAAACGGAACAAATTTCGTGTACATCATGGAAAATGTGTTTTGTTTTACGGGAAGCATGCAGAATAGGGCTACATCACTTGTTACATCACTTGTTGCTGCAGACGTAAAGGGTACTGACACAAGAAATGCCAAGATTAACAGCAGAGGAACGTGAACGTGCCTTGGGCATGCTTCAAGTTGGTACGTCAAGTAGAGTCGTTGCACAACGGTTTCAATGCCATCATTCAATAGTCCTCAGGCTACTGAGCAGATACCAGCAGACAAAAACCACCATAGATCGACCAAGTCCGGGTCAACGTCGTGTAACTACACCACGTCAGGTTCGCCATATTGTGATCGTACACTTCCGGCTACCAGGACTGCAGCAACCGTACAAGGCCGACGGAATTGATCAGTGCTGACACCGTACGTCGACGTCTCCGATCAACGGGGCTACGTGCTCGACGTTCTTTCATCAGCACCAGGATATGCACACCTTCCAGCAAGATAATGCAAGAGCGCACACAGCACGTGTTTCAACACAGTACCTATCGAACAATAATGTGCCTCTGCTTCCATGGCCAGCCCTGTGACCCGATCGATCGCCAATTGAACATCTATGGGATTACCTGGGTCAACGCCTCTCACGGCGTCCGCAAGTACAGAACCTGAGAGAACTTGAAGAAACACTACGTCAAGAGTGGAATGCCCCACTATTCAAACACTATTCGCAGACTTATTCGATCAATGAGAAGACGTTTCATGGGCTGTGTTGCTGTCAAGGGCGGACATACCAGATATTGACTTTTCATTTTAACCCTATGTGTCTTCCTTACACTGATGACGTAATTGTAATAACTGTGTTGTATTCCTGTTTTCTTTCTCATCTTTCTTAATAATCCGTCTATGTCTGTTCTAATCAAAATCGGTCATTGCTCAAGTTGTTTTTGTAATATTTCAAGATTTATTGCTGGTGCGTTTTTAATGCTGTTCAGTATATTTCAGTTTTAAGATGGACATGTTTGTTGTATTTAAAGATAAATGTTTTGCTTTGGGACATTTTGTCAATTGTTGTGTTTGTAACGTCTCATGATCAGGTAAGACAATCGAATTATAGAGGGTTCGTGCGATTGGTATGTAAACATCGCATCTCGTGATGTGTATGATTAATCGTGAAACAGACAACAACTGTTGAGTACTACTTTGCAGCCAAGGCCTTATTACAATAAAGTTACCAGGTGTTTTCTCTGCCGATAGTTCACAGGGCGGCACAATGCCGGGTTTATAACCTAACATCTGCACACACAACCTTAGTGCCAGGGGACCATATGTGGTCCCGTAAAACTGTCCCTTTTCAACAGTGACAAAAACGTAAGTATTTTGGTATCGGGCAACCAATTTGAAAAGGAAATCTGATCAGACTGGTCAGAAAGATTTACTTTAACCACTGTACAGGTATTGGTGTAAGACAACTCATGTTTAGTCAGGAAGTTTTTAACTCAAGAATTACATGTATTCATCAACTGTGTCATGGCGAATTAGCACGGAACTTAAGAAGAAACGACAATGTCGACTGTGTTTCTGTTTATAATGCTAATTAACAGACATATTCGAATCTAAGATATAGAATGACAGTCTGAGCGTTAATATTACCTTGATACAAAAGAGGCAGGAAGTTCTACGAGTAAACAATAAATGGTCCAGCACGAAGTGATCGACATTGCACGTTCACAACACATTATAGCTTATATAGATGTGTCTCGTGAAATATCATGTTTCTCTCATGTAAATATGCGCCACTCATAAAAGAAATGTCCAGTACTCGATGAGGGAAACATGATATTTCATGAGACACATCTATATATACATCATGGCTGTCTTCCAATCTTCATATTTCACCGATTTTTTACATTCATGCTGTCTAGACACTGAAAAAAGGACTAACAATGTAGGCTATATATTACACTGCACAACTAAGCCTTTCTTAATACATGTTACACATCATCAGATACAAAATCTTGCTGCAATCTGGCGGACTTGCTGTTACAGAAATATCCATACTGGACGGCGCTAAATAAATCAGAATTTTTTATCCATTTTCCTCAGTATAAACATGGTGTGAACATCCGATGCGACGCCAAAAGGAACTTGACAGTCAGTTACGTTACTGACGGGCAGATCCTCCTCCTCGTCCCATAATCTGAGCGGATTGTTTTCCACTGGAGATCCGGCATTGACGTTTGAAAAGGATGCTCCACTTGAGAAGCATGCCCCACTTGAAGAGTTCTGCCAAAAGAGCCTAAACAACATGGAGAAGCTGCTGGCTCTGCAGAAGAGACACTAGGAGCACGACTACCGTATGGTTTATAGCACGGACTGCGTGCACAGTGCCCCATTGTGGAATTTGTTTTCTTGACAGCTTTATTTCCTGATCGTCTAATTAACTTGTCGTCACCTCATGAAACATGTACGGAACAACGATGGTTCCTGTGACATTGAATAAGATTTAATGCAAAGTTATGTTTTTTACCAAATCTGAAACAATTTCGGTTTGCAACATATAAAAGACTCCTGTAAGTATTAAATGGTTTCATTTGCCATACTGACTTCAGAAAATGTGTGATTTCATTAAACAAAAAAAACAAAAAAACATGAACGTGCCAAAATGTCAATTTACAAATCAATAGAGTGTGTGTCCACCTCTGGTTGCGATGCAAACAACACATTGTCATCTCATGGAATGGACAAGTCATCGCACAAAGTCCTGTGGGATATCTGTCCATATCTGCTGGAGCATTTTTCGAGGTTCCTGGAGTGTCTGTGGAACACGTGGTTGACGTCAAAGGCGCCAATCCATCTCATCCCACATGTTCTCGATTGGTGAAAGGGGAGCGAGCCAGCCCGGGATGACATTCACGTTGTTTTGTTGAAGAGAATGCTGAACAAGTCGAGCAATATGAGGCTGGGCGTTGTCTTTTTGAAAGGTAATGCCTGGGCCATGACGACACAAAAACGGTAGAACAACAGGGCCGATGATCTTGTCGCGGTAGCACTGTCCATTGAGATTTCCCTCTACCACTATCAAACGGGTCCTCTGTCTTGCTGTAATCCCACCCCATACCATAACGCTGGCGTCCCCGAGCCGATCTTCTTCCATGACACAATGATTGACGTAGCGTTCACCTCGACGTCGGAACACTCGAATCCGTCCATCGCTGTGGCTGAGGTGAGAACGAAACTCGTCAGTGAAAGAAACTTGTTGGCGGATGGAATCGATTTTGTAGGTGTGTTGTTCGAATGCAGTTGTCTTGTCGATTATTGCTTACGCATGGCCTGCCCATCTGAGGATGCATTCGTCTGTTGCCTACGTTGCCATAAACATCAAATGGTGTTTCTGTGGACGTTAACTTTTCTGTACCAGTTGCGTTTTTGGTTCTTGATTCCATTCATGTACTACAATATTGAAAACCAAACTTTACTTGCTTACTTGTTTGAATAATACACTAAAATATTGGTGTCACAGGAACTTTTGTTGTTGAGTATATTATTTACATCTCGCATCTCCCATCCATCCTCCGACGCATCGGCAGTTGTAATAAGCATGTTTCTCTGCTCAATCTGATAACTTTTCCCGTTTCAACAAACTCCGCCCTGTAGTCGTATTTCTTAATTTCTAAAGCAAACTTTAACTGTTCCATATTGTCCAACGTCTCCATATTGAAGTAGTGTTGAATTTGACAACCTTCTCGTTTCCACACAAAATCCTTACCAGCTTTCAACTTGAATAACTGTTTGGTTGTTCTCTCAAATTCTTCGTGAAAACCATGTAAACGATCTTCAGTTGACTGTGCATTTCTCTGTGGCTTTATATTCTGGCGTTGAATTTCGTCTTACTTCTCAGATATGGGCGATATAGCAAGCCCCGAGTGCATCGCAAATAAGTGATCTTTGCTGCGAGCTCCTTTTTGACGTCGACTGCTTGAAATTGCAGTGACAACACATGATTTAAGTACAGTAAAATATGTTGATAACGAACATGATAATAACGAACTGACTGATATTACAAACTTATTTCTTGGTTGTGGCCATTTGCCGTCTATATTCTTGTTTATGTTTATGACGAACTATGGTTATAACAAACTAAAATAAGTGGCCCCTTTGAGTTATAACCGTAGTTTACTGTATTCGCCCGTCCCGGGTTCGTTCAAATATGTACAATATCTGAAGCCCATTTCTGGTCTTCCTTCTGACAGTGTTGCTGGAATTTTGCCAAAAGTGGCATAAACCCCTCTCAGTATTACCATCATTGCAGTAAACCTAATGGTCATAATATAATGTCATGGTTGAAATTGTCAGGCACGATGCAAATGACAATGACCACTGACACACACATCACAAAATTAGAAAATGATCTGCTAAAATGCCACGTCTATCAGAAGCACAACACGACAACGCCATCGGCTGACTGCAAGGGGGTGAAACACCTTAGCATGTAGTGCAGGTGATGGGTGCGACCAGATTGACCGACTCTAACTTGTGGAGACGTTACAACATCACCAGCAACGTTCGTGTCAGGCCAAGGTCAGGACGACCTCGTGTAAGAAGATCGCTACATCCAGAACGACACCTGTGGGACCGTTTCATAGTGGCGACACCAACAGGCACGTGTACAGGGACCAGACTTTTTGAAATTGTTGTACCAGACAGTTTTCTAGCCAGGAGTACACCCGTGTGTACTGACGATGTAACGAACTTTACGGTGTGGGGAGGCATTCATCATGGAGGCAGGAAAGCACTTGTGAGAGTGGATGGTGTTCTGAATGGTCAAAGCTACTGAGACGAGATCCTGCAGCGCCACCTCGACCCCTTCATTACCGTCAATGGCGGCATCTTTCGGCAGGACAATGCCAGACGCCACGTTGCATGTGTTTCCACAGAGTTTCTGCGTCAGAATAATGTGCCTACGCTACCCTGTCCTGCCCAATAGTCCCCTATGGAACATCTGTGAGTCGTGCTGGATCCTCGGGTCCGTAAACGTCAACCATCGCAACAGACACTTTAGGAACTGTTTGTGGTGCTAGAGCAGAAGTGGCAGAACATCCCACGGACAGAACACTGTCATAAGGTGATAGCACCTTGAGGAGGCCATAATCATTACTGACTTCCCACCTACCACAGACGTCTTTACCTATACATTCCACTATTTATAATATTTATGAAATATAAACTTGAAAAAATAAACCAAGTTGCAATCCTGATGTAATTTTCGTTTTTTGAAGAGTTATTTATGCTCCCTCAACATATCCGTTAAATTATGTTTTTTGGTAAAGAATGAGCATAACAAAGTACCAGTTTAAGGCACGGACATAACATGTGGGCTTCATGTAATGTGAAGACAAAAGAAGGATAAAGCCATCCGCATCCATTTCACTTTCTTCAAAATGAGCAATTGACTCTTGGAGTCTATCTGTCAGTTGAATCTGTTGTGTTGTAAAATACCATTACTCCACAATGTGGGTGTTGAGCCAAGTCGGGAGGGACCGTAAATAAGATAAAATGTATTACAGTGTTCGCAATAGGCTTAATATTACAGCCAGCCCATGGTAAGTTATCAGATAACATGAGGCATTTATTGGAACACCGCAGGCAGATTTGAGCATGTCACAAGTAATACTGAGTCGAGTTGGCCCCATTGTACCAGACAAAGAAAGAATATAATTCATGATTTTAACTATACACATGGATATTAAGTAACACCAAAATCATAGACCTATGATGCTGTGACTTAAGAAAACAGCTAGAGACATGTAATGCACGTGCAATGAGACGCAAGGCATGGACAATGTCAAACCAACAACATTGTTGAAGTCAAGTTTGAGATCATTACACGCCACACTGTCTCCTTTCAGTTGGTAGTGCGTATTCACAAACCTAATTATAATAGTCATGATACACGGTCAGTTGTCAGAGGCAACAAGATGGCAACTTAGTTGCATGAGCAATGCAGAAGTGTCCTTCGGACAAATTGGACGTCAACTTGGGCGCAATCCTGACATCATTTCAAGACCGAGGGCTACCAATAGTGTGAAAGATCGTCTAAGACCTGGCAGACCCCATAAGACAACGAGACGAGAGGATAGAGTATTGTTGAGTCTTGTTAGGCGCCGTCCATGGGACTCCAAAACATCTTTAAAGCAACAGTGGTACCAGAGCCGCCAGAAATCGGCTGAAAGGATACAGGTCCAGAAGACCCATACAGTGTATTCAACTGTCTCCTGATCACAAATTAGCACCACTTGCCTGGAGTAATCAACGTGTTCGTTAGAACATTGCTTCATGGAGGATTCACTTTTCAGGTGAGAGTCGGTCTTATTGCATATGGTGGATGGTTGTACACGTGTGTGAAGACAAAGGGACACAGCCATGGTTCCCCGCAATATCCAGGAGACAGTTCCCTTTGGGGGAGGGCAAGTCATGGTATGGGGATGCATTTCCTTGGGTTGCAGGATGGACCTCATCAGCATTTGTGGTAACTCTAATGGGCATCATTATCAACAGAAGATCCATGAGAGAGATGTTCCCCATTTTGAAAATCATCCTCTAGCCACAAGACCCATCTTCATGGATGACAGGGCCAAGCCTCACAGAGCACGTGCTGTCGCTCAGTTCTAACATAATGCTTTAGACCATTCCATGACCTGCCATGAATCAGGATTTCAGTCCCATTTAACATCTGTGGGACATTTTAGGACGTTGTGTTCGAGAAAGAGACCAACCTGTCCATACTCTTAATGAAATGACTGCTGATTTCCACGAGGAAAGAAACAGAATTCCTCAGAATCAAATCCAGAGATTGATCCAAAGAATGAGAAGGTGCCTTGAAACAGTTGTTAAGATTCAGAGAGGATAGACAAAATACTGATGGAAAGTCAATATTTGGACTTGCAGGACATTTTTTTCAATTCCGTGAACCAGATATGTGCATAGTACTGACAGTTACGTCTGTGCAACAAAAGTGACATTTGTAATGTTTATAATGAAATTAAATAATTGACCAAATCTGTAATATCTTCTAATAAAGCATTTTATTTCAAGTTAGTCTTGGCTGTGTTTATCCTGAACCTTTTCCTTCCACGAAACAATTTATTTGGTAAAGTAATCATTTACACATTACATGCAACAGTTCATTAAAGTTGCTCTGTCCGAGAATATACGGGTCGTGTTTACCTAATTTCCATGTGTATATATGGCAGTGTATGTTATTGTTGAACAATGACTGTAACTGTGTTACCTTGTTTCTGTTGAGATTCGGTAGGCGCTCAATGGATTGTGTTTGGACGGTGATCAGTCGTCAGGAAGTTACTATATTTAGATGCTGGTATGGTGTGTAAACTTCTGGTCCGGTATAGTGCGGACGGTGATAGTATGTTGTAGAAATATATGGAAAGTTCTGTAATGTTCTAGAGCTGCTAGGCTGGTGACGGCGCGGTAGAGAACCCAGCAGTTTTATGGGCTGCATCTATATAGGGACAGGAGCGTGGTTAGTACACATATAGATTTTGAAAAGGTTTGTGAATCCAACAACGAACTTTTTTACGAATGTCATACTGTTCAACAGTATTCAAGATGAATTTGAAATCAGTCCCAAATGACTGGATTTTTCACCGTAATTGGGGGCCACTCTAAAATATTAATTAAGGGAAACATTGCAAGTTATCAGGAGATCACCAGTTATGATATGAGCAGCAGGTGTATGGGAAAAAAGAGTAAGTTTGGCAATCACACTTGCTGGATGTTGTGGTATAGGATCAAACCGGTGTATCGTGATTTTAAAAATATGAAGGAATGGTATTTGAAACAATCTGTATAAATGTCCTGCCCTTTTTGAAAATATTTCAATTGTATTCTTATATTAATGTTATCATCAGTAAATTCATCATATTGTTTGTTTAAGTGCCAATACGCCAAATCATCTATGATGTTCCGACATCGATTATCTTTGGTTCCAGAATATTTTTTTTCCATTGTGAATAATATTGACCTGAAGACTATACATTCCATGAAACGTAATGGAAATTAACTCCGTGTGGATTTCAATGGAGGTAGAAACTGAAGATATGGTTACTACAAAATCATGTTGAAAGAATAACTTAGATGCAAATCAGTAATTGCATCGTTGTCATATCGTGATTGTTTCTTTGGAATGGAATTGCATCAAAATTTCCTTAAGAAACTGCACATGACTGTTAACTTGACAATGCTGTTCAAAGAAAGTATGTATCACAGAACCTGGAAAACAATGAAAGATGCCTCAACTGTTGGTGAAATAGATATGTTTTCTTTTACTTTATGGTTTCTATAAATGTCGATGTCAAGTCAAGGTGATATGGCCGGAATCGTCTTGGATATAAAATATTAAGATGACCTTCATTCGTTTTGGCAAAGGTTGTTCATTTGTTTCAGAATTTCTAAAATTAGTTCATAGGACTCTGAAGTTGTTGATTCGCGCTGGCACTGACTGCTCACTTGTGACGACAGTTGCTAATTTTACCTTTCAGGAATGTGAATGGGCAGGTTGCCGAAATGTGATATATCTGTTTACGAATTTGACAGTTTAAATGGCGAAAACCTGAATTTGCAGCAGTGCAATTTTAAATTTTGAGTTTACAAATGATCAAATCATGTAAGAAGCCTTGAATCGTTGGGAGAAGTTAATTTAATGTTTGAGTTCACATGTCTACAATTCCAATGACTATGATTCTGATTTCAGAATTCGCACTGAGTATGATCAGTACTCTATCAAGTGCCAACCATGCCTTGGGTTTCAACAAAGCATTCACATCTAAGATCTGCATCACTTTGTGTTTTCCTTCCACTTTCAGCGGACACCTCGTGATATAATTGACACAAGTAAACCCCAACAGACTCACACTCCTCATCTTACACAACTCAGCATACCCATAATGCATGCGGTCGTGGGACCCGTGAAGATCCGGATTGGAAATATTTCGAACCAAAATATTTATTCAACATTTAATGGCAACTGCACTCAACGTAGCAACTTAAAAGAGTTAACAAATAAAAAATGCTTGACCAAAAGTAATTTGTGAAACGTTAATAGTGTAAATGAGGCGATAAAAAATGACATGCAAAATCGTCCCAAACGAAAGGTATATGTGATTGGCGTGCTGAACAATATCAACGATTAGGCCCAGCGCCTGGTCTTAATCCTTGGATTTTTTAATGGCTTCACTGGACTTTTTCTGTCTGTTCATCCGTTTTTTTTCTGTTTTTCTTATAAAGTGTCTACAACTTGTGTCAACTGATGCCATATCAGTAACACTATTGAAGATGCCATCCATTGTCTACGCAGGGGATTAAGCCCTTACAGCCATTCATTGTGTTGAAAAGGACCGAGGGCAGCAGATGGTTTATGGCAGCCAAACAGGGATGTTAGTCATAAACCACTGATAATATATATTAGTTTTTTTATCATTCAAAGAGTCAAGAGCAAATGTTGTTTCACACACTATGGAATGTTTGCAATGTTATTTTTGTAGGATAACAGAACTAGCAACACTTCCTGATGTACAGCTTCTAAGCATCACAAGATATGTTAATTACTAGATAGACAGTGCAATCAAGTCTTGGAATCTGATTACGTAGCGTGTGATTTCAGCACTTTAACTTGGGCATTTAAGTACTTTCTACGAATGTGATGTCTATTTCTATTTCGGGAATTGACAAACTGTATCCGGGAAAATTAATATTTGCAACAAATTGAATTTTTTTTTTTACGATACTTGCAGTTTAACAATTTCTGGGACAATATATTTTCTAAACATAGAAACTGTACTAAAGAACGACTAGACTTTCAGTATCGAGCTATTCAAACAAAATGATGTTGTTTAAGAGTAATCGTGTTGATGATGACACATATTGTTTTTGTTTCTGGAATCTTAGAATTTAACTGTATATCTGAAATGTAAGCCTGTTAATAAAGTCTGGCTGGAAATAGAAAAAAAACCACAAATAATGTTTCTATCATATTTCAAAATTGACAGTACTTAATTTCAAAAATTCTTTGGATGTATTTCAGAAATAGGCTTTTGATACACATTGTATGAGACGCCAAATATATACCATGCATAACATAAAGTTCAATACAAGTTTCTATACAGATTTCTGTTAAAATCTCTTCGACTTTAAGGACATGATTTAAAACTTGCAACTGCATATTCATGCATGGCACACATGTTGGATTTTTTTCTGTGTTTGCTGGGAGCATGATACTAACACTTAATGTTTTAATGTGAACAACGCACACTTATTTGTTTAACCGTAAATAAGGGCAAATTGATATCGATATCAACAGCTCAGACAATTCCTGCGTTGAGGCCAATTAGTGGCAGAATCGTACGCAACCGGTTGAGGGAGCATAACTTCTGGCCAGATGGTCAGCGATAAGCGCAATTTGGATTCCAAGACACTGTCAGTCACACCAAGCTTGATGTAGACAGCATCATCAGAAGTCAAGACGGAGAAAGTACATTGTTCACTTGTTCACGGGTGAGTCCCGGTTTCATCTGGACAGCTCTGATGGTTGTGCAAGGATCTACATGCGTTCATGAGAACGTTTTAGTGACGCCTGCTTTACTCAATATCGTCAGTTAAGGGGATGGAAGTGTAATGGTATGGGATGGCATCATGTTCTACGTTTTGTGCAAATGCAGGGACATATCTTCATTTTGCAGCAGGATAAGAAATCTCTGCTAAAATCCGACTATATCATAAGTAGATGTTCATGAATCACTATTACATAGCAATGATACCTCGTGTCTGTTCCTCTAAGCGATCTTAGACCAATGACTGTCGTAAGCCAATGTTATAGTAAGGGAGTTGAGATTGTCTTAGCAATATGATCGCTTTATGGAATGGGGCCAAGGTGTTTGCGAAAAGGTGAGCATATCCTGCACCAAAGGTGGCAACCATCACCAACACATGCAAATGCAAGTCAGTTGTTTCCCTGAAAAAAGTCCACTGAAACATACAAGTCAATATAGGGAATTGCAATGGTCATCGTTTTGGTTACTCATAAGTCAGATGTGGAATTGCCAACGAACAACGAACATGCCTCGACTAACCACAGAGAAGAGGGAGAGAGCCATCGGTATGTTGCAAATGGGAGTGATGGAGGAGCATGTTGCCAGTATCATGGGCTGCTTCAACTGCACCATTGCCAGGCATTGTTACACGTCGCAGGCAAACTGGCAGTACTGCAGACGGGCCAAGAAGTGGAAGCCCAAAGGTCACCACCGCACAGGAAGACCGGTATTTACGTGTGCTTCATCTAGTGTCCAGATTCCTAACTGTGACGTCATCATCTGCTAACAGCCTTGGATATCCAGTCAGCAGATGGACAGTTGCCAGATGACTCCGTCTGTATGGACTCCGTGCCCATTGACCTTTCAATGGCTTGACATTAACGTATTAATCAAATCTACCGACGACGTGGTGAACGGACGGCACGTTGTCCGGTCATCATCGACCGAAATCTCACTGCACGTTGTTAAGTTGATGAGGTTTTGCGGCCTGTGGTACTGCTTTACCTTCAACGACACCCACGGACGCATTGCATAGTCTCTAACAACGGAGTTGTATCTATATATTTTCTATGTTCTCTTATCTGTTATGTTGGTAAGTGTGATCACTGTGTACTTCCTTATTAAAAGTGTATGTTAGCTTCTACTTCTCTGTCTTATGGACATTCTACATCCACAAACAATATTTTTAATAAAATATTCACGACATATATTTTCTTCTCTTCACCTTTTTCGACTGTGTGAAAACAGTGGTTTCCATGTGTGCGACGAACTGTGTGTTCAAGGTAAGACGACAAGCAGTGGCGCAAATAAAGACTCTCCAGTTGACCGCTCCATGACAAGCAAGGGTTACTTAGGGCATGATTATATCAGAAAGAAATGATACTATAGAATCAACATGGGGTTTAAGGCGCTTGTGGTGTTGCTTTTGTTGGGAGGTGGTGCAGGTGATCGGGATGTTGGGATGGTGTATGTGTAGGTGATGGGACAGTAAGGTTGATTTGGATGTACCTGATGGCGATGTTGGGATGGTGTATGTGTATGTGTAGGAGATGGGACAGTTAGGTTGATGCTGGTGTAGGTTTTGGGACCGTTTGGGTTGATTGCGGTGTTGGTGATGGTACTGGAGGGTAAGGGACTTATGGGGTGATGGTGGTATAGGGGAAGGGACTGTTGGGGTGATGGTGGTATAGGGGAAGGGACTGTTGGGGTGATGGTGGTGTAGGGGAAGGGACTGTTGGGGTGATGGTGGTGTAGGGGAAGGGACTGTTGGGGTGATGGTGGTATAGGGGAAGGGACTGTTGGGGTGATGGTGGGGAAGGGGAAGGGACTGTTGGGGTGATGGTGGTGTAGGGGAAGGGACTGTTTGGGTGATGGTGGTGTAGGGGAAGGGACTGTTGGGGTGATGGTGGGGAAGGGGAAGGGACTGTTGGGGTGATGGTGGTGTAGGGGAAGGGACTGTTGGGGTGATGGTGGTATAGGGGAAGGGACTGTTGGGGTGATGGTGGTATAGGGGAAGGGACTGTTGGGGTCATGGTAGTATAGGGGAAGGGACTGTTGGGGTCATGGTAGTATAGGGGAAGGGACTGTTGGGGTGATGGTGGTGTAGGGGAAGGGACTGTTGGGGTGATGGTGGTGTAGGGGAAGGGAGTGTTGGGGTGATGGTGGTGTAGGGGAAGGGACTGTTGGGGTGATGGTGGTGTAGGGGAAGGGACTGTTGGGGTGATGGTGGTGTAGGGGAAGGGACTGTTGGGGTGATGGTAGTATAGGGGAAGGGAGTGTTGGGGTCATGGTAGTATAGGGGAAGGGACAGTTGGGGTGATGGTGGTGTAGGGGAAGGGACTGTTGGGGTGATGGTGGTGTAGGGGAAGGGAGTGTTGGGGTCATGGTAGTATAGGGGAAGGGACTGTTGGGGTGATGGTGGTGTAGGGGAAGGGACTGTTGGGGTGATGGTGGTGTAGGGGAAGGGACTGTTGGGGTGATGGTGGTATAGGGGAAGGGAGTGTTGGGGTCATGGTAGTATAGGGGAAGGGACTGTTGGGGTGATGGTGGTGAAGGGGAAGGGACTGTTGGGGTGATGGTGGTGTAGGGAAAGGGACTGTTGGGTAGATGGTGGTATAGGGGAAGAGACTGTTGGGGTCATGGTGGTATAGGGGAAGGGAGTGTTGGGGTCATGGTAGTATAGGGGAAGGGACTGTTGGGGTGATGGTGGTGTAGGGGAAGGGAGTGTTGGGGTCATGGTATTATAGGGGAAAGGACTGTTGGGGTGATGGTAGTATAGAGGAAGGGAGTGTTGGGGTGATGGTGGTGTAGGGGAAGGGAGTGTTGGGGTGATGGTGGTGTAGGGGAAGGGAGTGTTGGGGTGATGGTGGTCTAGGGGAAGTGACTGTTGGGTGATGGTGGTGTAGGGGAAGGGAGTGTTCGGGTCATGGTAGTATAGGGGAAAGGACTGTTGGGGTGATGGTAGTATAGAGGAAGGGAGTGTTGGGGTGATGGTGGTGTAGGGGAAGGGACTGTTGGGGTGATGGTGGTGTAGGGGAAGGGAGTGTTGGGGTCATGGTATTATAGGGGAAAGGACTGTTGGGGTGATGGTGGTGTAGGGGAAGGGAGTGTTGGGGTGATGGTGGTCTAGGGGAAGTGACTGTTGGGTGATGGTGGTGTAGGGGAAGGGAGTGTTCGGGTCATGGTAGTATAGGGGAAAGGACTGTTGGGGTGATGGTAGTATAGAGGAAGGGAGTGTTGGGGTGATGGTGGTGTAGGGGAAGGGACTGTTGGGGTGATGGTGGTGTAGGGGAAGGGAGTGTTGGGGTCATGGTATTATAGGGGAAAGGATTGTTGGGGTGATGGTAGTATAGGGGAAGGGATTGTTGGGGTGATGGTAGTATAGGGGAAGGGACTGGTGGGGTGATGGTAGTGTAGGGGAAGGGAGTGTTGGGGTGATGGTGGTATAGAGGAAGGGAGGGTTGGGGTGATGGTAGTATAGAGGAAGGGACTGGTGGGGTGATGGTGGTGTAGGGGAAGGGACTGTTGGGGTGATGGTGGTGTAGGGGAAGGGACTGTTGGGGTGATGGTGGTGTAGAGGAAGGGACTGTTGGGGTGATGGTGGTGTAGGGGGAGGGACTGTTGGGGTGATGGTGGTATAGGTGAAGGGAGTGTTGGGGTGATGGTGGTGTTGGGGAAGGGACTGTTGGGGTGATGATGGTGTACGGGAAGAGACTGTTGGGGTGATGGTGGTGTAGGGGAAGGGACTGTTGGGGTGATGGTGGTGTAGGGGAAGGGACTGTTGGGGTGATGGTGGTATAGGGGAAGGGACTGTTGGGGTGATTGTGATGGAGGGGAAGGGAGTTTTGGGGTGATGGTCATATACGGGAAGGGACTGTTTTGAAGATGGTTGTAAAGAACTAACTAACTATGTTAAATGTCAAATATGTATGCAAGTACACAAATATATGTGACTGGGGTATTACTAAAAAGGCGTAAAATCCTCCTCGCTCACTCACTTACTCACAAATTCGTGGTAATTGACCATGATGTAGTGCAGGCAAGTGTATTTTACAGCAATAATTTGCACCAATTGACTGTATCTATATATCCATGTAAAGTGTCAGCAAATGTTTAAACATGTATGCTATATTGATCCCTTCAGCTTGTGAATGTTCCGAAAACAGCTGCTTAAATTATGCATCAAGTGACGTCGGGAGAGGCATCAGTCTTTTGGGTGGTGATCTCTTAACAGCTGTGTTACAGTCTACCTGGTGGTGATATCTTAACAGCTGTGTTACAGTCTACCTGGTGGCGTTCTCTTAACAGCTGTGTTACAGTTTACCTGGTCTCTTAACAGCTGTGTTACAGTCTATCTGGTGGTGATCTCTTAACAGCTGTGTTACAGTCTACCTGGTGGTTTACCGTTGTGTTGCAATCTAGCGTGTAGTCCTCCTACCAGTTTGTGTAACCAGCACTCCTCTGTCAACAGCTGAAGATGATGCCGCTGTGTTCAAGTAACAGTCTGCAGATGGCTTTAACAGCAACTGTTTACATCATGTGTGTATTTTCCACATGCAGCACAAAGGAATGCAGACTTCACATGACGGAGAAAATGAAGGACAGATCTACCACTTTCGGAACTATTGATATCAAGTTTTGCCAACTGTACTGCCAAGAGAGCTTCATTTTTGCATCCTGTCGTAAATCAAAGAACATTGGGACGGGCGGATTCAGTGTCCGTCCTCACAACCATCCCCATGTAAGTTATGTTTATGTCAAGTGTGTGTAGAAGTGTGACGGTGTGTTGATCTTAGCTAGGATCACAGGATCCACACTGAATATCACTCAATTCCAATTTATTGAATCAAGTGCCTTTGGGCGAAACCAAACCCTTTAAGAAATTAAAATGTTTTCAGTAAAATTTGTCCTTGAGCAAAATATTGATGAGAATTACAAACGTGTCAAAACTATATGCCATTTATGATAGTGCTGATTACGCAAGCTTATATAAGGTTGAGTCTCTTTTTCAAGGGATTATGATTGGCAGAAGCCTGCTGTCTTCCGAGGACAGCTACTCAACAGACAGATTCTGCAAAAGAAAGTGCTCTGAAAAATTGCATCACCTTTTTAATTGAAAAGAATTTATATTTAGTATCAAAATATCCCGTAAACAATCAAACAACAACGTGTTGTTCGACTATGGCCTTTCAGTTCGCCAATAATTAAGGAAGACAATTATGGGAGCTGTTCAAATTTTCAGATTTTTCCATTATTGACGGGAAGCTATGTTTGTTTACATAATACAGAGAATCAATGTCGAACATCTTTTTATGCAAGTATTGAAATACACTCTTTAAAAAAGAAATGCATAGGTGTTTTGAGAATTCCAATCAGATTTTTTTTTCCCCAGCAATCATCATAAAGACAATTCTTATGTTTGATTCCCGTTAATCATGTCATGTTTGTTGTGCATTGCACGCAAACTCATCTCAAAATGTTTTTTGTAAACGTTTATCAGCAAAAATGCAGTGGATGCACGGAAATTGCTTTCAGAAAAAAGTTTTCAGCATAATGCACGTGCAAAATGTTGGAAACAAGAGTAGAGACACTGACTATAAAAGACCGTACAAAATACATCAGTTCATTACCAATTTTCTGACGTGAACGGAGATCGAAAAATGCCAAGATTTACTGCAGCTAACCGAAATATCGCCATTGGACGTTTGGAAGTCCCAGCCTGCCGTTTCAAGACACTTTAACATTCACCAAAGCACCATATCTCGACTATGGGATCGATATACCTGCACTAATTCGACTCAAGATCATCCCAGAAGGGTGACCCCCCTTGCTCAGGATCGGTACCTCTGGTTGCATCACCTTCGGAAACGATTTGCTACAGCAACGGACACTGCAGGACAAGTGCCTGGTATGCAAAGAATTTCCGACCATCAGAAATCGTCTGAGGGAAGTGGGACATCAAGCGAGACGACCAAAAGATGGACCTGTCTTGCGACGTCTACACCGTCAACGACGTGTCCGGTGATGCAACAGAGTACAGGCATGGGATCTCAGGAACTGGCGACGCGTTTGGTTCAGCGATGAGTCACGTTTTCTTCTTCAACGACGGGATGGAAGACAACGTGTATACCGACGTCGACATGAACGTTTTGCGCCGAACTGCGCTCAAACAGGTAGACCGATTTGGTGGAGGGAGCGTCATGGTGTGGGGAGCCATATCCTACACGGGTAGATCACAGTTAGAGGTTGTCCAGGGCAATCTTACAGCAAACCGATACATAGACAAAATTCTGCGTCCTCACCTCCTCCCAACTTTGGACCGCCAGATGGAGCTGTTCCAATATGACCACGCTCGACCCCACACAGCACGTGCAACAGATAATTTACTTGTTAATGAGAACATCCATGTCCTTCAATGGCGGTCCAAATCCCCTGATCTCAACCCGATTGAATATCTGTGGGACGAACTTGATCGACGCGTCCGTCAACATCACAAGCCTCCCCACACACTGGCACAACTCGCCAATGCCTTACAGGAGGAATGGCGAAGAATTCCCCACGAAAAAATCAGACGACTTGTGCAATCTGTGCCAAGCATGTGTCCAGCAGTGACGGCTGCAAGAGGTGGTGTGACCAGGTACTGACCATGACGCCCCCTTGTGCAATGACTGAAAAGAATTGATGCTGACAATGAGGACCATGCTTTTGTCGATCACTGTGTCAAATTTCATTTGATTGTGTTCACGCATATTTGGTGTTGATACGTTTCCATCAGCTTAATAAATATTCTTATTTTTTAACTATGTGTGTCTTTTTTTAAGAGTATTTTTGATATCAAGAACACAAGGCTGATATTCTATTTATCACCAAAGTAATCCGGCAATCAGCAAGTAACAGTAACAGCCAGTGAATTGAGTGAATGATTTACAAAGGCCCATCGTTAGGCAAACTGAAAGCATTATCAACCTACATTTACCCGCACCCTGCTTGACAACATGCTTTCATGGTATTTCTATCAATGTAAACTGTTATAAGTAATAACGAATTGTATTCTATTACTTAAATTTTCACTGGCTGAATACTGTTTCTGACATAGTCGGAATGGTACACTGGCCTCTTCTTATGATTATGGAGAAGATTTTGTCGCTTTTATTATATTCCCAATTTCATAGTCAATACATGATGTTGACAAGTTTAACATGAATAACTGACTGATGTTTCCAGCTTTATTACCTTGCATCTTTGGTATAATGACACAAGCCCTACATTACTCGAGATCTCACATACAAAGTTTGGAATGCTATATCGACCACATCACTTCATATTGATAAAAATCACAGATATACACTTTGTCTGACAAGGGACTTTTTATTGCTGTCTGAAGGTCCTGACTAAACCCTCTGCATCCAAGGTCTGCAATCGGGCCTCCCAAAGTCTGGAGAGTGGATCTGGAAAAGCCGTCGGTGTGCAAGGTATGTGGTGTCTCACGCAAAGTGGTGTACAATGTTTCATTTAATCCTGTTTCTATCACTTCAGTCACATTAGAGCTGGAGTGGAGGCTCCAAACCACTGAACATCAATCAAAACACGTTATCTGAGATAAGACCTTGTCTGTTTCTTTTGCACTATATTACTACATTGATTACATGGATTACAGAACAGCCTCACGTTTCTTTTCCTGATTCTTTACTTCGTGAATACTACGCAGAAAGAACCCATCAAATCAAGCTGTAGTTAATCAGACTCCTGTCACTGGTGTGATTCAATGAAAACATATTATCATCACCCGCAACAAAGTCAGCCCGCTTCTCAAAGGGAACAAAATTTCCCAAAAACAATTTAAAGTTAGGGAAAGGATATTTTACACACTGATGTTTCTTGCATTGACCTCAAATGAGTTCGAAATATTGGTGTCGTAAATTATTTTTTTAAAGAGTAATATCCCTTGATCCGTTGGTACATACTGCGTGAAATCGAAACTACTTAAGTTAGCTGAATGTAAGTTTGCATGGGTATCAAGACTCAAGAAGAGTTATGGCCCTTGCTCTGTGCTTTTCAGTAAAAATTAGGATCTAGTTTTCTCAGAATGAAATGAATGTATGTTTGCATATTTCCAGAGAAGGCATTTTGGGTGTTCGATTCCCGACATGGATACAATGTGTGAAGCCCATTTCTGGTGTCCCCCGGCGTGATATTGCTGGAATAATGCAAATAGCGGTGTAAAAGCTCACTCACCCACTCATTAGTATATCACTCAACATTGCACTAATCTTAGAGCGGCGGCTGGATGGATGGTAAGATTCAGGTTGATCCGTTACAGGCATCGAGCGTTAAACTTTGCCATGCTCCCCAGCGTCTGGCTAGATGGTGAGGTTCAGGCTACAGTAGCTCTGAAGTAGCGTCACTAGTGGCTTATCATTTATAGGCAGTCGAGCACCAAACTATGACGTGCTCCTGACACGTCACAATGACGTCATAGCTCGCACCTTTGCGGTCGTATTGTCGCCAGTCATGCCATTACATGACTGGCAGTGAGGTGTGTGGCTCGTGTCATTGTATGAGTGGAAACAGAAAATGGACATACAGTAGGATTGGTGTACAGAGTGAATGTAGTAGGAATTAGTTACCTGCTTCACACAGTGTTTACATCCGAACGTTTGTTTAGCCTGTTACCGGGGACGAACATTCTTCTGGATGCAAACGTTTCAACAGGGCCTTTCAACCGATGGGCTTCTTCTGTTTTATCACCATGTTGCAAAATGTATGCTTGAAAGTTTCATCTTTTGAACTGATTATTTTTTATATCTGAGACGGAAGATTATATGCGAATATTCTAAATCTGTCCAGTCAAGTGTCGGGTGTACAGCTTAACAAAAGGTACATATCCACCACAGACTGGGTCATATGTATCAGCCTAATGTTCTTTACACAAAGGCCGATATAGCTCTGTTATTTCAGTGCGGGAAATGATACGTGGAACAAATGCACCAACATTTTTTTTAAAGAATGGTAAGGTAATGTAGGGCAAATTTGCATGATTATCATTGTTTTCTGACTATTCAAAAATAGACAAATGCGAAAACATTTCGGCCCCTATCTCACAAGCAGTGGCCATTTCAGTCTTTGTCGCAACATATTTGCATCCGTTTGTAACCTTGTTCATTTCTCACACCAAACATAATATTAAACAAGAAGCAGTGTTGTGTCGTCTACAGTTTCTGCCTCAGAAAGTAATCTTGTACCAGTTTTCCTGACACGGAATTACAACTGTGTTTCACAAGCACCGGATCAAGTAGACCTGATGCTCTTAATATTTTATCATCATTACATTGGTGAGGTGAAATGGGGTTTAACGTCGCGTCCAAGATTTTTGCGCTTATATAGGCACTTGCATGCACGTGTGTGTGTGGCTATTTGTACTAGCCCACACTAATGATTAATGTCATTATATAATAAGAAAACAAATGCGAAATGAATGGCATTTCTTGTGAATGACAATATTAATGCACATATCACTGTTGCAAACTGGGTGTGTGTCATTGTTTACATTCATCGATGTGACGATGACTTTCGAGTCTTGGAACACCTTAAATAATGTTTTCCTTCACTAAAAAATAAATGGATGTTATTCTCATGATGTATACATTGCAACAGCATTCATTAAAATGCAAACAAACAAAATAACCACCCGTTCTAGCATTTTTCTATAGTAAATACATGTCGTGTCCGCCATGTTTGTATGTCTAGTTGAGGCCCCTATTGGGTGGGTCAGTTTGGCATACCCAGGCAATGAGGCTGTAGGTTGGAGAAGCCAGCAAGTGTCACTGTCCAACCTTGTACAAGACGTGGCTGGCCACATAATCATGTAACAAATATCAGCCAAAACGCCCACTCCACATAGCATTCATTTAAGCTGTCTCTACAATTACAAGTCTACAAGTTGATAAATGCAACCTATTGTTATTCATTTCTAACAGGTCAACAGTTGCACTGACAGTACCACCATAAGGCATGATTCCAACAAAACGTGGATTGACACGCCTCTACAATGACTTCATATTTGCCAAATGGCAAAACGTGCCTGCAGACAGTATCTATAATGCATGTGTCCCATGTATAGTTTTCAGAAAACCATATTCTGTGTTTCAGCCTCACGTGACCCGAGTCAGGATCCGAGGCAGAGCAAAAGCGTTCTCGGGTTCCCAGTTACGACACAAAAGCCTGCTTCACGGGGTAGGTGGGAGAACCCAACAGGTGGTATATCACCTCTCAACCCTTAATTAAAAGTCAACAATGAACAGATGTACAGCTAGACCCGTGGGAAATCGGACTTGGTTGATGCATGTCGCCATATCAGTTGCGTAGATTGATGCTCATCTTGTCAGTCTCTCAATTGTCTTGTTGAGACTCGAATAACCTTACCTATTAATTTCAAGCAGTAATTGTACTGACATTAGCATCCTATAAAGGCCCAGTTCATCTAACGTTACCACTCCCCACCACACACACAATAATGTTACAACTACTGCATGAAACAGAAAGATGTTAAACATTAAATACATACTCCTTAATTACCTGAACCAGCTGTCGTCAGTCCCCCCAAGCGTTATATTATTGTCAGCCATGTTCGTGTCATGTATCAACACTTTGAGGTGTTAACAGTGTAGTTGTATGACAAAGATGTTGGGATGCTTACAGGTTTACTTTGCGTTTCAGTGACTCCATCACCAGCAAACTGCAAGGACCTCTATATCGCCAGCAGGGATGGGAAAATAATGGAAGTCAAACGGATCCTGTCCACAGGGAATGTCAACATCAACTGTAGAGCAGGAAGGTACGGCAAGACACCAGTTATGTGGGCAGCATACGGCGGACACAGAGAAGTGTTGGAGCTCCTGATAAATTTCGGCGCTGATTTGTCAGTGTTTGACTCTGGAGATAGCAACCTCCTTTTCTGGGCCTGTCTTGGAGGACACGTGAAGACGGTGGAGTTTATCCTATCTCTGGGCGCGGTGGACATCAACGCATTGAACATGGGTGGGTGGAGAGCGGTTGACTGGGCGAAACGTCTGGGACATCAGCGAGTGGTGGATCTCATGTTGTCCCACGGCGCTCATTGACGTCTATGTAATGTTTGTGTGGACAGTGAAGGACGGTGTCACTGACAGCAACGTGGTCTGTCGTTCACGTCGTCATGGTTTATATGCCAGTTTTAAGAAGAAAATAGTTGTTGTTTTTTAAGATAAAATAGTCTTTTGATCTTGAGAAATTGTCATTTGTTGAGTTTGGAACTTTTCATGCTCAGGTAAGACAATTGTTATTTATAGACGCTGTGTGATTTAGGAGATAAACCTACTGCTTTACGTTCATAGGAACCCTCGATCTCTCGGTACTCAACACTGCACTTTGGACATTGCTCGATTATATGAAGACTGTAATAGCTCTATGCATAAGTAATTCAGAATGCGGATGTGTTGCTTAAGCGCTCGGCTCCAAATCTACTCTTCATTGGGACTACATCAAATTTCTGAACACAGTAGGTTTATCTCCATTCTACCATGCCGGCAACGACGGTTTGAAAACGGTGCTCTCTTGCAACGTGTAGCAGCACAGGCTACAAAGGTCGGCAATCTTAGAACATTCTGAAGAGTGGTCACAGGTAGTTATATATGTGACAATATTACAAAAGTTCAAGACTAAAGACACCATAGTCTTGATTAGTTCAAAGTAAGTGTTCAAAACACATAGCTTTTCAAAAGGAAGTTGACAAATTACCCTCCAAACTTGGTCCAAAGACAAACGTTTTAATTTCAAACAACCTGATCTGCACTGTGTGGGCTGACCCCAGTCAAGTCTTGGAAATCAGCGAGAGATGTCATTTCTAGGAAATCGAACATGCCATTTCCATTGTAGGGATGACAGGTTGTAGACATAGTTTTACAAATGCTGAATGGATATATTTCTACAACAAACTTTATGAATTAATAATTTTACTATGTATTTAACATGTGTAAGTCTTATTAGAAAGCTAGCAGTTACCCCAAGTTATTAATAATAACAAAAAATCATGATAAATGCCTCCCCTAACTGAACTTGGATGTGGCAGAACTTGACCTACATCACGGTTATTCCCACCTCACGACTGTCAATGGCTGACAATGTAGTGTTTATATTCTCTGTAACTAGTTAAACAAAGAGACGTGCCACTGTGGGACCTATGATGTGGTTCAACATTAACCTGTAGATTTACTGGGAATGATACACTGATCAAAACATGCAGGAACTGAATGTGACTGAACAGCCGTTTTTAAGGCTGCAGACGAGCCGGATATTTTGACACGAGGAAACTGCATGGTTTGACCTGTCAATATGTCAAGATTTAATGGATTCAAAGCCAGAGTGTGAAAGGATGAGACCTTTGTGGCCCAGAAATAGTGTGCGTGTTGACAGAGGCGGCATTGAATATCAAACACAAAATGGTTTGTAAATAATCTGTTATAAATAATGTTTCTTCAAACACATTTTTATGATGTTATATTTTACTTTCATTGTCGGTTGTTTTAATGACGACCGAAATTACCTATTCCGTGTCTGTTCGCTGACATGTCCCTGACAGTTTCATGAACATATCATTTGTATGCAAAAGATATACCTTCATAGAGTTTTGTAATCTCATCTCTGAAGCATTCAGTATTACAGCCAACAGCATTTCGTCCCCGAAAACATCCGATATGAAACTATCGTATATCCTTTATCAGATGCTAGGCCGCCTACTTATTTTGCGAGAGCCATTGACTTGTATAAGAGACTTTGCTTGTATTGGAAACTAAGTATGTGAAAGACTACATATCGATACGTTTTTCAGTTCCTAGTGGTGATCGATCGGCAGCCATTTTAATGAATCGATATGTAGGTTATCCATGTATTCATGCATACGCTTTTTTTGTGTGAAAAGGCTTACAGTATTTAAAAGGAGTTTCCCTAGCAAACAGGAAACCTCTTTGTAAGCAATCTAGCATTCTTCACTGTCATGGTAGAATGGGGTATAAATCAAGAAAACCAATGTGTGAACTGTATGAATCCACGCAGCACAGGTGTATACATCAAAGCAGACAAAACTGACGAGATTGATAAACATTTAGATTATCAGTAAATGTATTGTACCAAATAGGTACGCTACTTCCAGTACCAGCATTTCCGGTGACATGCTGTACTCATGAACTAGTTTTGCTTTCGAAATACGCGACATCCAAAGCTAACTTTGCTAGACGGGACCAAGTATACTACCACGCTTTGTTGTCATCGACGTTTATTTCGGAATAAGATGATCAGTTTTTTGTTATTCCTGCAAGGTTTATCGGTTCCTGACTGACAACTGACAACTGATCATAAAGGTATGTGTTCTGTTCTTTACCTTTAGAATAATTTTGACAAATCTTTGCAATACTATCGTTCAGACGTGTAGTTATAGTCTCAGTGGACAGTGTTTTATGATTACAAAGGATATGTTACTTGTTTCTGTGATGTGAGATTATTTATGAAGATGCAACTACCAATGGGAAGGCCAAATTACCCAACTCCCAATGGTATTCTGGTATCTGACAGTATGGAAGCGTGCTTGTGACAATTTGAACAGGCATTAAATTAGGCAAGATTTGGAAAAAATGAAGTTTGAAAAAACAATGCTATGAATATATATACGTGAAATTTGTTTCAGTACATTGTATTTATTTATTACTTCAGTACTTATAGTACTTAATGAAACAGCCATGTGTTTTGAACTTAAAATTATATCTACATTATATTTGGTCATATTTACTCCGTCATACACCTTTAATTAAGTAAATAATTTTCCATGAAGAAATGTCTTAGTTACTTTAAGAAACTTATTTTGTTTATAAATATGAGGGAGACAATAGGGTTTTATGCAATGTAGAAACCATGTGCATAAATTGTTGTCTAAAAAACACAGTTAGTTTGTATATTAAATGTGAATCGAAATAATGCAGATGTATTATTTTTTGCACTTTGGTACACTAAAACTTTACTCTGTTCTACATGTACAGGACGAGTGTATAGAAGTTCAGATGACGGAAAATACGAAAACAAAAACACACCCCCAAAAACCACCCCCCCTAAAAAAAAAAAACCCACAAAAACAACAACAAAAAACCAACAATGTTGTGCTGCCTCATAAACCTACAGTACAAGATATGTCAAGGTTACAAAATTCAAGGCCTCAGTGAAGCTCTCAAAGAGTTTTAGGGTGGAAACATGGAGGGCAATTCCACATCTGATGTATTAGTAAAACAAAATATGTCCATTGCAATCCCCAATTTTGACTTGCATGTTTCAGTGGACTTTTTAAGGGGTACAACTGACTTGCATTTGTATGTGTTGGCGATGGTTGCCACCTTTAGGGCAGGATATGCTCACCTTTCCACAAACATGTTGGCCCTTTCCACAAATCGATCATAGCGCTAAGACGATCTCAGCTCCCATGCTTTAACATCGTAGTTCTAAGATCGTTTTGAGGAACGGGCACCAGGTATCATCACTATGTAAGAGTGATTCATAAACATCTGCTTATGATACTGTCGGAATTTAGCAGAGATTTCTTATGAATATGAAAAGGGCTATGTCGCTTTAATTTACAACACGTGCAAGGTTTAGGCTGGTATTAAGCTGCTGCAAGGTGATGGTGTTTCACAGCATTTGCACAAAGGGTACAAGATCTCAAACGATGTTGTCCCGGTGGCGAACATCATACAAAGTTCCCATTTACAATAATGAGTTGCATTTACCCACGGGTTGTGATGCCACCACATGCCATTACACTTCTATCCCCGAAACTGATGACACTAAAACGCTCTCATGAACGCATGTAGATCCTTGCACGCCATCAGAGCTGTAAAGATGAAACCTGGACTCACCTGTGAACAATATACTTTCCCAGTCTTGACTTCTGAGGATGCTGTCTACACCTAGGCGAAGTAGAGGCAAAATTGGGCGTATCACTGGACGTCGGGCCAGATGTTAAGCTGCCTCAACTGGGTGCGTATGATTCTGCCACTAATTGGTCTCCATGCAGAAATTATCCGAGCTGTTCATATCTATATCAGTTTGCCCTTATTTAGGGTTAAAATAGTGGGTGTTTTTTGGGTGATCTACTGATAGTTAAACAAACAGTGTGCACTGTTCACATTAATAAACAATAAGTGTCAGTATCATGCACCCAACAAACCCGCAAACATCCAAACTGTGCGTCGTGCATGAATATGCATGTGCAAATTTGAAGCAAGACCTTAAACTCGAAGTCGTAATGAATATGTATTGAAAGATGTATTTTTTAATTTGAGAATAGATGTATTTTTATTGAATTTTATGTTAGACATATTTGGGTTTTTTTTCAGCTAGTATATCTTTGGTGGCTAATACAATGTGTATCAAAAGCATATTTCTAAATTACAACCAAAATATTTATGGAATTAATTTCTTTCAATTTTGAATGTGATCAGTTATTTTTGTTTTTAAATTACATCCAAACTTTGTAAACAGACTCACATTCCAGATAGATATGAATTGCCAGATTCAGATAAACGAAAACAAAATGCATCATCATCAACACATGCTTTTCTGTAGCAGTTGCGTTTTTGTTGACTTGATTGTAACCTTGTTCATTTCCCACACCAAACACAATATTAAACATGAAGCAGTGTTGTGTCGTCTACAGTTTCTGCCTCAGAAAGTAATATTGTACCAGTTTTCCTGACACGGAATTACAACTTTGTTTCACAAGCACCGGATCAAGTAGACCTGATGCTCTTAATATTTTATCATCATTACATTGGTGAGGTGAAATGGGGTTTAACGTCGCGTCCAAGATTATTGCGCTTATATAGCGACTTGCATGCACGTGTGTGTGTTGCTATTTTTACTAGTCCAGACTAATGATTAATGTCATTATATAATAAGAAAACAAATGCGAAATGAATGGCATTTCTTGTGAATGACAATATTAATGCACATATCACAGTTGCAAATGGTGTGTGTGTCATTGTTTACATTCATCGATGTGAAGATGACTTTCGAGTCTTGGAACAGCTTAAATAATGTTTCCTTCACTAAAAATAACAATGGATTTTATTCTCGTGATGAATACATTGCAACAGCATTCATGAAAATGCAAAGAAAAAAAATAACTACCCGTTCTAGCATTTTTCTACAGTAAATACATGTCGTGTTCGCCATGTTTGTATGACTAGTTGAGGCCCCTATTGGGTGGGTCAGCTTGCCATACCCAGGCAATGAGGCTGTAGGTTGGAGAAGCCAGCAGGTGGTAGATAGTGTCCCTGACCAACCTTGTACAAGACGTGGCTGGCCACATCATCATGTAACAAATATCAGCCAAAAAGCCCACTCCACATAACATTCATTTAAGCTGTCTCTACAATTACAAGTCTACAAGTTGATAAATGCAACCCATTGTTATTCATTTCTAACAGGTCAACAGTTGCACTGACAGTACCACCATAAGGCATGATTCCAACAAAACGTGTACTGACACGCCTCCACAATGACTTCATATTTGCCAAATTGCAAAACGTGCCTGCAGACAGTATCTATAATGCATGTGTCCCATGTATAGTTTTCAGAAAACCATATTCTGTGTTTCAGCCTCAGGTGACCTGAGTCAGGATCGGAGGCAGAGCAAAAGCGTTCTCGGCCTCCCAGTTACGACACAAAAGCCTGCTTCACGGGGTAGGTGTGAGAACCCAACAGGTGGTATATCACCTCTCAACCCTTAATTCAAAGTCAACAATTAACAGATGTACAGCTAGACCCGTGGGAAGTCGGACTTGGTTGATGCGTCTCGCCATATCAGTTGCATAGATTGATGCTCATCTTGTCAGTCTCTCAATTGTCTTGTTGAGACTCGAATAACCTTACCTAATAATTTCAAGCAGTAATTGTACTGACATTAGCATCCTATAAAGGCCCAGTTCATCTAACGTTACCACTCCCCACCACACACACAATAATGTTACAACTACTGCATGAAACAGAAATATGTTAAACATTAAATACATACTCCTTAATTACCTGAACCAGCTGTCGTCAGTCCCCCCAAGCGTTATATTATTGTCAGCCATGTTCGTGTCATATATCAACACTTTGAGGTGTTAACAGTGTAGTTGTATGACAAAGATGTTGGGATGCGTACAGGGTTTACTTTGCGTTTCAGTGACTCCATCACCAGCAAACTGCAACGACCTCTATGTCGCCAGCAGGGATGGGAAAATGATGGATGTCAAACGGATCCTGTCCACAGGGAATGTCAACATCAACTGTAGAGCGGGAATGTACGACAAGACACCAGTGATGTGGGCAGCATACGGCGGACACAGAGAAGTGTTGGAGCTCCTTCTGAAAAATGACGCGGATGTGTCACTGGTTGACTCTTCAGGGAGCAACCTCCTTTTCTGGGCCTGTCAAGGAGGACACGTTGAGACGGTGAAGTTTATCCTGTCTCGGAACTTGGTAGACATCAACGCATGGAACAAGGATGGGTGGAGAGCGGTTGGCTGGGCGAGACGTCTGGGACATCAGCGAGTGGTGGATCTCATGTTGTCCTGGGGCGCTCATTGACGTGAAGGATGGTGTCACTGACAGTAACGTGGTCTGTCGTTCACGTCGTCGTGGTTTATATGCCAGTTTTAAGAAGAAAATAGTTGTTGTTTTTTAAGATAAAATAGTCCTTTGATATGGAGAAATTGTCATTTGTTGAGTTTGGAACTTTTCATGCTCAGGTAAGACAATTGTTAACTGAGTGTATTTATAGATGCTGTGTGATTTAGGAGATAAACCTACTGCTTTACGTTCATAGGAACCCTTGATCTATCGGTACTCAACACTGCACTTTGGACATAGCTCGATTATATGAAGACTGTAATAGCTCTATGCATAAGTAATTCAGAATGCGGATGTGTTGCTTTAGCGCTCGGCTCCAAATCAAAATAAGAGCCGTCTACTCTTCAGTGGGACTACATCAAATTTCTGAACACAGTAGGTTTATCTCCATTCTACCATGCCGGCAATGACGGTTTGAAAACGGTGCTCTCTTGCAACGTGTAGCAGCACAGGCTACAAAGGTCGGCAATCTTAGAACATTCTGAAGAGTGGTCACAGGTAGTTATATATGTGACAATATTACAAAAGTTCAAGATTAAAGACACCATAGTCTTGATTAGTTCAAAGTAAGTGTTCAAAACACATAGCTTTTCAAAAAGAAGTTGACAAATTACCCTCCAAACTTGGTCCAAAGACAAACGTTTTAATTTCAAACAACCTGATCTGCACTGTGTGGGCTGACCCCAGTCAAGTCTTGGAAATCAGCGAGAGATGTCATTTCTAGGAAATCGAACATGCCATTTCCATTGTAGGGATGACAGGTTGTAGAAATAGTTTTACAAAAGCTGAATGGATATATTTCTACAACAAACTTTATGAATTAATAATTCTACTATGTATTTAACATGTGTAAGTCTTATTAGAAAGCTAGCAGTTACCCCAAGTTATTAATAATAACAAAAATCATCATAAATGCCTCCCCTAACTGAACTTGGATGTGGCAGAACTTGACCTACATCACGGTTATTCACACCTCACGACTGTCAATGGCTGACAATGTAGTGTTTATATTCTCTGTAACTAGTTAAACAAAGAGACATGCCACTGTGGGACCTATGATGTGGTTCAACATTAACCTGTAGATTTACTGGGAATGATACACTGATCCAAACATGCAGGAACTGAATGTGACTGAACAGCCGTTTTTAAGGCTGCAGACGAGCCGGATATTTTGACACGAGGAAACTGCATGGTTTGACCTGTCAATATGTCAAGATTTAATGGATTCAAAGCCAGAGTGTGAAAGGAATGAGACCTTTGTGGCCCAGAAATAGTGGTTCGTAAATGATTTTCTTAATTGTGAGTGTTGACAGAGGCGGCATTGAATATCAAACACAAAATGGTTTGTAAATAATCTGTTTTAAATAAAGTTTCTTCAAACACATTTTTATGATGTTATATTTTACTTTCATTGTCGGTTGTTTTAATGACGACAAAAATTACCTATTCCGTGTCTGTTCGCTGACATGTCCCTGACAGTTTCATGAACATTTCATTTGTATGCAAAAGATATACCTTCATAGAGTTTTGTAATCTCATCTCCGAAGCATTCAGTATTACAGCCAACAGCATTTCGTCCCCAAAAACATCCGATATGAAACTATCGTATATCCTTTATCAGATGCTAGGCCGCCTACTTATTTTGCGAGAGCCATTGACTTGTATAAGAGACTTTGCTTGTATTGGAAACTAAGTATGTGAAAGACTACATATCGATACGTTTTTCAGTTCCTAGTGGTGATCGATCGGCAGCCATTTTAATGAATCGATATGTAGGCTATCCATGTATTCATGCATACGCTTTTTTGTGTGAAAAGGCTTACAGTATTTAAAAGGAGTTTCCCTAGCAAACAGGAAACCTCTTTGTAAGCAATCTAGCATTCTTCACTGTCATGGTAGAATGGGGTATAAATCAAGAAAACCAATGTGTGAACTGTATGAATCCACGAAGCACAGTTGTATACATCAAAGCAGACAAAACTGACAAGATTGATAAACATTTAGATTATCAGCAAATTTATTGTACCTAATAGGTACGCTACTTCCAGTACCAGCATTTCCGGTGACATGCTGTACTCATGAACTAGTTTTGCTTTCGAAATACGCGACATCCAAAGCTAACTTTGCTAGACGGTACCAAGTATACTACCACGCTTGGTTGTCATCAACGTTTATTTCGGAATAACATGATCAGTTTTTTGTTATTCCTGCAAGGTTTATCGGTTCCTGACAGACAACTGACAACTGATCATAAAGGTATGTGTTCTGTTCTTTACCTTTAGAATAATTTTGACAAACCATTGCAATACTATCGTTCAGACGTGTATTTATAGTCTCAGTGGACAGTGTTTTATGATTACAAAGGAAATGTTACTTGTTTCTGTGATGTGAGATTATTTATGAAGATGCAACTACCAATGGGAAGGCCAAATTACCCAACTCCCAATGGTATTCTGGTATCTGACAGTATGGAAGCGTGCTTGTGACAATTTGAACAGGCATTAAATTAGGCAAGATTTGGAAAAAATGAAGTTTGAAAAAACAATGCTATGAATATATTTACGTGAAATTTGTTTCAGTAAATTGTATTTATTTATTATTTCAGTACTTATAGTACTTAATGAAACAGCCATGTGTTTTGAACTTAAAATTATATCTACATTATATTTGGTCATATTTACTCCGTCATACACCTTTAATTAAGTAAATAATTTTCCATGAAGAAATGTCTTAGTTATTTTAAGAAACTTATTTTGTTTATAAATATGAGGGAGACAATAAGGTTTTATGCAATGTAGAAACCATGTGCATAAATTGTTGTCTAAAAAACACAGTTAGTTTGTATATTAAATGTGAATCGAAATAATGCAGATGTATTATTTTTTGCACTTTGGTACACTAAAACTTTACTCTCTTCTACATGTACAGGACGAGTGTATAGAAGTTCAGATGACGGAAAATACGAAAAGAAAAACACCCCCCCCCAAAAAAAACCCCAACCCCCCCCAAAAAAAAACCAACAAAAAAAACCCAACAATCTTGTGCTGCCTCATAAACCTACAGTACAAGATATGTCAAGGTTACAAAATTCAAGGCCTCAGTGAAGCTCTCAAAGAGTTTTAGGGTAGAAACATGGAGGGCAATTCCACATCTGATGTATTAGTAAAACAAAATATGTCCATTGCAATCCCCAATTTTGACTTGCATGTTTCAGTGGACTTTTTAAGGGGTACAACTGACGTGCATTTGTATGTGTTGGCGATGGTTGTCACCTTTAGGGAAGGATATGCTCACCTTTCCACAAACATGTTGGCCCTTTCCACAAATCGATCATAGCGCTAAGACGATCTCAGCTCCCATGCTTTAACATCGTAGTTCTAAGATCGTTTTGAGGAACGGGCACCAGGTATCATCACTATGTAAGAGTGATTCATAAACATCTGCTTATGATACTGTCGGAATTTAGCAGAGATTTCTTATGAATATGAAAAGGGCTATGTCGCTTTAATTTACAACACATGCAAGGTTTAGGCGGGTATTAAGCTGCTGCAAGGTGATGGTGTTTCACAGCATTTGCACAAAGGGTACAAGATCTCATACGATGTTGTCCCGGTGGCGAACATCATACAAAATTCCCATTTACAATAATGAGTTGCATTTACCCATGGGTTGTAATGCCACCCCATGCCATTACACTTCTATCCCCGAAACTGACGACACTAAAACGTTCTCATGAACGCATGTAGATCCTTGCACGCCATCAGAGCTGTAAAGATGAAACCTGGACTCACCTGTGAACAATATACTTTCCCAGTCTTGACTTCTGAGGATGCTGTCTACATCTAGGCGAAGTAGAGGCAAAATTGGGCGTATCGCTGGACGTCGGGCCAGATGTTAAGCTGCCTCAACTGGGTGCGTACGATTCTGCCACTAATTGGTCTCCATGCAGAAATTATCCGAGCTGTTGATATCGATATCAGTTTGCCCTTATTTAGGGTTAAAATAGTGATGTGTTTTTTTGGTGATCTACTGATAGTTAAACAAACAGTGTGCACTGTTCACATTAATAAACATTAAGTGTCAGTATCATGCACCCAACAAACCCGCAAACATCCAAACTGTGCGTCGTGCATGAATATGCATGTGCAAATTTTGAAGCAAGACCTTAAACTCGAAGTCGTAATGAATATGTATTGAAAGATGTATTTTTTAATTTGAGAATAGATGTATTTTTATTGAATTTTATGTTAGACATATTTGGGTTTTTTTTCCAGCTAGTATATCTTTGGCAGCTAATACAATGTGTATCAAAAGCATATTTCTGAATTACAACCAAAATATTTATGGAATTAATTTCTTTCAACTTCGAATGTGATCAGTTATTTTTGTTTTTAAATTACATCTAAACTTTGTAAACAGACTCACATTCCAGATAGATATGAATTGCCAGATTCAGATAAACGAAAACAAAATGCATCATCATCAACACATGCTTTTCTGTAGCAGTTGCGTTTTTGTTGACTTGATTCCATACATGTACTACAATACTGAAAACCAAACTTTACCTGTTGAAAATATTGGTGTCACATAAACGTTTGTTGTTGAGTATTTATCTATACACTCATTTTATTAAATATCTAATAATCTGACAAATTCTCATCCAGGTCTTTTATTCTTTGATTTAACAGTTTGTGGTATCTTTTCTTCTTCTGTTGCTCAGCAATCCACAGAAGCTTTTTCAAGAGAGAGAGGGTTGATATTGTTTACCAATTCCTCAGTTTCTCTTCTGACAAAAGTGGAGTTTGGTCTGTGGTATGGGTTGGCCATTTGTCAGTTGGTAGCCATTACTTTCAATGAAACTATTCACTATTCACAACAGACATATTTCGAAGGTTTTTCTACTTCTTCATTTAATTCCAATGTGTCTTCATGCATCTTCCTTAATGTAATATTTTATCTTCCAGATCACTGATGTTTCCCAAATTTCGGATTTAATGTCTTCACACTTTTTAGTATAGGATGAACAAGAAATTGTTTTACTAAAGACTCACGGATCACCAATTCTAAGTTATTACCATCAATATTTGTACAACATTCCTGTTATGGTAGCATACTTTTCTCCTGTTTTTTTTCTGAAATAATTTGCGTCAGACAATTATTATCTTTGTTAAATAGAAGCGATACAGTTAACTGCCAATATTCTTTCATGACTTTGGGCATTTGCATTGTTAATGCCATAGCCGAATGGTTTGATTTATAGCCTGTCAAAACTGATATGTCTACTGTAATATTTGCCACAATGCAGTGTTTAACATCATGAGCATCGATCGAAACAACATGGATACGATTGCAAGCATCAACCAAGTCAGTGAGCCTCATCATCTGATCGATCACGTTAGTCGCCTCTGACAACAGTTATGGTTGCCTCTTAAAACATGCATATTTTGCTGAATACTGGTTCCAAACAAGGTCTTCACGGGTCCGACGACCGACCGTGTGCATTATGTGGATGCTAAGCATGTATGATATGGATGAGTGTTGGTCAGTTGGGGTTTACTGTTGTCTATTTATCACGAGGTTTCCACTAAACGTGGAAGGAAAACACGAAGTGATGCAGATCCTAGGTTTGTTGAAATCCAAGTCGCGTTTGCCACTGGGTAGGGTGCTCATCTTGAAATGTAGACCTGTGAACTCAAATATTTAATTATCTCCTCCCAAAATATCAAGGCTTCTTAGACGATTTGATAAACTGTGAACTCAGCATCAAATTCAGGTTTTCACCATTAAAACTGTCAAATTACTAAACAGATATATCACAATTGGGCAACCTGCCCATTCACATTCCTGAAAGATAATATTAGAAACTGTCGTCACAAGTGAGCAGTCAGTGCCAGCGCGAATCAAACTACAGAGTCCTATGAAGTAATTTTAGATATTCTGAAACAAATGAACAACCTTTGTCAGCCTGAATGAAGACTGTAACTCCATATACATTCGTGTGTAAGGTCAACTTAATAATTGATATCCAAGGCAGTTACGGCCATATCACCATGACTTGACAACAACATTTATAGAAAGCAGGAAGGATAAGAAAACGTATCTATTTTACATCTATTTGTCATCTGATCATAGTTTCTTTGCAATGAAATAGATACTTTGTTGGGTTGAATTATTTTTGTGAAGAATATATTCAACTTATAATTTTGTGATACATTTCTATTTTAAAAGCTTAAGTTGTCTTTTTGTACTTCTCGGTCGTAAGTCATTATATTTTTTTTCTTTGTCGACAGAGAATTATCAATAAATACTAACTATATCGATTGCTTCGGGTAGATAGTATTTTTCAACTGATTGTATTTCCGCCCGTGCGGCACGAGCACTCGATCACATGCGTTCAACAGAAAGAGTCAGAGCAAGAGAGAGACATTGTCAAAAGTATACAGGTGGTGCCTGATACACTGACACAAGGACAGTGGTATACGGGTGGTCCCTGATATACTGAGCTAGTGCACCTGTACTTTCGCGTGGTGGCCTCAGTGAGGATTCCCGGCACTGATCCCTGAAATAGCGAAATATTTAATTCAACATATACCAGTCGTCTAGGGCGCCGCGATTCGCTGTGCACAGTTGCGTCCCTTGGGCACGCCAGAAATCTATGATTGAGGGCTCGAATCCCGGTTCACTTTTTTAGGTTTGTCAGCACCATACCCGTGCTCGTGGGTTTCACCGAAGTGGTAAACGTCTGAGACCTGCATCACTTCGGGCTTTCCTCCCACCTTAAGTTGACATGCCGTGATATAACTTGAAAACTGCTAAAAGCGGCGTTAAACCCGACTCACTCACTCAACATATACCGCAAACTAATTCTAATGTTTTAACCACCATACCCGTGCATCAGGTAGGTCTTTCCTTCCCAAATAAACGGCTTTAAACCAAACTCACTCACTGATAGTGCCCAGAGGAGCACATGTGCATTGAGTCCGGTAGCTAGGTACAGACAAGAAGTACAGTGCCCAGAGGACCACATGTGCATTGGGTCCGGTAGCTAGGTACAAGCAACTGACTGCACAGAGACGAAGACGTCCCATGATTCAGCATCAAGGCCAACCATCCCAACACAGGTGTATGACCAGTTTATCAAAGATGGCGTTAACGATGAGATGCATCAAGGTTGTGGGACCCGTGAAGATCCCGGGAAGAAAAGGTCTTCAGCAACCCATGCTTGCCACAAAAGACGACTATACTTGCGCCGATCGATGCTTATGATGTCAATCACTGGATTGTCTTGTCCAGACGCGATTATTTACAGACAGCGGTCATAGAACCAGAATATTGCTGAGTGCGGCGTTAAACAACAAACAAACAAACAAACAAAGCATCAAGGTAATTGTGTTCCCTTCATACAGAACTGGATCCAAGGCAACGTAAACAGGAATACAGTTTGAACTTAACGATGTGAAACAAAATTAATATATCGAGAACCCTGGACTATGTCCCTTCTTCATTAAACTGAGGGTAGCAACTATGAACCATCCACATGGAGAGGTATGCTGAAAGTACTGAAAGACATCTACATTCAAATCACTTGAGTTATGTTGTTTACCGATGGTGCTTTTTCAAAACTGAATCATGTCATGAAAAATAATCAAAAGGTGCTCAAAAGTGATGATTTAGGTAACCGACGACCAGAATCCATCTTGACTGCATTGGCACAAACACGTAAGATACTGTAGCCAGCTTGGCCTTAGAAGTCCAGAGCCCACTCTCAATACTCTATGGTGGATGATACACATCCAGGGACGTCATCCCACTGTCCTACCACTGATCCCAAACTTGTGCAATACCCCTGATTTCATGTTCGTGCGCCAATATTCCTGTGCACCACAAGCAATCACATTAAAGTGACATTGCCATGGAACTTTCAGAATCATGCATGATAATCACAGGGACAAACACTTGTCGTGATTTCCCATGATGACCCTGAATACGTGCATCCCGGTCCCTGCATGCATAAAATCCCATCAGCGAGACATTCGTCACACATTCACAGTTCACGTGCGACTGAGTCACTTCCAGCAGAGTAAATTATTGAAGTGTTTGACCTGTGAAAAGTAACTTTGTTAACGAATAAACGTCATAAACGTTATGGACGTCCACGATGCGGAACATGACGACGGCAAGATAATCAAATCCGTACGGTTCACGTGTGAAGTCGGCTTCAGACTGCAACTATGACAATCCGCAGCATCCCTGGCATACGGCCGTTAAGTGCAAGGACTGTGAGGAATCGACTAGGTGGGCATGACATCCGTCAACGTCGTCCAGCTGTACTTCCATTGTTTCTGCCATGTCCTGGACACAGTCTGAGGTTCAGGTTATAGGACTGGAGGTGAGTGCTGTTCACGGGGCCAGGTTACAGGACTGGAGGTGAGTGCTGTTCGAGGGGCCAGGTTACAGGACTGGAGGTGAGTGCTGTTCATGGGGCCAGGTTACAGGACTGGAGGTGAGTGCTGTTCATAGGGCCAGGTTAAGGAACTGGAGGTGAGTGCTGTTCACGGGGCCAGGTTACAGGAATGGAGGTGAGTGCTGTTCATAGGGCCAGGTTACAGGACTGGAGGTGAGTGCTGTTCACGGGGCCAGGTTACAGGACTGGAGGTGAGTGCTGTTCATGGGGCCAGGTTACAGGACTGGAGGTGAGTGCTGTTCATAGGGCCAGGTTACAGAACTGGAGGTGAGTGCTGTTCATGGGGCCAGGTTACAGGACTGGAGGTGAGTGCTGTTCATGGGGCCAGGTTACAGGACTGGAGGTGAGTGCTGTTCACGGGGCCAGGTTACAGGACTGGAGGTGAGTGCTGTTCATAGGGCCAGGTTACAGGACTTCAGGTGAGTGCTGTTCATAGGGTCAGGTTACCGGAATGGAGGTGAGTGCTGTTCATAGGGCCAGGTTACAGGACTGGAGGTGAGTGCTGTTCATGGGGCCAGGTTACAGGACTGGAGGTGAGTGCTGTTCATAGGGCCAGGTTACAGGACTGGAGGTGAGTGCTGTTCACGGGGCCAGGTTACAGGACTGGAGGTGAGTGCTGTTCATAGGGCCAGGTTACAGGACTGGAGGTAAGTGCTGTTCATGGGGCCAAGTTACAGGACTTGAGGTGAGTGCTGTTCATGGGGCCAAGTTACAGGACTTGAGGTAAGTGCTGTTCATGGGGCCAGGTTACAGGACTGGAGGTGAGTGCTGTTTATAGGGCCAGGTTACAGGACTGGAGGTGAGTGCTGTTCATGGGGCCAGGTTACAGGACTGGAGGTGAGTGCTGTTCACGGGGCCAGGTTACAGGGCTGGAGGTGAGTGCTGTTCACGGGGCCAGGTTACCGGCCTGGAGATGAATGCTGTTCATGGGTCAGGTTTCAGTTTGACTGCAGTGATGGCCGTCAGCGTGCTTATAGATGGAACGTTACGCTGACGTGTGTGTTTTGCAACGGTCTGCATGTAGTTGTGGGAGGGTGAAGGTGTTGGGAGGCATCGATGGTAATTTGAGAGGTGTACGCTGCCAGGACAAAGTTATCCGTCCTCCCGTTCCTTCAGACCCATGGACGTCACATAACCTTTAACGCGGGACAATGCTATGGTCCTATTTTGACGTCATGAGATTGCCATAACACCTCAAACACTAACCGTTGTTTACATGGCCGGAAGAGTATTAGCCGATCAGGACATGAATCTGAAACGCGTGAAGAGTTGATTGTTGTCTTATTATATTCAGCCAGAGGATTGATCAGTTGAAGAGATGTGTCCCTCTGACCGAGGTCAACATGATCAACTGCCTTGTCTTTTTCTGGAGTGATCAGCAGAAATGCCTTTCCAAAACACACGTCTAGAAATAATAGATACTTGATGAAAGCGGCCAATACAAGTGGCTACTGACAAGATAACAGAAAGTTAGTGTGTGTGTGCGTGCGTGCGTGCGTGCGTGCGCGTGTGTGTTTGTGCGTGCTTGTGTGTGTTTGTGAGGTGTATGTCGAGTCTGAATAGGGGATGATTGATTGATTATTAGAAAGTTTTATAGGTGTTCGGGCAACTAGGCCCATGATAAAGGTTTGCTAAGTAAGACTGCCACACGCTTTAAAATCACCACACACGACTTTGAGATTGTCTGACATATTCAATAGAGAACTATAGACATCATAGGTAGCAAGAACATTATTATAGACATGGAACATGGAGGCTGATCTTTTATCCTTCAAACGTATATTGACTTCATTCCAATCTAATTGGGATGTGGAACCGTATTTCACTAAATGACAGTGAGTGAGTGAGTGAGTTTAGCACTACCACCTCTAAAACCAATCTGATAATCTTTACGTAGGCAGACATGGCCTTTCCATCGGAATTGCTGGTTAAGATTCAAGAACGTCTCCAGAAGACATAACATCTGGCATTGGGCCAAGGCTGTTAATAAAAACCTTAAATCCTGGACCAATAGCATTTACTGAACTAGCATCAAGAGAGCCATAAGAAGGATGGATTAAGTCTTCCATTGTTGACCTTTATCCGAACTTGTCAGATCACCAGGGGACAACTTTAACCCCAAGAGTGGGCAGCTGATGCTATTATCTGAAGACCATGGCCTAGAATCACTATCTCCTTCATAGGACTTAATATCTCCTACGTGGGACTTATTATCTCCTATGTAGGACTTAGTATGGACTAGAATAACTAGGAAATAGGAAGTCCTACGTAGGAGATAATAAGTCCCACGTAGGAGATATTAAGTCCTACGTAGGAGCTACTTAGACAAAACAAAATTCACCGTGGCCCTACTATGCTTCCATAGAAATATGACATAACATTTTTTTTAATCTTGATAATTTGAGGTTTCAATAAGGCGATTAAATTGTTGGACTGACGGCGAATTACATATTTATTTGATATATGACTTTAGAATACCTTAAGGATGAACACGAAAAGATGAAATGATACAGATCTTCGATATTGTTTAGATTACAATATGTACAATACAATATGCGTGGCGCTCTCTTTGGATGTTTGTTTGTTGGGAGCATGCTACTCACACACTTGTTTTTGTAATGTGAACGGCGCACAATGATTGTCTAGCTATCACGTGCTCATAAAAAACACACTTTAGTTTAACCGTTAATAATGCTTATGCAATGACGTGGCTATGGTGCAAACAGGAATGACGCCACACATATCAATTTGATAAATGATGTCCATTAAAATGATATCATCTCTTCGGAGATGTTTTCTATGGCAGGACAACATTCATGACTTCATATAATTTGTAATAACACATGTTGACCGTTTTAATAATATATTATGTAAACTACTGTCAACATCTGTTATTACAAATTATATCATAACCCTCCAAATACAGTTGTGATAATGAAAATAGTATTAACACGGTATTGTCGCATGCACTAGAATACTGTGCAGTATGAAATTACGAGTGATATTTTCAATGAAGTTATTTACAAGGAATAACAATCAATCACACACTGTTTGCAATCAAAGATTCTCTTACTGAAGGTAACTGCATAAAGCAGTGGTAAAATCTATCCATATAGACAAACTTTGAACATCTTTTGACATAGTGTAAATATTGAGTTATTTAAAGAATTTTTTTTCATTTTTTCTTCCTTGGTACACTACTGCCTAGAAGTCCATTCCCCTTACACGCATGGGCACTGCGTTACGCAACCCATTAGAGGGGGAACAAACTTTTGACCAAAGGAGGACTCATGTCGAACTGAACTTGGAGGTGGTAACAAGGTGAGAATTTTTGTTATCCTGACGAAAAATGATAACACACATGTATTTGCTGATGTCTCCTTTTTAGATGTGGGAATAACATGAGTACTGTTGTGATTAAATAGATTTGTCTTGTTTTAATCGACCATTGCTTCTAAATGGAATGGTGTTAAGAGAATACACTTCACGCCATGATATGAGTGTATTCCCTAGGTTTAGTAAACCTACCTTCACCTGTAAACACTTACTTTTGACATATCCACTGTGCAAGATAACAGGAATTAATCAATCGACGTATTTCCTGTTGATCCTTTGATGTCTGGGAATGAAAGAAAGAAAAAGTAAAGCAACTGATCATACATCTCTTGCTTGGCTACCACGTGCATATTACATAAGTCACATTCCACCTCACTTCAAACCTGGATTGAATAATTACCCCAGGTACAAGAAATACCAAATGGGAACCTTTATCGGGTAATCGATGTAGACAAACTTGTCCATATAGAGAGAGTTAGTATGGTTTTACGCCGCTTTTAGCAATATTCCAGCAATATCACGGCGGGGGACACCAGATATGGGCTTCACACATTGTACCCATGTCGGGAATCGAACCCGGGTCTTCGGCGTGACGAGCGAACGCTTTAACCACTAGGCTACCTGACAGCCCCTGTCCATATAGACAACATCTTTTGACATAGTGTAAATATTGAGTTATTTAAAGATTGTTTTTTTCATTTTTTCTTCCTTGGTATGTTCCCATGGAAACTGCATGTTTAATTTTGTAAATACTTTTGACTGAGACTGGGTAAAGACCGTAGAGTTTCTGGACTTTTGGGTTTCCAGAATTAAAATGGGACGTGTTATAAACATACAACATTAGAGCATACTTTAGTAACAGAAAGATCAATAATTACACGTATGCGCAACCTTTGAAAAAAATGGCAAAACTGGTTTCCCGCCTATGGCATAAACTGCACGTGCATGTTAGCTATATAAATTTGTTCGTCTGCAGTGTATAACCACACGTGATGAAGGCACACAAAAGAATTGCCACGACTGTCACAGGAGTAGAGAGAGAGAGAGAGCCATCGGCATGGCCGAAAAGGGAGGGAAATTGCCAGAAGGTTTGGTTGAACACCATTGACAGTAGCAAGGCTGATCAAACGGTACATGCAAAGAGGGAGGACACAGGACAGGCCTAGAACCGGACGACCTCAAGTGGCAACACCACTGAAAGATACGGCTCCTTTACCTCCGAAACTGATTCGTAACGGCGACGGCGACGGCGACGGCGACGGCAGCAACAGGGTTGGGACATCCTATCAGCCAACGTACAGTACTACGACAGCTTTGTGCTGCTGGAATCCGAGCGTATTGTCCTGTCGGAGGAGTGATACTGAATGCTCAACATCGACGACTGAGACAGCGATGGGCGAGGCAGGTTCGACGCTCGCAAGTGAGTAATTGGCGTCGAGTGCTGTTTACTGATGACAGTCGGTTTAACTTGTTTTGGAATTACGGTTGAGAACGAGTTTATCGACGCATAGGGGACGTTTCTTGCTCCGGCGTGTATTCGAGAGGTCCTCCATTTGGCGGGGGAGGTGTTATGGTGTGGGGCGGTATTTGTGGAGATCAGAATACTGATTTGGTGGTTATACAGGGAAACCTAAACGTTGTGCAGTACAGAGACCAAGTGGTGCAGCTAGTTGTGCTTCCGTTCTTACAAAACCAACAGCAGGGGACATTGTCAACACGGCAATGCCAGGCTCCATACTGCAAGACTGAGTCGGAACTTTCTAAACCAGAAGAACGTTGACGTTTTGCCCTGGCCTGTCCACTTATCCGATGTGAATCCTATTGAGTATCTGTGGGTCCATCTTGACGGACAGATTGCCACGACATTAGTCTCCCGTCAACAGACAAGAACTGCAGCAGGCCCTGAGAAACGAGTGGCAACGGATTCCAGGCCACGTCATCAGAAGACTGATGTCATCGATGAGGCGGCTACCACAGCATGCATTGAGGCAGCTGGAGGTCATACACGCTTTTGAAGGCAACTGTGTCGACAATGAACTTGTAGTTTGTCTGACAATTTTTTGGTGACATTTCAGACAACTTTTGAAAATGAAATTTCTTACCCCACCATTGTTTACCCTGAGCTTACATTACCTGTGATTGCACACTTTTATTCAAACTGTGGTTGATCAATCATCTGTTTCCCGTCCCTAGCTAATATAATAATTCACAATAAAACCTCTTCTTGTTATTTTTTAATCGATCATGGAACTCGACCTATACTTTCTTTTGCTGCCCAGTTTACATTTTAGTGTGATATGACAAATGGTCTTTGTCACCTAAAAATCAAGCGAAATACAGTCTGTGCTCGAAAAAATTGCAATGGTTTGAAATGTAAACAAAGCAAACTTCAGATTTTACACTGTAGCACTTTCTCATAGTTTGAGAGATCCACTCGTCTATTCGTTGCATACATTGGCTCAATAAGCATACCAATCTATTTGATCAATATTTCCGTCGTTCACATTTTAGGCAGTATTGGACTGTTAAATTCACACAATCAGGAAATGTAATAATCTACATCCCTGCGCAAGGATATTGTCGGGGGTAGACCAAGTACGTGCAGTGCGAGGCACAAGGGATTGTAACGCAAAACTCACAAGCAAGATGTATATACCGTCACTAACAGGATCAGTACTATTACACTATGACTCCTTTAATGCTCTTGCTGCTAATGTTTGCCTTACAAGCCCCTGTGGTGTGAGTGCAATCCTCGCACAATTCACTTTTTACAAAACCCACTGTGGTAGAATATCTATATTTTTAAACCACAATTTCTCCTTGTTCCAATTATTTGTTTATTTTCTCGACATTTCGGCCTTTTTCTCGTTACTTCGATTATATTTTCGTAATTTCAGTAATTTTCTTGTTGCTTAAATAATCGAGTTTGTTTCTATCGTAATTTCCATTTTTGTTTTAAATTTATTCTAAAAACTTGAAATTTCGAATTTCAACTCGTTATTAAGTAATTGCTTAGAGTTTTTTCTTGTAACATCGTAATGTTTTATCATAATTTTGAATATTTTCTCTTAAATTAAAAGTAGAAGTTTCGAGAATATAATTGAAATAACGAGAATAAAGTCGAAATTACGAAAATATAATCAAAGTAACGAGAAAATAAATCGAATTTTCCCAATTGAGTAGATAGATGCTCATAATCACTGGATTGTCTGGTTATGTACAGACTGCCGTCATACGGCTGGGAATTTGCTGATTGTGACATTAAACAACAAACAAACATAGATGGTGTGTTAAAACCATGCCACGGATTTGCACGAGTCAACCAAGCTTAAAACTGTAATAGTCCGGTGATGATTCAGGGTTAGAATTGGTCTTGGCGGCATTCCTTGTACATTTGCTGCCAATGCAGCTCGACGAACCTTGGCTAAGTGTGAGGTCACAGAGTGCAGCGAGATGTAAACAAACAGATTCTTGTCTGTTTCACGATTGGTTACAAACTCTTGACACATCATTATTAAGACAGCCAAATTTATATATTACGAGATGCAGTGTTCACCTTATAATCACGCATCATCTCTATTTACACTCAGTTAACAATTTTCTCACCTGATCGTGCGGAGTTCCGAACAAAACAGATGACAAAATATCTCAAAATATTTTCATAAAGTTTTATTTCTATTCAAACACTACAAACATTCTCACCTAATCCGGTAATATATAACAAGACAACGTGAACGGCACACCACGTCACTGTCTCCTCCACAGTCTACACAAACACGACACTGATGTCAATGAGCGCCGATGGACAAAAGCAGACTCTCCACTCGCCGATGTCGAAAGTTTTTCGCCCAGAAGACCGCGGTCCGCCCCTGCTTGTTCCTGGCGTTGATGTCCACCACGTTCAGTGACAGCACATACTTTACCGTCTCCACATCACTACCCATACATGCGACGTGAAGGATGTTGTTATCGTTAAAGGTCAACACTGACACAAAAGCTCCTTTACTCACCAGGAGCTCAACCACTTTTCTGTGTCCCCACCGTGCTGCCCACAGCACCGGTGTCCACCCTTTCCTGTCTATACTGTTGACGTCAGCCCATCCTGCTGCCAGGATGCGCTTCACAGCCGCCACGTTTCCCCGCTTGCTGGCATCACGGAGGTCGCTGTCTGCTCGGGGGTCTCTACTTGCAGGAGTCGGTGTCGCTGAAACACAAAGTAAACTATGTACACATGTCAGACATCTAGATCTTACAGCACTATTGTTCACAACTTACTGTGAGGATATAAAACACATGATGTATTTTCTGAACATGCAACACATGCATGGCTGACACTAAGACGGTGATTGTCGAGAGACTAGAGCTGGTGAGGATTTACACATGAGGTATTTACATCACCAGAATGTTTCTGTTATATCTTACAGTTCTAACACAGTTGTGTGTATGCCTGGGTAGTGGTTTGTCCACTACAAAATATGTGACATTGTCTCCACCCACCTCGTGTGTCAAATCTTTCAGTTCTAAAACAGTTGTGTGTATGCCTGGGTAATGGTTTGTCCCCTACAAAATACGTGACATTGTCTCCACCCACCTCGTGTGTCAGGTCTTTCAGTTCTAAAACAGTTCTGTGTATGTCTGGAGAGTGGTTTGCCAACGACAATACATGTGACATTGTCTCCACCCACCTCGTGTGTCAGGTCTTACAGTTCTAACACAGTTGTGTGTATGTCTGGGTAGTGGTTTGCCCACTACAATACATGTGACATTGTCTCCACCCACCTCGTGTGTCAGGTCTTTCAGTTCTAAAACAGTTCTGTGTATGCCTGGGTAGTAGTTTGTCCCCTACAAAATATGTGACATTGTCTCCACCCACCTCGTGTGTCAGGTTTTTCTGTTCTAACACAGTTGTGTGTATGCCTGGGTAGTGGTTTGTCCACTACAAAATATGTGACATTGTCTCCACCCACCTCGTGTGTCAAGTCTTTCAGTTCTAACACAGTTCTGTGTATGTCTGGAGGGTGGTTTGCCCACTACAATACATGTGATATTGTCTCCACCCACCTCGTGTGCCAGGTTCTAGAGGGATCCGAGACTTCCGTGTTTCCTCCTCTCTGCTCGTGGCTGTGGAGACAAACAGGGTGGTTAGAATTGACTGAAACTCTACTTATGTGTTGACACATTCCCGTATATATATACATTCAACCACTGTGTGGTAAATTTAAGAAATATGTTCCAGACGAACGGATATTTTCTTATAACGACAGAGCTTGCTGATGCTTCTGGTGACTTGACAAACTGTCCAATGTGCACGCTGACACTATCACCAGTGGTCCACCGTATTCTCCCACGTACCGCGTAGCTCTGACTCCGGTGTCACCCCAGGGTTCAGTGCCTCCATCTTGGTCGGGTCACTGGAGGCTGCAACACTACTAATATACTGAACCGCAAAATAAGGTCACCATGGATAGATATATGACGTTTTACACTTCATGATCAGTACCTACTACACTAGGCTTTCTGTGTAGATAGTACTTGTTGGTCTGATAGAGTACTGTCAACTTAAACACTGATTGAGTTACCATTAAGAGCAACGTTTTGGTGTAGGTTCTTAGACCGTTATCAAGCAAGTGTTATACAGAGTCTGGCTGGCAAGTATATAAACATGTTGAAGGCAATGTTTATACAGTAGAGTAGATATTTTATATTGGAGGATTTCAAACTAATAGTGTAAACTACCAGCAACTTACAACTTTTCAAACTGTAGATGAAGACTGACCTGGGACATTTTCACAATGGTTATATTATTAATTTTGCCCAAAGCAATGCCGTACAAAGAGCAGTAGACACGGATAGGTCATTCTCAAAAACAAATAATCAGAACAGTATTATTCTACCAGACAAGCAAGGAAACGGTAAGTTCAGTAAAATTATTTGTATATATATCTTGGATTTAGGATGAAATCAACTTTTAGATACAAGCATATTATGTGTGTTTGAAAAATAAGAAATAGAAATATACATAAAAAGATAAATGTGTATTGCTGAAAAAACTCCAGAAAACAGTTGAAAACACTCAGTTGAAATGTAAATATGGTAGAATGTTCTGGACGCTTACCTTCTATACAGACAGCTTTCCCAGATCTAGTCTCCAAACATCGAGAATTCAGGATGCAGGTCTTGGATGCACAGGGCCCAGTCTGGACCTTTAAACGAAAACGAAAGGGACCATATGTATGTGTTGCCTTTACTGTGAAGTTTAGGCGGGATTTGGGTAAAGCGGTCGGATTGGATGTTATAGTAAAATAGAATCTGAACCTCTTTCGCATTTTCGTGATTTATTTTGTTGTTTCTGATCTGTCACATATCTGTAATGTTAGAAAGCACACACTACATTATTCTGCACGTGAAGAAACTCCGAGATAGAACGTCTGCCTTTTAATGAGTACATCTATTTTACAGATGGTGTTCTATGATATTTGAGAAGACATAATGAAAATTATATGAATTTAGATTTTATTTAGCTAGCTGTATCTTTAACTTACATAAGAATGATCCTTAGATTGTACGATGTATCCTTCCCTCTTCTTAATTTTCTTTGCTTCCTCACTTGACAGTCGACAGGTTAAAGTTTCATGATTGTATTCCAAACTCAAACATCCACCCTTTTCATTACATCTTACTTGGCACATTTTGATGCCAATGTTCCTGATAGTGGCAGAACAAGGCGTCAATTTGTCTACCTTCTGAAGTTCACATTGTTCCGTGCTGCATGTAGAAAAAACTGACATAAAATAAAATGCCAGGCACAAGTTTCCAGCGTCGCTTGACCACATCGGCGTCATCTTAAAGTGTTTACAGAGGATCGTATAATTCACCACACCCGCTAAAAGAAACTGTCACTTCGTAGATGCAGATGGCAAGACTATCTACATGAATGTTTCCAAAGTATCACGGGTAGGTTGAATACTGCTTTTAAGCGGTTTGATACGTAACGTGATGCCACACGTTTCTGGCGTGAAGAGATCAATACAACAACGTACTTACACAGCATATGCTGGCACTTGCTCTTGTAGAATCTCTCGAGTGGCTTAAAACTCGGTAACGAAGTGCTGTTGCATATACAGGTAATGTACACCTTGTCAGCTAGGTACACATGTAGATCTATAGACAGGTAAAGTACACCATGCCAGCTGAGCACACCTGTAGATCTATGGATAGGAAGTGTACACCACTTCAGCTGGGTACATACCTAAAAAAGAAGAAGCTTATTTCACTACAAAGGCAGCAGGCCCAAGTACAGTATATATATACATGTTTTAAAACAAAGTGGTGGTGCAACATCAAGAAATAGCGAGTGCAAATAAAGTACAAATTAACATTACAATAATGACGAACATAAATAAAGGATATCTTTAATGTATTCAGCAAATAATGACAAGGTTTCAATGTTTGAAATTTGTAGACAAGTTAGGAGGGAATAAACATGTTATTGCTATTGATGGGAAAATATGTTTGTCTTAAAACATCATCAGTTTGGCATACTAACTAAGAAATCTCCTGCAATAGTTTTAGCTTTAAGGGACAAAATCTAAAGTTTCGAGGTACACCCTCCCGCCTACCTATGATTTTCATAACTTGTAATCCTCCAATAGCTAGGCACATATGTAGAGCTAAAGACGGTAATGTACACCATGTCATATTGGTACATATATGGAGATAAAGACAGGTAATGTACACCATGTCATCTTTGTACATATGTGGGGCTAAAGACAGTTAATTTACACAAGCTGAACTCTACATGTGTAGATAGATAAAGTACATCAAGTGACCTGTGCACATGTGTAGAGCTATATACAGGGAATTTACACCATGTCAGCTAGGTACACATGTGGAGCTATAGACAAGTAATGTACGACAGGTTAGCTGGATGCATATGTACAGCTATAGATAGAGTGAAAATGTATCGCATTAGAACTCCATGTGTATGACAAAGGGAGATTGTAGAGTCTATAAGAAGAAGGTGTCATGTTTGTAATAATCCCCTCAAAGGGAATTGTCAGTATAGAAGACCGTAAATATGGAGGAACCGCGCACTACGAGAGTAACTTAAAACTTAAAATAAGTCACCAGACAATACCAATTCCCAGTCTAAGGGGAAGGTTGTCTCATCTCAAAGACTGATGGTGGTTTAACATGCATTCCCAATATTATGGAAAGTTATATCATTTTCTTTGACTAAAAGCGTACACTGTACTTACAAGGATTGGAAGCGAGAACGAAAGAAAATAATGGACCTAGATTCATTGATAGTGTACAGTTTCTGTTATCTTCTCTAGACAGTTTAGCCAGTGTTAGCAATTTGGATGACTTCCCTGTAACAAACCAATACAATGATCAGTTAACTGAGGAAAGGTATATATCATTACGAACATGTGGATGATTGGTCTAGATTTGACGAAATCCCAACATTCCCATCACCTACACCACCATCAACCCAACATTCCCATCACCTACACCACCACAATCCCAACATTCCCATCACCTACACCACCATCAACCCAACATTCCCATCACCTACACCACGACAATCCCAACATTCCCATCACCTACACCTCCACCAACCCAACATTCCCATCACCTACACCAACATCAACCGAACATCCCAATCACCTACATCAACATCAACCGAACATCCCAATCACCTGCACCACCATCCCAACATTCCCATCACATACACCGCTACCAATAAACATTCCCATCACCTACACCAACATCAATCCAACATTCCCATCACCTACATCACCATCCACCCAACATTCCAATCACCTACACCACCACCATCCCAACATTCCCATCACCTACACCGCTAACAATAAACGTTCCCATCACCTACACCAACATCAACCCAACATTCCCATCACCTACATCACCATCCACCCAACATTCCCATCACCTACACCACCACCATCCCAACATTCCCATCACCTACACCGCTAACAATAAACGTTCCCATCACCTACACCAACATCAACCCAACATTCCCATCACCTACACCACCACCATCCCAACATTCCCATCACATACACCGCTACCAATAAACATTCCCATCACCTACACCAACATCAATCCAACATTCCCATCACCTACATCACCATCAACCCAACATCCCCAATCACCTGCACCACCATCCCAACATTCCCATCACCTACACCGCTACCAATAAACGTTCCCATCACCTACACCAACATCAATCCAACATTCCCATCAACTACACCACCACCATCCCAACATGTCCATCACCTACACCACCATCAACCCAACATTCCCATCACCTACACCACCACCATCCCAACATGTCTATCACCTACATCACCATCAACCCAACATTTCCATCACCTACACCACCACAATCCCAACATTCCCGTCACCTACACCACCATCAACCCAACATTCCCATCAACTACACCACACCATCCAAACATTCCCATCACCTACATCATCACAATCCCAACATTCCCATCACCTACACCACTACCAACCCAACATCCCCATCTTCCATACTAACATCAACCCAACATTCCAATCACCTACACCAACATCAACCCAACATTCCCGTCACCTACACCACCATCAACCCAACATTCCCATCACCTACACCACCACAATCCCAACATTCCCGTCACCTACACCACCATCAACCCAACATTCCCATCAACTACACCACACCATCCAAACATTCCCATCACCTACATCACCACAATCCCAACATTCCCATCACCTACACCTCCACCAACCCAACATTCCCATCACCTACACCACCATCAACTGAACATCCCAATCACCTACATCAACATCAACCGAACATCCCAATCACCTACACCAGCATCAACTGAACATCCCAATCACCTACATCAACATCAACTGAACATCCCAATCACCTACATCAACATCAACCGAACATCCCAATCACCTACACCACCATCAACCCAACATTCCCATCACCTACATCACCATCAACCCAACATTCCCATCACCTACATCACCATCCACCCAACATTCCCATCACCTACACCGCTACCAATAAACGTTCCCATCACCTACACCAACATCAATCCAACATTCCCATCACCTACATCACCATCAACCCAACATTCCCATCACCTACACCACCACCATCCCAACATGTCCATCACCTACACCACCATCAACCCAACATTCCCATCACCTACACCACCACAATCCCAACATGTCCATCACCTACACCACCACCATCCCAACATTCCCATCACCTACACCACCATCAACCCAACATTCCCATCACCTACATCACCATCGACCCATCATTCCCATCACCTACATCACCATCAACCCAACATTCCCATCACCTACACCACCACCATCCCAACATTCCCATCACCTACACCACCACCATCCCAACATTCCCATCACCTACACCACCATCAACCCAACATTCCCATCACCTACACCACCACCATCCCAACATTCCCATCACCTACACCGCTAACAATAAACGTTCCCATCACCTACACCAACATCAACCTAACATTCCCATCACCTACACCACCACCATCCCAACATTCCCATCACCTACACCGCTAACAATAAACGTTCCCATCACCTACACCAACATCAACCCAACATTCCCATCACCTACATCACCATCCACCCAACATCCCCAATCACCTGCACCACCATCCCAACATTCCCATCACCTACACCGCTACCAATAAACGTTCCCATCACCTACACCAACATCAACCCAACATTCCCATCACCTACATCACCATCCACCCAACATTCCCATCACCTACATCACCATCCACCCAACATCCCCAATCACCTGCCCCACCATCCCAACATTCCCATCACCTACACCACCACCATCCCAACATTCCCATCACCTACACCGCTAACAATAAACGTTCCCATCACCTACACCAACATCAACCCAACATTCCCATCACCTACATCACCATCCACCCAACATCCCCAATCACCTGCCCCACCATCCCAACATTCCCATCACCTACACCGCTACCAATAAACGTTCCCATCACCTACACCAACATCAACCCAACATTCCCATCACCTACATCACCATCCACCCAACATTCCCATCACCTACACCACCACAATCCCAACATTCCCATCACCTACACCGCTAACAATAAACGTTCCCATCACCTACACCAACATCAACCCAACATTCCCATCACCTACACCACCACCATCCCAACATTCCCATCACATACACCGCTACCAATAAACATTCCCATCACCTACACCAACATCAATCCAACATTCCCATCACCTACACCACCATCAACCCAACATTCCCATCACCTACATCACCATCAACCCAACATTCCCATCACCTACACCACCATCCCAACATCCCCATCACCTACACCACCATCAACCCAACATTCCCATCACCTACACCACCACCATCCCAACATTCCCATCACCTACACCACCATCAACCCAACATTCCCATCACCTACACCACCACCATCCCAACATGTCCATCACCTACATCACCATCAACCCAACATTTCCATCACCTACACCACCACCATCCCAACATTCCCATCACCTACACCGCTAACAATAAACGTTCCCATCACCTACACCAACATCAACCCAACATTCCCATCACCTACATCACCATCCACCCAACATTCCCATCACCTACACCACCACAATCCCAACATTCCCATCACCTACACCGCTAACAATAAACGTTCCCATCACCTACACCAACATCAACCCAACATTCCCATCACCTACACCACCACCATCCCAACATTCCCATCACATACACCGCTACCAATAAACATTCCCATCACCTACACCAGCATCAAACCAACATTCCCATCACCTACATCACCATCAACCCAACATTCCCATCACCTACACCACCACCATCCCAACATTCCCATCACCTACACCGCTACCAATAAACGTTCCCATCACCTACACCAACATCAATCCAACATTCCCATCACCTACATCACCATCAACCCAACATTCCCATCACCTACACCACCACCATCCCAACATGTCCATCACCTACACCACCATCAACCCAACATTCCCATCACCTACACCACCACCATCCCAACATGTCCATCACCTACATCACCATCAACCCAACATTTCCATCACCTACACCACCACCATCCCAACATTCCCATCACCTACACCGCTAACAATAAACGTTCCCATCACCTACACCAACATCAACCCAACATTCCCATCACCTACATCACCATCCACCCAACATCCCCAATCACCTGCCCCACCATCCCAACATTCCCATCACCTACACCGCTACCAATAAACGTTCCCATCACCTACACCAACATCAATCCAACATTCCCATCACCTACATCACCACCATCCCAACATGTCCATCACCTACACCACCATCAACCCAACATTCCCATCACCTACACCACCACCATCCCAACATGTCCATCACCTACATCACCATCAACCCAACATTTCCATCACCTACACCACCACAATCCCAAGATTCCCGTCACCTACACCACTACCAACCCAACATCACCTACATCACCTACACCAACATCAACCCAACATTCCCATCAACTACACCACACCATCCAAACATACCCATCACCTACATCACCACAATCCCAACATTCCCATCACCTACACCACCATCCCAACACCCCCATCACCTACACCACCATCAACCAAACACCCCCATCACCTACACCACCATCAACCAAACATTCCCATCACCTACACCACCATCAAACCAACATCCCCATCATCTACACCCCCATCAACCCAACATTCCCATCACCTACATCACCATCAACCCAACACCCCCATCACCTACACCACCATCAACACAACACCCCCATCACCTACACCACCATCAACACAACACCCCCATCACCTACACCACCATCAACCAAACATTCCCATCACCTACACCACCATCAAACCAACATCCCCATCATCTACACCCCCATCAACCCAACATTCCCATCACCTACATCACCATCAACCCAACACCCCCATCACCTACACCACCATCAACACAACACCCCCATCACCTACACCACCATCAACACAACACCCCCATCACCTACACCACCATCAACCAAACATTCCCATCACCTACACCACCATCAAACCAACATCCCCATCACCTACACCCCCATCAACCCAACATTCCCATCACCTACACCACCATCAAACCAACATCCCCATCACCTACACCACCATCAACACAACACCCCCATCACCTACACCACCATCAACCAAACATTCCCATCACCTACACCACCATCAAACCAACATCCCCATCACCTACACCCCCATCAACCCAACATTCCCATCACCTACACCCCCATCAACCCAACATCCCCATCACCTACACCACCATCCACCCAACACCCCAATCACCTACACCACCATCAACCCAACATTCCCATCACCTACACCACCATCAACCCAACATTCCCATCACCTACACCACTACCAATAAACGTTCCCATCACCTACACCACCATCAACCCAACATTCCTATCACCTACATCACCACCAACCCAACATCCCCGTCACCTACACCACCACAATCCCAACATTCCCATCACCTACACCACCATCCCAACACTCCCATCACCTACACCACCATCAACCCAACATCTTCATCACCTACACCACCATCAACCCAACATCCCCATCACCTACACCACCATCCCAACATTCCCATCACCTACACCACCATCAACCCAACATTCCCATCACCTACACCACCATCAACCCAAGATTCCCATCACCTACACCACCATCAACCCAACATTCCCATCACCTACACCACCATCAACCCAACACCCCAATCACCTACACCACCATCAACCCAACATTCCCATCACCTACACCACCATCAACCCAACACCCCAATCACCTACACCACCATCCCAACATTCCCATCACCTACATCACTACCAACCCAACATTCCCATCACATCCACCACTTCCAACCCAACATTCCCATCACCTACACCACAACCATCCCAACATTCCCATCACCTACACCACCACCATCCCAACATTCCCGTCACCTACATCACCATCAACCCAACATCCCCATCACCTACACCAACATCAACCCAACATTCCCATCATCTACACTACCACCATCCCAACATTCCCATCACCTACATCACCATCAACCCAACATTCCCATCACCTAAATCACCATCAACCCAACATTCCCATCACCTACACCACTACCAATAAACGTTCCCATCACCTACACCACCATCAACCCTAACTGGACAGCAAAACCTAATCTCCTACAATGGCCATATATGGAGCCTCTATATAAAGTCCACGCCACCTCTGTATTTTCGTGTCTGTCTTTGAATTGACGAAATGACATGACTAAAGTGCAAGTCAATCTAATTTGTATTAATTTGATATTATATTAATTTATTAGCCTGTCGGAATTTGCATTTTTTGGGAACTAAGAAAACATCCAATATTGGACGCTGCCATAAGTGTTTCTTCCACCATGGAAATATTCTACTATCTCGGGTTTCCAAATAGCAATTAAACCTTTCTATGCAATATGTAACTATGTTTCTTGATCTGAGGTTAAAACGTTAGGGTATCTAAGTCTACAGATGAATTAAGATCTAAAATCCAATTGCCTCAACAAATGGCAATAGCCTAATTTAAAAAAAGATCTCTATTTAATTAAATTACAAACTGCAAGCTGACAGCGCCAGTGTTATCTTTATGTCGCCAAAGGTTACATCAAACAACATAATTTCCACTTCTTTTTTTAAATCTATGTACATCTAGTTTATTGTTGTTAGTAAACAAAGTGCTACTCCCCTGTAAGGATCAATAATAAGTTGTAAAGCCCAATCATTTGTCATCGTATTTTCTTCATCTGCTCAAATTTCTTTTCTATTTCACCATAGATACCCACTTATTGTCTATATGTTCCATCCTCGAATTTCACATATATGTAATATGTAAATGTTGTAACCTGTTGTTACTCCACGAACGTGTGCATTTGGTAAATGTTGTAACACTGGACATCTACTGATGATAAGTACCATGTATTAACTGTATACGTTACTTTACAAACGTGTTGGTTTGTGTGTTTGATTTTTAACGCCGTACTCAGCAATATTCCAGCTATATGATGGCAGTCTGTGGCAAGTTTTAACCATGATCATCACGGATCCCACGACCGTTGCAAATTCAGGTTTTCACAATTTAAAATGTCAAATTTGTGAACAGATATTTCACATTCCTAAACGGTAATATTGGAAACTGTCGTCACAAGTGAGCAATCAGTGACAGAGAAAATTAAGAACCTCAGATTCCTCAACAGTATTATTAGAAATTCTGTCAAAAATTAACAATCTTTGCCAGCACGAATTAAGAACTGTCACTACAAAATACATTCGTGTGCAAGGTCATCTTAATAATGTATATCCAAAATAGTTTTGGCCATATCACCTTGACTTGACAACAACATTTAAGACACTATAAAGTAAAGGAAAACGTATCTGTTTCACTACCACAAGCCAATAAAGAGGCATGACATTTACGCCAACTTTACTGCGAATTCCTTGAATTAGAAAACAAACATCCTACACAGAAACAAATACAATCTTACAACGCTATGATTCATGATGGTATTCAGTTACCAGCGCGATTGAAGAACTTCAGATTCACAAACGGTATTATTAGAAATAATGTCACAAGTGAGCAATCTGTTCCTTGGTTTTTGTGGTTGAGATAGATTCTTTGTAATTTTGTCCAGGCTCTGTGATACATACTTTCAGTGAAAATTGTTGCAAAGTTAACTCTCATGTTTGCTGTGTAGGGCTCGAAAGGAAATTTTGATGCAATAATATTCCAAAGATACAATAATAACTCAGTTATTCTTTAACTAGGATTTGATGTTTTGGAACCTCTAAAGAAGCGTTATCTTCAATTTGTATTTCTTCTAGAAAGACAAACACAATTAAGTTCAATTAAGCGTCTTGAAAATTAGAGGCTCCAAAATAATATTATTCAAAATGGAAAAATATATGATTCTGAAACCTGTTGCTGTCATCTAAATATCATCTAAATATAGTAACTTCCTGATGACAATGTTTCCCTTCAAAACATATTTTAGAGTGGCCCTGGCTTCTTCTATACCTGCCCAAATCAAAGTTGTCCAAATGCAAACTGGCTTAAAAACAATGTAAACCTTGTATTAATTGATCAATTTATGGGTCAACTCCATTCAAATTTCTTTAAAAGGAAAATACTAAAATGTCAAGAAAACTTTAAAACAGAACCCTGTCTGTTGAATTTACCCTTTCATCTACGAAGGTGGTTAACAAAAATTATATCTACAAATCATAGACTCCCAATAGAAACATGACGCTGGCAAAATATAAAATTCCTATTATAAATAGACGCTGTCCTTTATGTAACTTTAAATGGTGTGTGTTTGTGTGTGTGTGTGTCTGTTTGTGTGTGTGTGTTTGTGTGAATGTGTGTGTGTGTGTGTGTGTGTGTGTGTGTGTGTGTGTGTGTGTGTGTGTGTGTGTGTGTGTGTGTGTTACTAGTAACTAATGTCTGAATACGTCCCCTCATATGTAACATTGCTAAATGTGTACCCCTATTTTAGGTGTTTAAACAATTGTATATGTATAAAGAAAACGTAAAACTATTTCTCTTTGTGGGATTTTTGTTGAATAACCTGTTCTGTTCTAACTTCACTGAAAGAAAACGAACAGAAGCAGTCCATATTCGCCATCATAAGCCATAAAAAACAGAGATCAAGGCTATATACAATGAACTCATTAAGCAATAATCACCCCCACCTATGTATGCTTATTGCTACTTCTATTTTGACATATCACATTTTGGTATATATTTTTTTATTCAAAGAAATTCATTCAGTTCAGATTTATTTTTTTAACTTTGTTCTTTTTTACTACATTTTGGGTATTATTGTTTTTTCCTTGTTAAAACTCCCTGTCACAATCCTCAGGGTATCTTCCTGATTTTAAAGTTACTTCCTGTCATTTGATACCGCAAGTTCTCCCAAGACAGAAGAAAGCTAAACGATTCCAAGGAAATCATTGAAGATTTTAAAAGGAATAACAAAGGATTTATTACTAATGGGGGTCGAAAGTCCACATTATTTATTTTAGTTTTTATTTTGTCATTTATTTATTTCCAAATTTACTTATGAGTGTTGTTGTTTATTTATTTTAGCGTGTACTTGTTCAACTGTGTACAGAATATGTAATAAAGTATTTACCACCCACATAAAGTACAATAAATACTATCAAGATGAGTTCTGAAGATAGAACAGTTTCAATGTCCAGGAGGGAAATACTACCTAATTATATGTCCCCTCAGATGAAGGGGATGACCGTCGCAAAAGTACAGTGCGACTAACGAAGGAAAGAGCAGGTATTCAAGCTGCATTTACCAGAATTGAGAATTTATGTTATGCTCTTATTGAGAATACTGAGAGCAGTGAAGATGAGTGAGTGAGTGAGTTGGGTTTTACGCCGCTTTTAACAGTATTCCAGTTATAGCACGGCGTGTCAGCTTAACCTAGAAAGAAAATTGGGGCGAACTGGGATTCGAACCCTCAGTCATAGGTTTCTGGTGTGCCCAGCGAATCGCGGCGCCTTAGATGACTGGGCCACCTGAGCCCCGCAGTGAAAATGAAATTAAAAAATTAATTTGATTCATTAGAGAAAATATTTGGCAATCTGAAACACAATTCCTTACTTGAAAGATAACAAAGAAGATTGTGAGAAATATGACTTTTATTTGAAGAAGATGCAATTCAGACTAGATGTTGTAAAGGCTAGTGTGCTCAGTGTCTACTTGGTTCTGAGAAACTTTGTAACTCGATTAGTGAAACAAGGGTTAGCAAAAGTCTGAAGTCAAGCAAAGGTGACAGTGAATCAACAAAATCAAAGACAAGTTGTAAAATGGCTGTGTTACAAAGGCAGTTAGACACAATGAAGAAAGAGCATGAACTGGAATGAAAGATTCTAGAGTTACAAAAATAAAAACTCAAGATAGAACAAGAAAGTCTAACGGCTACTTGTTGAAGGAGTACATATGCGACACGATCGCTATTTTGGAAAATTCAAGCAGTGTGGCATTGGCGCAACGAACAAGGTGCAGTCGTCGGGGGCAGGTTACCGAGGTCCTAAATGCGTAAGTTAATGCACATTAATATGCAGATGTAATACTCAATGTAGTATCTAAGTATAAGTTGGAAGTTGAAATACCTTCCTGGGTACACTGAGCCTTTGGCAACGCGAACCGTAGCATGTCTACACGCATCCCAGCCGAGACTGTCGGACCCCAAGCGGCTAAGCGTTTTCATTTCTAAATTCTTGACCTGCCTTTGTTGATGATGTTGTTGAAAATGAATTATATTATGTTACAGTAGCCTATTTTAGTAAAAGTACATATCAGTGAGAATTTTTTTTTTAAATCCAAAATATTGTATAAATTTGTGAATGACATATCTGAAAATTGTTTACTGATATGAAGCAAATTGTTTTCCAGAAAACCCAGTTATGTGCGAATATCTGCAGATGAGGCAGGCTAATTGAAACAGAGATGTATGTTACATATCAAATGACATTGTTTGTTTTTTTGTATTTCGTATGCAACTTGCTGATAATTATGATTGTTTGCACAATTTCATAAATGTTTTCATAATTTGCACAAATAATTACCCCATCTTCCCTTGAATTATTCACTCAAAACTCACTATAAGGGTTTATTGAAAATGACAGTGTTAGGCAACAGATATAATATAAGCCTTTAGTGTTTTACTTTGCTCGGGACACACACATCCATTAGTAATTCATCTAAAATATGTTAAAATACCCCCCATTTTTTACAAGAAACAGTGACATGTTACCTTATTTTGAGTGCCCCTTATTGAATGTTAAGATAAATATTGTGTGTGGATATCTGTGTTTAAAGTGCCTGCACAATGCATGCAGTAGTTTTCCTTCGTCCAGCAAAAGAAAAGTCAGATGCAATAAGGAGGCGTAACACTGCAAAGGTCAGCTTGTGGAATTGACTCTCAAGGCAGATAAGTGGCATACTGTTGGCTGAACATGCTAAAGATATATCTTTCTAAAGTGTTACGCTTCATACTATGTTTTTACATCCCCATCTTGTTGAATAACATCTTGATTCCATGTTCTAACATTTTAACAATACAATTATGATATATACAAAGATGATTTAGTCTTGCGTGACCATTGATAGATGCCGAAGTATACTGATAATGAACATATTGTATTTTAAGTGATGGAACCGTTGATTGAAAATGTAGACATTATGTTCTGATAGATTTATCTCAAGTTTACATAACACATTTATCAACAATACAATATTTCATTGGGTGGCGTCTCCTGCAGTCTACAGGCGACAGGTTTATTCAAGGCTGATATGTATTGTAGTGCCAGTGCAGTCAAACAGGTAGAAACCATCAGAGGTAGGGTTAAGTACATGTTTGCATATGTGCTAATGTTGCATTACTTATTGTGCTGTAGATGGAGATTCAGCTGCAGTTTTACTCCTAGAGGCATTGACACCAACAGAAAGTGCCTTTTGTGACAATGGTAAGACATTATAATCTGATGTCAAATGTATAAAAGTAGATGTATTTGTATGTATTTGCAGAAATACAAGCTGCCCCTGCACCACAAATATTTTTCCCTCCAAATTTCTGCTTGCAACCAGTTCAATACACACCAGCATGAGACTCATAAAATGAATATTATGCTGATATGACCTGAGGGTGGCCATAGACATCCTTAGATACTATCAATACAAGATTCATAAGCAATGAGCACAGGCGAATCATTTATAACATTCTCAGTATGTATATTCAGTGATCCACATCAACTTGTCCAGACTACTGATATGCAGTATATGATTTTGCATCAGTTTTGCAGGGACAGGAGCATTGGTTGGGATACTGCATACAGTGCCAGAATTAATCGAGGCCTCAACATGTACAAGCGGGGGGAAAAAACAGAAAAAGTAAGGTTTGTGAGGAAGAAACAACAACACAACAAGGGAAATGTTCTTATAGATAATGTAGATACGAGAAGAAACTGGTAAGCTTGTTTTTCATATTTTGCCCTAAATTTGTGTTACTGAATGTAAACCTGTTTTCAACTCTACTTTTGCCAATTTCCTCCAATGAACTCTTACTTTAAGAGAAATGAAAACCTGTGTGATGATGAGCAGGTATCTTCCTGATCCTTGAATGCAATAACATTACATGTAAGCTAATCTTTGCAACTGTACTCATATATTTGGTTTGGCCCCCAAAACAATTTTATAAATTTATTGAAATGGATGTAATATGGCTAACATTGATAAGGGAGATATTCTGATTTTTTTCAATGTTTTACTGTTAATTAATGTTGAACTTGAAATACTATTGTGGATTTATTTATTATCCCCTGCTATGAAGTGGAAGGGGGACAGATGAATGTGTGCTGTCTGTCCATTCACAAGAAAAATGTCAAACTATTGGAGGTATTTTTTCAATAAATGTGACCATTTTAGTCATGCAAAGATATTCTTATCTTTCATTACTTTAGATGCAATTATACTGATAAATTTCAGTGGAGACAGTGGGTTTATACCACATCAACTCGACACGTAATAATATACACATCCTCTTACACAATTGAAACATTTTGTTTCACAATTACATATGTAAATATAATCACATATGATGCACATGTTTGTTCATGCATCAAATTCACACATCGGTTCATACGATGTACCTGCTTACTGAATGAACATTTTAGTCAATCGTTAAAACAAGCATCAGGTATGGAGACTAAATCTTACCTTCCATACATCAAATAGATTTATGAAAAGAATGACTGGCATATGTTATTTCTGACATTAACACCACTCCAGTCATTAGTTCATGATGCAAATTAATTATGTCTTCCTATCAATTCCTATGTTGTGAAGTACTACACATGCTGTGATAATTTGACAGGCCATCTCTAGTGATGTTCTAAGGCCACTATGTAAACAAGAAAATTGCTGCTTTATGATGCCAAAGCTTTGTTCTATTAAACTCTGGTTCGGACATGGCAGAGGTTATACTTTTCTTGACTTCTAGATGCTGGAGAGAGGAATGGTGTCATCAAGTGTAGGCTGAATCCCCGAACCAAAAAAAACCTTTGTATGTGCCTGTAACATACAAAAATGAGACATATGACATATGAAATTCTGTCACCAAAATACTATTTGGAATGGCAGGGGAGATAAATTGATAGACATGATCACACTATACAAATGAGAACTTAAGTATTCCACATCATTATGCATTCTATCTTCAAAATATGCTAGTATATAGTGAATGGTGCTTTAACATTTCTTCATGAAAACATTGCAACATGCCAGTTCAAGAAATCTTTAACTTCAGTGGTTATATGATCATAATTTATTTCTGACAAAACCAGCTTTGACAAATATTCACAACATGTTACTTGTATTTTTAATTTAATGGTCATTTGTACCGATGTTTATAGTAGCTACAAAGCCTGGTAATCAAATGTGATACCTACCATTTTCAAACGCAACACTGATTCTGCTATCCCTGAATATCCTGCTGCCATGTACACTTCCTGGCCATTTTGCTACACAGTTATATGTAAACAGAAATCTGTCATCTGCAGCTGAATTACTTGCTGGCTGTCACAACTTATCTTTGTAGGTGGTGACCATTTGGTATATTTGCCAGAGACAATATACCCATAATTCGTCTCTGATATTGCTTGCAATAATAGAAGCAGGGAGGCTAAATGTATCATAAATAGTCAGGTGGCAGTGTGACAGAATACTTCATATTATCCTGCACAGTTATATTTCAACTTCTAATTTCAAGTGAGGAAAAAGTAGTTAAAAGGCGTAATGCCAAACTCAATTATTGAATATTATATGCGTATAAGATAGCAGGGTACACCATTTGCATTACCTTTAGTTAAAATCATTGAAAAACGTCCTGACTTAAAAAAGGTCTGAGAATAAGACATACATATACTTTGATATTTTGAATGTCATACAATCTAGTGACTGATAAGTGATTCTCTTTCAAATATGATAAATAAATATGCAACAATTTATTACACTTCAATTGAAATATACTAACATATGCAGGCTATAACCACTTATGTTAACAAGATATACAGTGTGGCCAGCCAATAAGGTTCATTCCCACGACGCCAACACAGTAAACATATTTGTCAATGAAGAGTAGCAATAACGATAATAATGAACATATATATTTTTCTAAGGGCGGATTCAAATGAATGGTTATTGCATTGTATCAGCCACTCTTCTAAAGACACCACATGTGATTGAGCTGAAAATAAAACATAGCATAACGAGAGCGCAAACCCCACCCATCACCCTCATCACTCCCACCACCCTCACACGTAACACAAATAATCAAGGCCTCGACCTGACACTTATGAAACGACATGCACGATGAGGTCAGCGTGAACGCTCCCCAAATATCTGTCTGTATTATAATCCGAACCCGTTACCAAAACTGTACACAGGCTTATTTTAGGGGTACTTCAACACATGTATACAAGAAGCACTATGGGCCAGGTCAGCACACACTGGTAGTAGTGATGGTGTCGGGGCCCCAGAGAACCTTGTCTAACCCAAGTTTGTCTAAGACTGAGACCACCTCACTGACTCAGCAATCCTGGTTAATCTGTCCATGAAACTCATGTGTGTGAATTGGGTACACATACATATTAGGATTTTCGATTTGACTTGAATTTTGTGTAGCCATCAGACGAGATTATTGGCGTACCCTGATGGTATGCACTTTTTTATGTGTTTTGACCTAAGCGTGTTAAGATGGAACACACCAAATGTGTAATCAATTTACAATTGAAACACAATTGATGAGCGGTACTTCTTTGTTCTGGTTTCACTTGCCATGAATGATTCCTTGTCCAGGAAACGTCACCGAGAGTTTTCCTCCTAAATATCAAATTTGTTGCTCCCGGGCCGACTGTAGGCCGGTTGAGAGTAAATTCAATTCCGGTTCTGAAGTCTTCCACAACGAAATCTCCGGTAGTTATACATGTTACACCGTGCGACTAACAATGTAATAACCTTACCACCTTGTTATCTGTGTGAAGGCTAACTTACCTTATTTTTCTGTACTTTCTTGGATCTTCTCCCCCCCCCCCCCCCCCCCCCCTCTCTCTCTCTCTCTTACTTCCACAGAATAGGGAGCGGATAGGCTACCGACTATAGCCTGGGCTGCCACCAGGTGATCTCCATGAGCTAGCAACCGATTCTGAAGCTGATTTAGAGAAACTGGAAACTTGCAACTTTGTTGATAGTTTCCAGGCGTGACGGTTGAAATTTGTCAGGTTGCCGTAAGATCTTGGAGTGATGTCAAGGTATCTAGGCAAGACATCCATCAACGATGTAACCTGATGGGTAGGTCGAGAGCACTTTGATTCCTCTCTATAGCTTTTAGATATCTGTCCTCAGGATGTTTTAAAATGCCTTTTGAAAGTTGAAACCTCCCCACCCTATGTACACTACGTCTTGGGTTGGTATTAATTTTGACTTGGTGGGGTGTACCAGGAAGCCTAAATGAAATAAATCTTGATCGGCTGAGAGGAAGTCGTCTCTATGGCCGTGGAGCCTTACAAGATTTAGATGAGCAAAGCCAATGATAGGGGTGATAATCCGTGTAAAGAGCCATGGCGCTATTGATATATACCGAATGGAAGCATGTTGAATTCAAACCTTAGACCGTTTACTGCAAAGCGTACGTAGGGTCGATAACTCGGGTGAATAGGCACATGCAGGTAGGGAAGTATATGTCTAATGCCTGCTGCAAACCAGTTCATATACGTGCTAATGTTTATCATCTGCTTGTTAACACTGTCATACTCTTTGAATTTGCTCATCTCAACATTCATCCTGGTATAAGGGTGTCTAACCAGATCAAAATAATAATCATCAATGGTAGGTGATGTGTGGAACGGACAGTTGTGAGATTTATAGCATTGTCTCCCTTTGTGAGGATAAGGAATGCTGAAGGCTCAACTCTTCTTTCATTTTTGACAAATTTTCGTGAATTATTCATAAGGAATTTTATGAAAACCTTCCCTCTTTTCTGCAGGATTTTCATAACCAGGCCGTTCAATAATCACCGGATCATCTGTCTCTTTGCTTGGTGGCTTGACAGATGGGATCAAATTATGGATTTCATAGATAATATCTCTAAAAGAGTAGTCGTTTGGTTTGATGGGAGAGTACTATAAGCATCCTCCTGAGAAGCGCCCGTAAAATCCTCTCGGTAGTACCCCCGGGCTCTTGCCACTTGGGTGAGAGGGTATCACGTGGTCTATTGTAATCTCTCTGCTGCAACTCCTGGCACGAGCTGCGCGAGGATTTTGCTGTATAACTGTAATAGCTAAGAGATACATAACTGTCCCAGCTTTTGGCGCGATTCTCACGTGTGATTGTGGCTGAAGGAGCACGCTTTTTGTAATTGGAAACGTTTGCGCGATTTTCCTCACTATAAGGCGTGTAAGGTTGATGTGCCCATCTGGTGTTTATCTTGTGTTCTCGTGATACATGTGTCTTTTCCCGAGAAGCACAGGAGCTGTAGTGACCACTCTCCCCAGATACAACGCGTCTTTTGTCCCGTGAACTTTCTGACCTGTGACGTGTATGTAAATGGGACCTTAGTTGGTATCTAAATGATATGATCCAGATTTTGTCGTATCCTTCAGAGTAGCATGTTGTTTTAATTAGCTTATTTATATCCTGTTTTATAGCTTGGAAACGTTTGTCAAACATTTCGGACATGGTTGTTGTCAGCAATTTAAATAATTCACTCATACTCAAGGAATAGATTTGGGCTCCAACGTTTGTTAAAACCATGAGTGACCAAACTACCCGCAACACCCGGGCATAAGGCTGCGGTCCCAAGACCAGAGGTGGATGCCTGCTCCTTAGTTTTGGGCGGGTGGGTTGAGCGACGTGATTTTCCCTCAAAAGGAAAATAGGTTCTCTTTATACATCACCACTTTAGTGCACGTGTGTTTCTCTGAGGAAGTCAGTTTACCAGAGAGAGAACACTTTTCTACATTTGATTTAGCTTTAGTTTTGGTTTGGGGAGAGAGATATAGACTTTTTGTCTGATGATCTCGTCTTCCGCCTGGATTTAGGCTTAGGATAATTTAGGGCTTATAGAGCTTGTCACTTCCCTTGAAACGTCTCTACAGTACGTGCTTCTTGAGTGCACGTGCTCTTTCTACAAGTACTACACCTAGGGTGCGGATCCCCAATCGCTTGATCAATTCCACACACTGAGCAGACTCCCGATGACGGTAGTGGTGAGGCATCCATACCACGCAATATGTAAACTAAATCTACCTACTTACGTCAACGATCCTGCTTCCTATACCAACGTTCCCAGCAAGCTTGACTGTCGTAGGTTGTCTGCTATAATCCAATGACGACCGTAGGCTGACCTTTGTCAACTTGTAGATCTTGTACTGGCTGTGAACTTTAATCCAATACGTGTTTGGATTGATTAGCAAATCTTTTTGCTTGTTGATTCAACACACAGGGGAAAGAAGTGATGTTTTCACGCCTTGCGCATGCGCAGGTGCAGTTTGACGAGGGATAGTGTTTACCACAAAACTATGGGATAATTGGCAGTGACGAGGACGACTGTTGAAAATTCTAAAGATTTGATTATTGCAAAAAAGGGAATTTATGGCTATGGTGTAATAGAGGTAAGGGATTTGCAAGACTTGTGTTCTTCTAAATGCCAATCAAAGACTTACCTGATTCTAGACATGTGCCTTTGGTAAACAGTTTATATGAGGTATGCTCCAAAAACGATCGTCCTTATGGTGTATAGGGTAAGTACCTGAAAAGTGATGGGCGGACTTTGTCCGTTTCTATATCACCTACAGAAATCAGTAATCATTAACGAACAAAATAAACAGTCCGTTGGGGAAAAACCCACGTGAGCAAAGGATATGTACATTTTGTCACTCCCAAGTAATTAATTATCGGATGCAATTCCCTTTTAACCTTACAAACTGATACCCCATTAAATGTAACTTTTTTCATGCACACAACCATATCAAATACATGTAACATTTGTTCTTTGGACTTGAATCAAAGAGATTACGATTTATATTAAAATTATTTGAAAATCTATAAACTTAAAAATGAATAGAAGTCATTTTTCATTTCCAATCCACCCTAAATCTTTCCTCCCATTCCCCTCCACCCACACAATGTATGACTAGTCCCTTATTGTTATTTTTGTTATTATACTCACGTTCTGCCGTTTGGTAATATAATGATTCCTACACGCTCCCGTAACCAAACATTACCCTTCAAGGTGGTCCATGGCATATGTTCGACAATACAGTCGTCTTTTCAAACATTTAAATTGGATTGCTAAATTTCTTATGTTTTGCTTCAGAAGATTTATTAAGAAGTGATTTCGCAATAGTGAGACAGCGAGTGAGGTGATATGGACGGTTCTTTTAACAATATTCAAACTATATCCAGCAACAACCATACATTCCAGTGACAGTTATAATATAATTACCCGACTGGGTCCACAAACTGCAACCTAAGTAATTTGTTTGAAGAACATATATGTGCAAAATATTCTGCAAGATTAATTTTGCCACAGTTACATGGTACTTAGTACTCCAAGTTCTATTATAGACTTGTATTGTCATTTTATCATTACGTATATACATGTAAACATGTATTATCAAATACACACTAGTATATGTTCATTTATTGTTCATAAGTTTCTTCAGTTTTCATTTTTTCCTGTAACCGCGTAGAGGAATTCTGTGCAATGAATCAATCAAAGTCGATCCCTCCAATAAAAGCCTTCTCTCCCAAAGCTGTAAGGGTTTTGGTAGACTAACTGTCGGGTTGTAGCCATTAGGATGCCAATAGAGATAGCGAAAATTTAATACATGTTTGAGTAATGTGGTTACTACCACGTTTAGCTATATCCAGCCATATTGGCTTCCCACAGGGGCTGGGCTCTCTGATGTGATATAACCACAATGATATCCTCCATGACGCCATGTAGAAAAAGAGGCAAGAGCACGAATATAGATTGCGGGGAGATCCTTTATATGTAAACAAACTCATGTATACATATGGACATGAAAAATGAAAATGGCCGAATAATGAACCACATGAAGTTAGTTATTTGTTACAGTGAATAAAGCCGAACCTCTATTGCATGTGTAGTTTTTCTATTTTGATTAATCATTACATGTGTTTTCGCAAAAGGATATAAAAGGATATGCATGCGCACATAGCCTATCCACCTGTATTGAAAAAGCACAGGAAAAGAATGATGATCTGTTGATCTGTTCAGCAAGCCTCTAAATTAACGTAAACTCTATGAATTGAAAATATTTCATTAAAGAAGTTAACTGGCTTTCGATACATGATCGGTAGGGACATGTAGAGAATCTGCCTGTGCACCTCATTGCATCTGGTGGCACCGGTCAGGAGAAATCTGGACTTGCAAAACAATTATAGACTTGCATGGGATCTTTTGGATCGTTGTGCTTCAAGGTTAGAAAAACGCTTCGTCTCTGAATATATGGTATTTCGATAGAAACAAGCAAATGCATTTAAATGTGACCCTTGTGCGATGGACATTTCAATTCCCAAACAGTGGGAAATCTGGGCTTGCTTCATATAGGGCAATACCAAAACAGTCAGGGCTCGGCGGAAGTGAAGATAGTATGGTCCAGGGACTGTGAGACAGACAAGCAAGACGAGGGTTTTTTGCCGTCTAAATATTTAGGTCTTAGCAATTCGAGCCATCCGAGACAGTGACTCCACACCTGTTTGCCACCATCAGATACCAGTCACTACTGTCACTACTTCTCTTTCCCAAAGAAAAGTAAAACTAGAAATGTCGGAAGCGTATATTTCTAAACCTACACCATAACTATTTAGATACATGTTTCAACTTCATAGTGAAGAAGTAATAAACATTTGATGCTTGTTCAATTTTGTGTCGCCATTGAGTAGCGTAGCATTATTATGAATATTAAATCACAATAAGACATACTTTTTAAAAAAACAAACAGACGAATCGTGTGAGGATAATGTTTCAATCCCTACATTGAGAATCCCGAAAGGAAACTAACCCCTTTATAACACCACTGTGTCCCAGCTTGTTCAATTATGCCAACAGTCCATATCCGATTAGCACAGAGTAGACCAGACAGTGCCGTCAGCCATGACTTACGTTGTTTTAAGATGTGTGACAAATGGGACGTGTAACTAAAGGAGGATACCGATTACACTGGTCCTGGCTGATCTAAACGGGATTCCTTTTACTGGTCAGTTACCATGCAATACTCACGTAGCGGCCATAACATTTCCGAGTCCCGTGATGGGATTCGAACCACGGACCTTCTGATCCGAGGTCGGACGCCTTGTCCACATGACCTTATAGGTTAACCCCGTCAGCAAGCTGACAAGGTAAGGATGTCATCTGTGGGGCGACTCCACGCCCTGCTACACTCACACCGTAGGTCTACAAGACCTTAGAGAATAAATTCGAAAAAGACTCCAACTCAAGTCAAGAATGATTTGGCAAGTCAAGATTGCCTCAGTTCAGGCCCTCAAATCAAGCATTGTCTTTTTTGGCTCTATTTGGATTCAATGTAGTTGCTTTTTTATTTTAACTACGAAAATTGTAATTATTGGACTTAATGTTAGTCCACCGATACCGGCACATTCCCATGAAGAAGTTATTTATATCTTGAAGTCGAATATGGAATTATCGATCATTGTCCGATGTCAAAACATCGATGACAAGAAAGGATATATCATTATAACACTATAGCCTATTGTTTATAATCAAATCCACTTGTATGTTTATTACTGCTATGGGTGTGTACATGAGTGAGTGAGTTGGGTTTAACGACGCTTTAATAGTATTACAGTTATATCGTGGCATGTCAGCTTAATGTTGGAGGAAAGCTCGAAGTGATGCAGGTCTCTGACATTTTACCACTTTGGTGAAACCCACGAGCACCGGTATGGTGCTGATTAACCTGGAATCATTTCGGGGCGAACCGGGATTGCCATGATCACGCACGTAGTATTATTCAACACTATTTTCTGTTGTGCTCTGAATTATCTTTCCTGTTTTGTCTATGCATGTTTTATATTCAAAAGCTATGTAATTCACCGAATAATGTAATCTGAATGTATACAAGTACATACAAAATGTATAGTTTTACTGGCATTACAAGACAAGATATTTATTTTGTTAGATAGGCATTACTTAGAAGATGACGGATGACAAGATAGACACAATTTTATGGATAACATCTTCTTTAATACAAGATATATATTTGACACTATTTACTTGTGGGCTTGCGTTTCGTTGTGTTCAAGGTCAAACATCCCCGTGAGTCTGTGCGCTCATACCACAGTAAGTCCAGTTTGTCCCTTCGATCGACCGGAACTACCGCCCGTTATCACACCTTGCCTTTAGTTATATCAGCTAACATGGCTGATGAATTTCCGAAGGGAACAATAACCAATCAATGAGGGGTCCTTTGTCCTTCTTATTCGACTTCTTGTGGAAATCTGATATCTCAACTCACAGCTATATTTTGCGCTAAATATTGGAAACAGTGAGCTGATTTGAACGAGACGTGTGCACAGGCTCAATTAGAAATGGCTACAGCTCCCCGGTTTTCAAAAAGTGTGTGTGTGCTGTTTAACACCGAGCAATATTCCAGGTATAAGACGTCTGTCGTATAGGAGCTGTACTAATAACAAAGATTCACGCCATTGGAGCACGTTGACACGCCAACCAGTCGATCCATTGAACCATGTGTTGCCTCGCACTGAGAAGTTAAAGCTGCTTGGGACCAATTCTGATCCTGGTTTCATCGCCAATAGACCGATATATTTTAAGCTGTATCCTCTTTACACTTAAAATGTGTGTAATGTCAAACATGCATAAAGGCGAAAATGTCCCTTAAGGTGTATTTGTTGTTTCTCACACGAATGTATTGAGGGCGTCCACATACAAGTACAACGATAATGTCCCCCAAAAACGTGGAAAGCATAAACGTACACACAGCATATGGGATTCACTACAACACGCATTCACAGTTTATTGACGAATAACAGACACACAATTGTTAAATCGACACAGGACTCAAGAGGCAATCGGTTTCTGTAAAAGAACTCAGAATTGTTGCATATATTTAATTGTGATATTATAGTTTGCGTTAACAATATTAACTTAGACAATAGTTATTGATAATGATTGATTAAGAAACTATGTACGTTTATAAAACAATCACCAGGTAGTTCACGTTCACTCGACTATGCGCATTGGATAACAAAATATCGCATTTCAGAGTTTTCAGCCAACATGCATGAGGTGATGCTGCGCTTATCTGGACTTGACTATTTTAATTATAGAACTACTATACACCCATATGCATGGACTTATCAGTCAGTACACCTTGGAGCAAGTGTTAACTACTGAGAGTGGCTAGACGCTTGCGATTGGGAGACGGGCAGCAGGAGCATTGAAAGCTCCCACCTGACGTCTGTAATTAAAACTAGGCCCAATCTCCCTACTGGGGACAAAGGAAACACACACAGCAAAACGGACATGCCTGAATAAATCGGACCATTTCTTTAAAAAGAATTGCAAATATGATTTAAAGTATAAACCAACATAAAGCTCGAACAAGAACGATACATGTTTAAATTACTATAAAATTACAGGAACTTAATTAGCTTGGATCAGAAACCATAGGTGTTTGGTCACACACACACACACACACACACACACACACACACACACACACACACACACACACACACACACACACACACACACATATATATATATATATATATATATACAGATTTGGATACACTTTCCTTATATCATTTTGCAACTCTGAGTTTCACGCACCCATGGTATTGTGTACGATCATCAGGCATAATGAAACATGGTATTTAGTTAGACCCTTCCTTTTTTTGCTCGGCTTGGGGGTTTAACATGGTGACAGGTGGAAATGAGCTCGCTTCTTTACACCCACTAGCTGCCTTTTGAAATGTAACATGGCAGAACAAAGTTATGGGAAACTAATGGTTTGTATCGTGATTGGTCTCTCTGTTTGAAAATTAATTATTGTATTAACAGCGATGCATGTGTCATATCGTACTCCCAAGGCACATTATTTCAAGATTTATTACATAACGAAATAGTCGGCTTATATCCATTTGAACCTGATTGTGCTCATGGGGTCTAGAGAACGTTTTTCATTGATCGGTAATGTACATGTGTGCAAACAGCTTATCTCGGCGCAGTGATGTATGGACTGAGTAGAGAAATGGCCTGTCCCTTCTAGTTCTAGATGTACACTTAGTAGATCAGCAGATTTGAAGAAAGAGGGAACATATTGATTAAAGGAATCTAATGATTTTTGTAATCCAAATTGGGTATCCCTATATAAGACTGTATCGTTCGCATAGAGTAATACTAAAATGTGCAACCATACTGTGATGTCAATTCTTGATATTCAATCAAATAAATTTCCTTTGAATCTTTTTTTACCGTGTTTCATGCATCAGTTTATTTGTCTGTTTAACATTTATATTCTTACGTATTTATCAAGGTTGTTATGTTTAAGTGTGTTAGTGGCATTTATGTAGATGGACGGTAGGCCTTTTCATGTATTGACCCGTGAAGATCAGGGGCAGAATAGGTCTTCAGCAACCAATGCTTGCCGTAAAAGGCGACTATGCTTGTCGTAAGAGGCGACTAACAGTATCGGGTGGTCAGACTCGCTGACTTGGTTGATCCTCGCATCGTATCTCAATTGCGTGGATCGATGTTCATGATTTCAATCACTGGACTGTCTGGTCCAGGCTCGATTATTTACAGACCGCAGTCATATAGTGCGGGGTTAAACAACCAACCAACCAACATGTATTAATTACAGAAGTTTTGACTGCACGAAATGAAAAGGTGAGTGGGCAGTGCACGGGTGAGTGGGCGGTGCACGGGTGAGTGGGCGGTGCATGGGTGAGTGGGCGGTGCACGGGTGAGTGGGCGGTGCATGGGTGAGTGGGCGATGCACGGGTGAGTGGGCAGTGCACGGGTGAGTGGGCGATGCACGGGTGAGTGGGCGGTGCACGGGTGAGTGGGCCGTGCACGGGTGAGTGGGCAGTGCACGGGTGAGTGGGCGGTGCACGGGTGAGTGGGCAGTGCACGGGTGAGTGGGCGGTGCACGGGTGAGTAGGCGGTGCACGGGTGCACATGTGGGCAGTGCACGGGTGAGTGGGCAGTGCACGGGTGAGTGGGCTGTGCACGGGTGAGTGGGCGGTGCACGGGTGAGTGGGCGGTGCACGGGTGAGTGGGCGGTGCACGGGTGAGTGGGCGGTGTACGGGTGAGTTGGCGGTGCACGGGTGAGTGGGTGGTGCACGGGTGAGTGGGCGGTGCACGGGTGAGTAGGCGGTGCACGGGTGCACATGTGGGCAGTGCACGGGTGAGTGGGCAGTGCACGGGTGAGTGGGCGGTGCACGGGTGAGTGGGCGGTGCACGTCTGAATAGAGAGATTAGTAGTCAATTATATTAGAGTCAGACACCTTTATCTTTACAAGCAGTTTTACCTATCATATTATCATTTCCTAGCCTGCCATTACCAATAAACAGATTATTTTTTTTACTGATTTTAATAGGTTTAAAGCTTAAGATATTTATTCTTGTTTTTTCCTGTGTTTTGTCCTGCTCTTACGCGTGGCAACCCAAATTCTGATCTGATTTCATCAATATTCAAATGAAATGCTTAATATATGTATTCGTGAAGAATTTCTTACTCGCATAGACTATATGTCTGGGCATTACAGTCCCCAATTAAAATAACTTTGTGTGAAGAAACTTTTCAATACTCTCCTCCTGTAAATGCGTCCATACAATTTACACATAAAATATTGACAAGGTCCCAGCTTGCAATCAAGAATTCTAAGAGCTTACGGATGCGTCATAACTTCATCTGCGGCAAAGACGTACCCTTTGTGCGAACACCTGGCATCATCATTGAAAGTTATATATTTATATCATTTTATTGCCTATTACGCAAAAATGGAATCTGTTTCGTTTGAAAATCGAAACAGTTATTCTCAAGCAAAGGCGTTTCATATTTCTACAACAATAGATGTTTACGACATGAGTCAAGTTGATTACAACATCTGGTGTCACAAAGCACAAAATAATAGTTGTATGCCTGTAATGTCTGGGTTACTTTGACATTGCCTGGACGACATATTTCAGCTGGAGGTAAGCTAATGTTGTTTAAATAAAAGTGTATTCAGCAAACAATAGTTACAATTAGTTACCTGAACAGACGACTAAATAGTTATATATCCCTTTAAAATAACAAGTGTTTTGACACACACAGATCCTTAACAAACAAAAGTTACCATTATACATACCTTGAGAGCAATGGGTTTTAAATGCATATACATGTTGCATAGATAAGTGTTATGTGCAATACTGTGTGGAATTAAATATGATATATAAATAATGAACGTGTTCATCAGGTAAAACATTTTTTTTAAAATATGCAATATAAGGTGTTGAAGATGTTCATTAGTTTACCACAAAATACAGTTTGACACGTGCACACACCATTAGCTGTAAATGATACATATAATTATTATTTTGTTATCTTAAAATACACATTTTGAAAACATATCAACGGACACTAAAAACCCCTGCTAATCTCCACATAAGGAACATCTCAAGAGATAAGAGGGACCGTCAAATCCCCAAGCAGAAGCAAATCTTCAGGTCTGGATAAGATTACAAGTGAACATATTATTAATTCGTTATGTAGAACATCGGGTGAACATCTTATTTACTTCTTGTGTATAGTTTTTAAGTATATGATAAAACTACAATATGTACCTTATGACTATAGCTTTGGCATGGTTATATCAATATATAAAGGGAAGAATGAGAAATTTGATTCCCGAAAGTATAGAAGTATTACTCTTACATCATGTCTCTGTGCGAAAATTACTGTTCAAAAGTATTGAAGACAAACTGTGTAGATTTAACCAAGACTTTCCTGATATTTTACAGTTTGGTTTACATAGAACATGGAACTAGTCAGTATTACTTTGATCGAAGGCATTCAGTACTACATACAAAGACACCTTGGAGTTTAAGCTGCTTTTTTTATAATGAAAAAGCATTTGAAAGAATATGGCATGAAGAAGAATTGTTCAACCCACATGGACTGGGCATTGGAGGTAATACACGGGAATTACTAGATCTGTGTTATGCAAATAGTTGTGCTTCTTTCCCTACCAAGGTGAACAATCAGATTAGGTGTTGGCTGAGGCAGAGTAATCTCTGGATGTGTTTTTGTTTGTTTTAATAAATGATCTCATTAAAGCCCTTAGACACACACAATATGACATTCGTGCATATAGTAAGAATATTCCAAAAGACTTGCTCACCGACGATACTACACTTGTTAATGTACTACCGACAGGATTTCAATCTTCCCTTGATATTGTACATACATATGCCCCAGGGTGGCGCCTACCATATAATCCATAAAAAGTGCAATAATTGTGTTCAACAAAGCAAAACGCAAGAGCGTAACTTTCTCTGTAAACTTAGTGATGCACACATAACTACAACTGATTCTTGGTTTTATGGTATATGGTGGAATACTCTTAACGCATAATCTCTCTTGTAAAACAAGAATTGAAAAGGGCTGTCATAAAGCAAGGCAAAATACTGAAACCTAATATCTTTAGGAATAAATAGTTATGATCTTCATCCTATTCCAAGCGTGAAAATATGGCTCAGAATAATACACAAAACCAGCTTTTATGGATGTGAATAACCTTTGACATCAAGGGTCAACATAACGATTGTTTGAAGGCACACAAAGATATTTTGCATGCAGTGTACAGGATTTTGATAAAAGATCTCCTTCAGAATCCACTTTTGCGAACCTTGTACTTTGGACAATTACTGCAAATACTGATAAATGCAAACCTTTATTTCTTGGTCGTTTATGAAACCTGAACTGTAATAACTTTGCAACACTTCGTCCATGTGAGTCCATTGCCAGCTCTGTCACAACCAAGACAATCTGTAAAGAAACTTAACAAACACTTGACAAATACAATTTGGAAAGCTACTTCTGTACATAAGTTCAATACAGTACTTTCCCTCCAAAATATAAATGGAGAACTATTTCTAATGAAACTATATGCATAAAAGAACAACAATTGAGGCTCACAAATGTATAAAAACAACTCTGGCATGTCCCGTTCTAAGATAAGTCAAACGAAATTAACATATCGTGTACTTTGGCAATATGTTTTTCTGTACCCAGAAAACAGACCTGCCTAACAACTTTGTGTGAAAGTCTCATCATGCTGAAAACTTTCGAAAGAATGCCAGCACCGAAATTGGCATTCGATCGACTATGACAACCACATTATTTACCATTGTTAAACACTTATATCAGAAAGAAATGCGTTATTCTCTTTTCCTAGTGACTCAGTTGAAGTTAAAATATGTTGATTTCGAAACGCAAGACAAAACAGATATGCTATCAAATTTATTTTGGACAAAAACAGAATTTACTCACAATCGGGATCAACACATCAGGGAATACGCCTCTTATCTGTTCAACTAAAGCATCTTTTGAAAGATATCTTTTAGTGTATACTTGTCTCCGTACCGGTATTTGAATTTGATAAGTTGTGTGACATTGTAAATATGTTATACCTATTTATTGTATTATGTAAGCCACGTGAAACTGAATACACTTTCATTGTAATCTTCAGAATGACCACAGGAGGAAATAAAAACTCTCTCCCTCTCTCTCTCTAAGATGTATTTTATGTATGAGTGTACCCACTTGTATCGACGCTTCTTATTATTTTCATGTGTCGAATATTGACATAACCCTCGTATGCTTATTATGATTAAACAAAAGATTAAGGTTGAATCGAAGTGCGTTTAAGTTATTTGAGAGATCTGGCACTTTTTAGTGTACAACATCTTTTCAGAATTGTAACGGTCGATTGATGTCACATCTGAGTCTAACACTAATACGCCGAGTTATCTTAGCCTGGAGTGAGAGTTATGGGCGGAGTGAACTGAACCTGTGCTGAAATCACACTGGGGGGAATCTATAAGGGAATAATTTGAGCCTGCTACACTGGCGGGTACACCTCACTGTGCCCTCACCTCTTGTTCAGTGCAGTGTCATGGTAAATAGGGCGACAAGAAGGGGAACTGTAGTACCTTTCTACAGGTAACAGGTATACATTTATTTATCTACACAAATTCACATTACAAAGATTCAGGTAAAATGCAGGATAAGATACATTGCAAGATACATATAACGACACTTATTCAATTAAAATCAATTATATGAATATGGTTATTGATTTAGGTAACATTCTTTATGGTTAATGTCTACATGCATCTTCAAACAAATACGACACATATTCTGAAACATACTGGAAATGAATTATGAAATGGTTTGTAATGTATGGTTGACATATTTAATGATTTACATGTAAAACCGTCTTTACCCACAAAAAAGGGGAATACAGCATCGGTATACTCAATTGGAGTTTTTCTGCTGGTCAAATGTTTCACCTTCACACTGAGAATACTTGTCGAGGTTGCGGTGTTCTGTTGAAGGTCTCAACATTGGTCTGTTCAGTCCTGGTGTCTACATACTTATGGATAGCTAGGATCGGCTTTTTCTCACTCCGAACTTTTCAGGTCAGGGAGAACACTTTGAATGACAATACACTCGATATTTGCACAAGCACAGGTCCACTTTATTCAGACAGACTATAACTGAAAATCCAGTGAGCTGTTGTTCTTAATCTCCGATACACCCAGGGACAGGGCACAGTGAGGTTAAACCACACCAGGCGTGCTAATTAAGCCACGCCTCCTCATTGCCACTTTAAGATTAGTTTGGTTTGTAACAAACACGTATCAAAATATGTATATATCGGATAATCGAAACTCGTTAAACTCTGACATTGACGTTTTATATATATTTGGTATCGACACAATCAAACCGTTTATACTTATATATATACACTCTAGGTATAGAGTAAGAACAATCAAACCAAGAAGTTAACACTTTGTATCCAATCAAGCCAATGTTCATGATGAAGTCGGAATCGGACAATCGACTCCACTACTGGCAGAGATTTGTTATAATTGGAAAGGGTTTTGTCGCTTATATTTCAATCACAATACATGGCACATGTACGGTCATATTTATTTAAACATCAATCTCAATACTGCACTGAACCTTCTAAACTGTATACTCTTTAGTTTAAATTGTGTGCATTAGCAGAACCACTAGTGATGTCATTATATTGTGACGTTATGGTAACCAGTGACGCCATTTATCCTCAATTATAACTATGGGGACACCAGATTACATGTCCAATTTTATTCATATGGTGCGTTGAACTAAACTGACCTGCAAATGCACATTTGAAGATAATGTGATTTTAAATTGTATTGGTTCAAACCCAAATAGGCACAAACACATAGCCAAAACGCATCGTTGTTGTACGTGTAATTTGTACCGGCAATGCTCACGTGTTTTTCAGAAATGCGAAAAATGTAAAATCACGTGATGTCTTTGCTAGTAGAAATGCACGTGCCACATGGTTATAAGATCTACACAGTAGCAATGTCAAACATCAACATTGTTAAAAAAAACAACACATTTGAAATACGGAAACTAACATCAGAACAGCGTCAGCGATCAACTGATTTGGGCCAGGCAGGCCCAGGTTGCAAGAACCTTTGGCTTTTCCCACGTTGCCTTTGGAAACTTGTTGCAGCCTTTCAGACAGACAGGAAGGACATCGGACAGGGAGACTACAGTTCACTACGCCACAGGAAGTTCGGTATCTGCGAACGTTGCACCCAGGTAGTCACCTCCTCACAGTGACGCCATCGGCAGTGAATGCTTTGAGTCGGCGGGTGAGCACAGACACAGTGACCAGAAGAATCAGGCAGCAGGTAACAGGGCCTACCGTCTGTTCAGAGGACAGATGTTGACCGCTGAACTTCAACGCAGACGATTATGATGGGCTTATACAGTGCGACGATGGCAGATTCGGGATTTCCAACGCGTGGTCTTTACGGACGAAAGCAGGTTCTGTTTGTTCAGAGTTGATGCACACACAACGTGTTGACCGTCGGAGAGGTGAATGAACATCTGCTTGCTGCGTTCAAGAAGTAGTTCCTTACGTAGGAGGTGGCATTAAGGTGTGGGTTGGAATTTGTGGAAACCAGACAACGCCACTCGTGGTCATCAATGAGAACCTCAATGAGACATCATCCTCCACCACCAACCCCGGTTGTTCTGTACAAACACGACGTGCCAGGCCCCACACAGCTCGTATCATTGTGGACTTCCTTGCCAACAGTAACGTCAACTTCTTACCGTGACTGGCATGTTCTCCTAACTTGTCACCCATAGAACACCCCTGGAACGTCATGGAAAGGCGAGCTAGAGTCTGACCAGACCCTCCGGCAAACAGACAAGAGTTGATACAAGCTCTACAGGATGAATGGAACCACTTGCCACGTGACCTCATCAGATGTTGGGCGTTTTCCGTCCGACGCAGAGTCTTTACATGAATGGAATCACGAGTCGGCCACATTCGGTGACAATTTGTGTTTTAATAAATTGCAGCGAAAATCCGGACTACTGAATTTTCAACTTCCATTGACTGATTGTCTGGTGTCCGCTATTTAACCACAAAATGTCAAGTTTGAGTTGTTCAGTACTTTATGGAATTGTTGGATTATCAAATATACTTTACCTCAAACTTTTGTTATTTTAAGTTTTTTGATTGCAGTCACTTCAATCTGATGCAAAGTTTCTTTCAACGTTCAGTTTAAGTCTTCAGCCTGACAGGATCAACTACTAGAGTTTTTCCCATATCTTTAAAACGGTGTTGTAAGACATTATTAGATAAAACAAATATAACTCATTTAATTCGAACTCTTTGCAAATTATGTTCAAGGCTAGTGTGCTTCTGAAATAGAATTGATGTGACGTTTAAGAGGCTCGGATCTCTGACAATTCATTGGGACAGGATGTTGCCTTTGTTATTTTCCCCCGTTGATACCCAGAAGATATCCTTAAAATCCTACAGCACATTTGTCGCTTTTTTTGTAAAGTTTAAGGGTTTGACATTAACAGAGAAATAAAAAACAGTTTGGTCATGGATGGAAATGTAGGACTTTTTAGGCTTCGTATTGGTAATCCAATATGTTTTGCATCAAAAAATATTTAAATAAATTGAACTAATTGATTTTGATGGGATTTTAGCAGATCTCAATGGTAATGACTGGAACGAGTAAATTTATAGCAATTGCGTTGATATATATACAATTATTACTGTAAGAAGAAAGGAAAATGATATCAATCATTTATGAATTGACTGTGTATTTTTTACGGTTCATCGCTAAATGCCCTGTGCATGGTGATACACGTGAGCAGATTCCCTCGCATGTAATATTGGGATTCCCCGATATGTAGTAATAAAAGTAGTCCGCGTTGGTGGGCGTGGCTTAAGTTTAGGAAATGAATGCAACAACACGTGAGCAAATCAGTTAATCAAAATGCAGGAATTTCAATGAACACAAGGAAAATTTAATTATTTATTGCGTAAACGTAAGCGTAAACAAAAACTTGCAAAAAAGGGAATCTAACGCTCGGATTGGATTTAGACAATTTCGAAGTCAAGTCACCTCTGTTAGAAAGAATTGCAAACCAAAAATACTGCATAAAAAGAAAGATAATTCCCGAGCTCTTTGGTTAGGAGAAGCACTTAAAAATATTAATCCAGCTACTATGTTTCCAGCTATTATATAAAATACAAACTTTTGTAAAATGTATCTCCGTCCTATTATCTATACAGACAGAACTGAAACCGAGAGTGAAAACTGACCCAAGCCAAAAACCTGAATGGTACTCAAATAACAGACGGATCAAACAAACTCCTTGGTCTAATCTTACAGCAAGATGGCTACTTGTCAAATCATATGCAGATAATAATTATATAGATAATATTGTACAGAAAGTAAGTCCCGTGATTATTGCTCCAGAACGTTCAAGTTCTGCCTGTCAAGAAAAACGTTAGAGGATATCTATTTAATATTTTTCTTTACCAGTATATCCGACTGTTATGAGGAGGAATGGAATAATTCTGCGCCATTCTGCTTGTAACGCGTTGGCTTATTGTGGGAGTGCCTGTGGTGAGTTGACTTTCACATCGATCAAATTCTTCTGTGTGTAAGTTTTAAAAAACAACTGTTGAACAGAGATTGTTTTATAAAAAAAACATTGACTATTAATTTCCTCTGACAGTTCACTTCAAATTTCATCTCTTTTTCTAATTTGTTAAGAAAAACGTTAACATGGTCACAAGGTAATGAGCCTTGGAATTTTACCCTGTGAGGTCTATCACTTCTATCAAAGATTTGATGCTTTCTACAGATTTAGCCATTGCCATTGGAAACTTTTAGGAAAATATTTCGTTTCTCCCTAAATCCAATCTTTCATGCACGCATTATGTTAAACATTTACTTAATGAGATCTGTATATGATCCATACAATAAACTTATGTTCATTCTTTAAGTTATTGATGGATGTAGCATATGTATAATTTGACAGATTATAATGATATGAAAATCAAAATTCATCACCACTTGCCAAGTTCACTGAGATGTCACCAGTTGGGAGTTGTCACAGATGAACACAATTTCTGACCTAGTCGGATCTTCTTTTACATAGAATGCATGAACTGGAGGAGCGACTTCTATCCATCAGGATTACACACCGAGGAAGGAAAGGCAAAAATCCGGGACGAACCGTTGCACGGGACTATCCGTTGTGTTACATATATATGTATACAGTATATTAAAATCAGTATGATGAATAGGTATAGGTACATATATTAACGCTGGTCGGTTTAGTATTATTTCCTTGGTTAATTATAAGTTGCCATGTTTTAAACATTTTTTTATGAGACTTGCAATTAACACTATTATCGTGATGCAATCGTGTTACTCAACACAATCCACAAAGAGCAATATATAGGGCGTCTTTTCACAATTTCTTTCTTATTATATATCAATAATTAATTTATGCATAACAAAGAATGAATTAATATCACACAAACATGTAATGTTTATTGGTGTCGCAAATCGATTTTTAGATACCAGTAACTGAATTTTATCATATCAAATAATGTACTTTAGTATCCAAAAGATCGACAATGTTTAGAGCCGCTGCTAATTATCAGTGACAGTGTGACTGGATGGATCGGAGGGACCCTTCTCCTTGCTCATGGTTAGATGAGGAAAACTTTCTGTTGAAATGCCATCTCTACAAAGATCTGAGGATGAAACTAATACCTCCACACGACTTCGCTATACACCAAATATCACTTACAATTCTACTTGATCCACAAATGACCTTTTTCATTTACAAAATATTCTTGCAAAGAAAATCTGCATCTAGGCCTTAATAATAGCAATATTCGTATTACATGGTGTATATCAGTGTTGACAACTATCCGTTATACTTAGCCCTGTCCATGACTTGTACCCTTCGCCCTGTTGATGTTTGTGTACATCTTCATCTTGCTACATGGGGGACATTGTGAGGACAACCTTGGCACGGATGGTCAGAGAACCGAAGAGTGCTGTTAAGTTGGTGGCACAGACAGATAAAAGAGATCAGTTTGCAATTGTAAACCCTTTTTCCACAGAGTTTCAAGACTCCATCTATAAATACTCAAGGATTTGTGTGTGTTTTTGCTTGTCTGCGTGCGTGCGTGCGTGCGTGCGTGTGTGTGCGTTGACATGTAATAGTCACGCTACAATAAATATGACTTTCAACAAGTCCAAGTATGGTATTAATGAAATACGTATTCATTCTCTGTCAACTAAGGTTCGTTTCATGGCGATCATAGCCACGCCGATCAATTCACATATATATATATATATCGCCTACATTAATGTAAACAATATTGAATACAATTTTCAATGAAATTAATTAAATAGATTAGATATACAATGGAGACATTTCATAACCAGATAGTGTTACATCAGCTGAGGAATATTTTGCGTACTTTAGAATAGATTTGTGGACATGGAATTTTTCAGATGTGATGTGCACTCGTGAATGTCTATGCGTTTGGAAAAAAAGATTAAAACTCATCGTGGCGTGTATTATATTCACCCCAAATACACAGCTCTATATTTGTGTAGAAAACTTAGAATTACTAGTATACTGTTGCTTTCTTTATATTTTATGCTAAATTATCTTTGGAGTATCAATAACACATTATTTAACTACATTTTCTTCATAAAGAAAACAATGCATACGCAGGGATTTTGGTATTAAAAGTTTTAGATTTCTCAACTGTTTAGAAAATAAAATATGTATGAGTTTTTAGAGGCCAACTTGGGTTGTTATGAAAAAGTCCCAACTTAGGTTTCACAAACATTAACATTCAGATACTTATAACTCGTTATTAGATAAGAATATCAATAATTTTTTATCACATACGTGTTGTAAAATTAGCAGATTTTCTTCTCAACCTAATCACCAAGGACTTTAGTGGGTAATTAATAGAGATAGCGACCTAAAATTGGCAAATAACACACGATTTCACTTGTCCGCCATCTTGGATGTAGGGGGCAGACAATGCTGCGGCGTGCCACTGCGAACATCCCCTGCCAAGTTGGAGAAACATTCTGCTTTTCGTCGAGGAGAATATTCAGGGGGGCCTAACATGTCATCAAGCTGGTCAGCGTTGGTCTTTGTCTGACTGTGGCGTAAACAACGCTTACTTGTATGGTGAATTTAATGTTAATCCTAATTGCCTTTGATGCACAAATATAAGACGATGACATAATCGCTACAGCTTTATGTAAACCATAGCTATCTTAGAAATCAAAATTTCCATAATCATACTCATTTTGCTGATTAAACCAGGTACAAACAGTTACAGTTTGCAGATGTGTTGGGTTTTAACATATCCACAAAATCAATTGAGGCTGAGGAGTAGCATGTTCCTGACTATTGACAATATAATACATATGCCATCAATCTTACAAACAGCTTCTGACAGAACTCGGGAATTTTATCTATACACTCTTTAAAAGGCCACAGTCAGATCAATATTTGCGTGATACCCAGGTTGAGAGATAGATTAACGCTTAGTTACGGAAATACATTGATGATAGAAACAAACAACTGCATTTAAATTGGAAAGGAGCCCCAGTGAGATGGGAGATTCAGTAATTTCCTAATGGCCATATACGGAAAATCGCGACGTTTTCGTATTGCAGCGGGGCCAGCCAAGCTATTCTAGAGGCTACACATGTTACACATGAACCTTATAAAACCAGTCCGTCACTTGCAGCAGCACCACACTGGGTACAACTCTTCACAATGGAGAAGGTAAGTTGTTTTCTGCATGTTATAAAGTTCTATATAAGGCTCACTAAAGTACATTCTGCAGGGGAACCTACACTATGTGCGAGTATTTAAGGAAACCCTGAGCCTAGACCTGGAAAGGGGATGAGTATAGGCTACTACAGCTGAGAAAGGTTAATAGTGGAATGGAGGTGAATGTTTTATTAAATATATGTTCTTGGATCTGTACGAGGCACAATGTTTACCGTTACCAACCTGCTTCAAATTTATACTTTGGCTTCAATGTCGAATCTCCTTTCCCCACTCAACTCATTAAGAGTTTATTTTTAACATTGCAGATTTTAGTTTTACCTAGGTGTTATTTCAGTGGAATCTGTCTAAACCGCACTTTAATGAATCCGTTCCCCTACTATATAAACTAAACTGCCGGGCAGTAGAAAGTATACACCCACGTTTGTGTGACTTAAATGAAACAAACAAGATATGGATATATAGTCGATGGGGAGTGTTTGATACGGGTAACATAGTTGTGTTTCGGGCCTAAAGTTTTCAGTGTTTCGACAACTTTTTCCTTCCAAGTAACGTATTGAAAACGTTTGTAATGTTGTGGCAAATCCAATTTTTAGTGTTTCCTCTTTTCCCGGGTAGTTTATCTTCATCTTCATCGATTGTCTGATGCGGACTTCCTTTACAATGAATTACTGATTAAAATATTGGAACAGTGTATTATACTCTCAAATTCGGAATTGATGTTTAAACAGTAGCGCATCCGGTAGGCTGTTCTTCGACTTAGATTGAAGCCGACATTGGCCTTGACTCAAATGTAACATTATATTACTGTTAATAACTAATAGAGGAAAATAACTCTTTGCCAAACCACATATAATCCAGTTTGTTTTATTTCCACCTGCTTGTTGGAATACATACCTGCTTGTTGAAATATTTACCTGCTTGCTGGAATATATACATGGTTGTTGAAATATATACCTACTTGTTGGAATATGTACCTACTTGTTGAAATATATACCTGCTTGTAAGAATATATACCTGCTTGTAGGAATATATACATGATTGTTGAAATATATACGTACTTGTTGGAATAAATACCTACTTGTTGGAATATTTACGTACTTGTTGAAATATATACCTGCTTGTAGGAATATATACATGGTTTTGGAATATATACCTACTTGTTGGAATATATACCTACTTATTGGAATATATACATACTTGTTGGAATATACACCTACTTGTTGAAATATTTGCCTACTTGTTGAAATATATACCTGCTTGCAGGAATATGTACATGGTTGTTGAAATATATACCTACTTGGTGGAATATATACCTGCTTGTTGGAATATATACATACTTGTTGGAATATATACCTGCTTGTTGGAATATATACGTACTTGTTGGAATATATACCTACTTGTTGAAATACATACCTGCTTGTAGGAATATATTCATGGCTGTTAAAATAAATACGTACTTGTTGGAATATAAACCTACTTGTTGGAATATATGCGTACTTGTTGAAATATACACCTACGTGTTGGAATATACACCTACTTGTTGGAATATATACCTACCTGTTGGAATATATATCTACTTGTTGGAATATACACCTACTTGTTGGAATATACACCTACTTGTTGGAATATACACCTACTTGTTGGAATATACACCTACTTGTTGGAATATACACCTACTTGTTGGAATTCATACCTACTGGTTGAAATATGGTCCTACTGGTTGGAATCTTCATCCCCCTGTTGTCTGCATCCCATGTTTGTCTCTCTCTTATGATACATAAGGTGCGCAGTAACTAGTTCATAATATACTACTCAACAGTTGTGGGGGAAATATGCTTTCTCAAAGTAGACACAATTTATGGATAACAACTTCTATAATTCTGTAAAAGTCGACGTTTCGGTACAGATCCTTATATCGTTGTCAAGCAAGACTGAATGAGGACTTACTTACTTATATTGGAGATTTAACGTGCGCTTTCCGACTGCAAGCGTATGTCGCATACGGGCCCGGCCAGGCCATTTAATGTGTTTCCAAAAAGGGGAAAATTGAGTTTGTGCAACCCAGGAGGGGGGCTTTAGGGGCTGCTTATATAGTAATTTTGAAATTTTGAGATTTGGAAAGAATGCCAAGAGTGGGTGGGAGACGAACTAAGGGAGCTGTGTGTGTTTGGTAGTTGTTAGATCAGGTAGTTTTTTTGTTTTAATATTTTATTTGGGTTTAAATGCGACTAACTAGTCCTGTTTTAGTTTAGTTGTTTCGGAGTCGGTAAGATTGTGTGTTTTTGGTTGGTTGTGCAATGTGGACTCTGAAACCTGTGTGTTTTGAGATCGGATCTGAGGATCCGTCTGTGTATATGTGACACCAATTTGGCCAATTTTCATGTATGTATGCTAGTGTGATGGTTTTAGCGATGTTAGCATCGGTCTGTTTATTTAGTGTATCGGCTAGTGTTGTGTCTATTTTTGGTATTTTAAGTTTTGGAGTGAAGATATTGGATGATTTATTGTTTTGTTTAAGATTATTTATTTTGTGTTCATTTAGGTAATTGGCTATTCTTTGGAAAATTGGAGTAAGTAGTGGATGTGTCCGGCTAGGGCTTGGTTTCTAGGGCTAATATTATTTTGTATTAAGTTTTCGATTAGAGGGTTTGATTGGGAAGCGGCCCAGAAGTTTAGGGTAAGTTGTTCCCTACATAGTTTAAGTGGCATTTCTCCTGTTAAGGCCTGGAGTGAGGTGGAGGAGGTGCCATGTTGAGTTCGTGTGATTAGTTTTAGGGCCTAATACTGGATTGAGTCTAGTTTTTTAATGAGAGAGTTGTTTAAGGTGTCGTAAATGGCACTGCCATAGTCTAGTTTGGATCTTATTAGGGATATATAGAGTGAGAGGAGGGTGTTTTTAGAGGCCCCCAGTTGGTGCCGGTTAGGCATCTTAATGTGTTTAGGTTTTTGCTGCATCTGGTTAGTAGGTTTTTAATGTGAGCATCCCGGGTGAGATGTTCATCGAAGATTAATCCTAAAAATTGGTTTGTTTTTGGAATTTGATTGGTTTGTTGTTTATTTGGAGGTTTAGGGAGGCGAGTTGCACATTTTTGTGTTTAAATACTATTAATATTCCTGTGTTTTTTTCTGAGTTTAGGGAAAAGCCCCATTTGTCAGCCCATTTTAATGAGGAACATAGTACAGAATATATATAGTAGGTGGAGGATTAACATTAGAGGATTAACGGTATCAACAATTGCATACATGAGTGGGATAACATGAGTTAGTAATGACAACAGAAGGATAATACTGTCACAACATGATGGACAGAGAACGAATAGGTGGAAGCCAACGGGACAGAATACCAATCAATCAGGATAAGTTTGTATGGGTGTAGTGATTATTGTTTAATGAGTTCATAGTAGGCGGATGGGGAAAAATATGTTATATGTCCATGATGCACACAACTGATTGTCCTCGTGAACTGTGGGGCAAAGGAAACTGTGGCCCTCAGCTGATTTCTTTTTATGGCTGATTTATAATTGATAATATCTTAAGTGAGCGATGTTATATAAAAAAGGAACTTACTAACGCTTTATCAGCGCTGAAAGAATACTTGGAGATGGTTGTATAATCAAATATAACTTAATATATAACTTTGAAAACTTAGAAAAAACAATGATGATGAGTATCAAATAAATATATTCAGATTTTTCGCTCAGATGTACAGCACTTCAAACATGGTAGTGGTCAAGTGGTTGCAAATTCATTTCGTATCCCAGTCTTCAATTTATTTTTACACAAAATAACTTAGCCACAGATTAGTTTTTACAAATTGTTGGTTAAATAGACATAGTCAAATTTGAAAAAAAATCTATTATATAAAAAACAAACTTTCTTTTGCCCCTCTGTTGATATAATTTATTATATATATTTTTTGTTCGTATTTTCATATGATACTGCAGCTGAGAATTGATAGAAAACAAATCTCATCACTTTATTTTTGAAGCAGACTTTCAGTTGTTCCAAATGTTGATTGTTCAAGGATCCGGTAATACTGCTGCTTCTCCTGCTGATTTGTCACTCGTGCTGGAGCCAGGGTAAGTTGGGTACTGTCGCTCACACGTATCGCATGTCTCTTGCCCTATTGACACTTTACGTGTTATTCTATGGAATAACCAACAACAATAAGTTTGAACAAAATTATTAGCTCTTCAAAGTAAGTTGAGTACGAAATATTGATGTACAGATATTGAATCAGAAGTGATGAAAGGTCCGCATTATTATGATAAACGAATGGTATTATATACCTTCTGTAATATCCCCATATCGAAAATAAATCGGATTCAAACCTCTTGAACACATTCAGGTGTCATTACTGCTGGGAAGAAAAATGTGAAGTTTCAGCTACATTGATCACGTGGTTTCTGAGGAGAAGAACATTACGATGGCAATCTCATTAAAATCAGATCTCAGTTCTCGCTGCCGCTAAACAAAGATCTGAGGACATCACATTACCGTCACGTCAGGACGAGCTTTCGCGAACTTTGACCGACGACTAAAATGACTAACAAGACGTCGACATCAGCCAATTAGAAAACACCTTTCGCGAGCTTTACGGCACTCTTTTCAACCTGGCGACTTCCATTTCTGTCTACGCTTGAAACATATATTGACACAGTTCTCGAAAAAAATTTCGAAAACGGATCAAGCGAACATTTCGGAATGTCTTATATATGGTTGAGAGGGTATGGCAGTGCTTCCTACGTACTGCGTAACGCCTCCTCCGTTCAAATGTTTATCTCAGGGAAGCGAGAAGATAGACGATCATTTTTACGGAATCAGTCGTACGGACCGTAACTGTCGTTCAGATTACCCTGTGTTAACGTTTACGAGGTTGCATTATTACAAAATACATTTCGGCTATCACTTTCATGATCTGGTAAGCGACGCTTTGATTGGTCAGAAGAAAGGTCGTTCTGGCGTGACCCGCGATGGGATGTCATCAGATCCTCTGTTTAGCGATAGCGAGAACTATGATCTGATTTTAGTGAGATTGATTACGATGGATGATGTTTTGTACTTTCCAGTATGGCGACTGGCAGCCATATTGTATTTCCGATTATCTTGAACTAACTTGGTACTTCATAAAGTGACTATCTCACCCACCACGTTTCAGGCCAATGGTCATATAATGGTTTGAGGAGATTTTAAACTAAAAGAAATATCAAAGATGGCTGGCTGCACTTGAAACCCTTTACAGCAGCAGACATCTAGTGAATCCTTGAAACCAACCAGCACCTGAAGTTCACAAGATCGGTTCGACAAGTGTACAGTTTGTGTATCGTAGTTGTTCCTCCAGACACATGTCCTGCCGTCGTTGACGTCCAGACTGTATCTGGATTCACCTGTGAAAAGGGACATGTCGTAAGAGGCGACTAAAGGGATCGGGTGGTCAGCTGACTTAGTTGGCGCATGCCATCTTACCCAATAGCACAGACAGATGATGTCAGTCACTGGTACAAACAATCAAACAAACACACCAACAAACACACAAACAGATTTCTGGGCACACCACTCCTTTTAAAGCAGTAACCAGAACTGACTGATACTGACTTGAGCTATGTCCTGTGTGATTCAGATCCGTGTGAAAACTTCACAGAACTTGACAACATCGAGTCTCGACAACCCACAATGACAGGAAATTCACTCACCATCCATGACAGCCAACTGCCCCTGGGGTGGTATGCAGCCCCAGTGAAATGGAAGATGCTCAGCCGGGACCCTGGAAGTGGACGTGCTTGTGGGAATTCATTCCCGCTATACAGAAAGTGTAAGCCATGTGGGTGCATGGTGTGACGGTGTGTGGTAGCATAGAGTGACATGGTGTCACGGTGTGTGACAGCATAGTGGTGTGGTTACATGATGTGTCGGTGTGTGGTAGCATAGAGCGACATGGTGTCACGGTGTGTGACAGCATAGTGGTGTGGTTACATGATGTGGTGGTGTGTGGTACGTAGAGCGACATGGTGTGACGGTGTGTGACAGCATAGTGGTGTGGTAAGGTGTGGTGATACGTTGTGATGTGTGGTGATGTGCAGTAATGTTTTGTGATGAGTTGTGATGTATGGTGATGTGTGTTGATATATTGATGTGTTATGAGGTGAGGTGAGATGAAATGGGGTTTAGCGTCGCGTCCAAGATTATTGCACTTATATAGCGACGTGCATGTACGTGTGTGTGTTTGTGTGGCTGTTTGTACTAGTCCGGACTGATGCAAATCTTTAGTGTAAGCTCACTGAGATACCATGCCGCAGTTTAACATGAACACCCAACTCAGACACAGTATACTGACTCCGAGCCGACCAGTCCTTGTTTAAGCCCCTAAATGCCGAGCGCGAGACAGAATAACAACAAGTACCATCTTTTAACATCCTTTGGTATGACGCAACCGGGGGTGATGTGTAAAGTGCAGTGATGTGTTGTGTTGTGATTTGTAGTGGTGTGTAGTGATGTGTGGTGATGTGTAGTGATGTGTGATGTGTGGTGATCTGTAGTGGTGTGTAGTGATGTGTGATGTGCAGTGATGTGTAGTGATGTGTAGTGATGTGTGATGTGTGGTGATGTGTGGTGATGTGTAGTGATGTGTGGTGATGTGTAATGTGGTGTGTAGTGGTGTGTAGTGATGTGTGATGTGTAGTGATGTGTAGTGATTTGTGATGTGTGGTGATGTGTAGTTATGTGTGGTGATGTGTGGTGGTGTGTAGTGGTGTGTAGTGATGTGTAGTGATGTGTAGTGGTGTGTGGTGATGTGTGGTGATGTGTGGTGATGTGTAGTGATGTGTAGTGATGTGTAGTGGTGTGTAGTGGTGTGTAGTGATGTGTAGTGATGTGTGGTGTGTGGTCATGTGTAGTGATGTGTAGTGATGTGTAGTGATGTGTAGTGGTGTGTAGTGATGTGTAGTGATGTGTAGTGATGTGTGGTGTGTGGTCATGTGTAGTGATGTGTAGTGATGTGTGGTGTGTGGTCATGTGTAGTGATCTGTAGTGATGTGAAGTGATGTGTGGTGTGTGGTCATGTGTAGTGATGTGTAGTGATGTGTGATGTGTAGTGATGTGTGGTCATGTGTAGTGATTAGTGATGTGTAGTGATGTGTGGTGATGTGTAGTGATGTGTAGTGATGTGTTGTGATGTGTAGTGATGTGTGATGTGTAGTGATGTGTAGTGACGTGTAGTGATTAGTGATGTGTGGCGATGTGTAGTGATGTGTGGTGATGTGTGGTGGTGTGTAGTGGTGTGTAGTGATGTGTAGTGATGTGTAGTGGTGTGTGGTGATGTGTGGTGATGTGTGGTGATGTGTGGTGATGTGTAGTGATGTGTAGTGATGTGTGGTGTGTGGTCATGTGTAGTGATGTGTGATGTGTAGTGATGTGTGATGTGTAGTGATGTGTGATGTGTAGTGATGTGTAGTGATGTGTAGTGATGTGTAGTGATGTGTGGTGATGTGTAGTGATGTGTGATGTGTGGTGATGTGTGATGTGTAGTGATGTGTGATGTGTAGTGATGTGTGATGTGTAGTGATGTGTGATGTGTAGTGATGTGTGATGTGTAGTGATGTGTGATGTGTAGTCATGTGTAGTGATGTGTAGTGATGTGTGATGTGTGGTGATGTGTGATGTGTAGTGATGTGTAGTGATGTGTAGTGATGTGTAGTGATGTGTGATGTGTAGTGATGTGTAGTGATGTGTGGTGATGTGTAGTGAGGTGTAGTGATGTGTGATGTGTAGTGATGTGTAGTGATGTGTAGTGATGTGTGATGTGTAGTGATGTGTAGTGATGTGTAGTGATGTGTGATGTGTAGTGATGTGTAGTGATGTGTAGTGATGTGTGATGTGTAGTGATGTGTGATGTGTAGTGATGTGTAGTGATGTGTGGTGATGTGTAGTGATGTGTAGTGATGTGTGGTGATGTGTAGTGATGTGTAGTGATGTGTAGTTGTGTGTAGTGGTGTGTAGTGATGTGTAGTGATGTGTGGTGTGTGGTCATGTGTAGTGATGTGTAGTGATGTGTAGTGATGTGTAGTGGTGTGTAGTGATGTGTAGTGATGTGTAGTGATGTGTGGTGTGTGGTCATGTGTAGTGATGTGTATTGATGTGTGGTGTGTGGTCATGTGAAGTGATGTGTAGTGATGTGAAGTGATGTGTGGTGTGTGGTCATGTGTAGTGATGTGTAGTGATGTGTGATGTGTAGTGATGTGTGGTCATGTGTAGTGATTAGTGATGTGTAGTGATGTGTGGTGATGTGTAGTGATGTGTAGTGATGTGTAGTGATGTGTAGTGATGTGTGATGTGTAGTGATGTGTAGTGATGTGTAGTGATTAGTGATGTGTGGCGATGTGTAGTGACGTGTGGTGATGTGTGGTGGTGTGTAGTGGTGTGTAGTGATGTGTAGTGATGTCTAGTTGTGTGTGGTGATGTGTGGTGATGTGTGGTGATGTGTGGTGATGTGTGGTGATGTGTAGTGATGTGTAGTGATGTGTGGTGTGTGGTCATGTGTAGTGATGTGTAGTGATGTGTAGTGATGTGTGGTGTGTGGTCATGTGTAGTGATGTGTAGTGATGTGTAGTGATGTGTGGTGATGTGTAGTGATGTGTGATGTGTAGTGATGTGTAGTGATGTGTGGTGATGTGTAGTGATGTGTAGTGATGTGTAGTGATGTGTGATGTGTAGTGATGTGTAGTGATGTGTGGTGATGTGTAGTGATGTGTAGTGATGTGTAGTGATGTGTGATGTGTAGTGATGTGTAGTGATGTGTAGTGATGTCTGATGTGTAGTGATGTGTAGTGATGTGTAGTGATGTGTAGTGATGTGTGATGTGTAGTGATGTGTAGTGATGTGTAGTGATGTGTAGTGATGTGTGATGTGTGGTGATGTGTGATGTGTAGTGATGTGTAGTGATGTGTAGTGATGTGTGATGTGTACTGATGTGTAGTGATGTGTGGTGATGTGTAGTGATGTGTGATGTGTGATGATGTGTGATGTGTAGTGATGTGTAGTGATGTGTAGTGATGTGTAGTGATGTGTGATGTGTAGTGATGTGTGATGTGTAGTGATGTGTGATGTGTAGTGATGTGTGATGTGTAGTGATGTGTGATGTGTAGTGATGTGTGAAGTGTAGTGATGTGTGATGTGTAGTGATGTGTAGTGATGTGTAGTGATGTGTGGTGATGTGTAGTGATGTGTGATGTGTGGTGATGTGTGATGTGTAGTGATGTGTAGTGATGTGTAGTGATGTGTAGTGATGTGTGATGTGTAGTGATGTGTGATGTGTAGTGATGTGTGATGTGTAGTGATGTGTGATGTGTAGTGATGTGTGGTGATGTGTGATGTGTAGTGATGTGTAGTGATGTGTAGTGATGTGTGATGTGTAGTGAAGTGTAGTGATGTGTGGTGATGTGTAGTGATGTGTAGTGATGTGTGATGTGTAGTGATGTGTAGTGATGTGTAGTGATGTGTAGTGGTGTGTAGTGATGTGTAGTGATGTGTAGTGATGTGTGGTGTGTGGTCATGTGTAGTGATGTGTAGTGATGTGTGGTGTGTGGTCATGTGTAGTGATCTGTAGTGATGTGAAGTGATGTGTGGTGTGTGGTCATGTGTAGTGATGTGTAGTGATGTGTGATGTGTAGTGATGTGTGGTCATGTGTAGTGATTAGTGATGTGTAGTGATGTGTGGTGATGTGTAGTGATGTGTAGTGATGTGTTGTGATGTGTAGTGATGTGTGATGTGTAGTGATGTGTAGTGACGTGTAGTGATTAGTGATGTGTGGCGATGTGTAGTGATGTGTGGTGATGTGTGGTGGTGTGTAGTGGTGTGTAGTGATGTGTAGTGATGTGTAGTGGTGTGTGGTGATGTGTGGTGATGTGTGGTGATGTGTGGTGGTGTGTAGTGGTGTGTAGTGATGTGTGGTGTGTGGTCATGTGTAGTGATGTGTGATGTGTAGTGATGTGTGATGTGTAGTGATGTGTGATGTGTAGTGATGTGTGATGTGTAGTGATGTGTAGTGATGTGTAGTGATGTGTAGTGATGTGTGGTGATGTGTAGTGATGTGTGATGTGTGGTGATGTGTGATGTGTAGTGATGTGTGATGTGTAGTGATGTGTGATGTGTAGTGATGTGTGATGTGTAGTGATGTGTGATGTGTAGTGATGTGTGATGTGTAGTCATGTGTAGTGATGTGTAGTGATGTGTGATGTGTGGTGATGTGTGATGTGTAGTGATGTGTAGTGATGTGTAGTGATGTGTAGTGATGTGTGATGTGTAGTGATGTGTAGTGATGTGTGGTGATGTGTAGTGAGGTGTAGTGATGTGTGATGTGTAGTGATGTGTAGTGATGTGTAGTGATGTGTGATGTGTAGTGATGTGTAGTGATGTGTAGTGATGTGTGATGTGTAGTGATGTGTAGTGATGTGTAGTGATGTGTGATGTGTAGTGATGTGTGATGTGTAGTGATGTGTAGTGATGTGTGGTGATGTGTAGTGATGTGTAGTGATGTGTGGTGATGTGTAGTGATGTGTAGTGATGTGTAGTTGTGTGTAGTGGTGTGTAGTGATGTGTAGTGATGTGTGGTGTGTGGTCATGTGTAGTGATGTGTAGTGATGTGTAGTGATGTGTAGTGGTGTGTAGTGATGTGTAGTGATGTGTAGTGATGTGTGGTGTGTGGTCATGTGTAGTGATGTGTATTGATGTGTGGTGTGTGGTCATGTGAAGTGATGTGTAGTGATGTGAAGTGATGTGTGGTGTGTGGTCATGTGTAGTGATGTGTAGTGATGTGTGATGTGTAGTGATGTGTGGTCATGTGTAGTGATTAGTGATGTGTAGTGATGTGTGGTGATGTGTAGTGATGTGTAGTGATGTGTAGTGATGTGTAGTGATGTGTGATGTGTAGTGATGTGTAGTGATGTGTAGTGATTAGTGATGTGTGGCGATGTGTAGTGACGTGTGGTGATGTGTGGTGGTGTGTAGTGGTGTGTAGTGATGTGTAGTGATGTCTAGTTGTGTGTGGTGATGTGTGGTGATGTGTGGTGATGTGTGGTGATGTGTGGTGATGTGTAGTGATGTGTAGTGATGTGTGGTGTGTGGTCATGTGTAGTGATGTGTAGTGATGTGTAGTGATGTGTGGTGTGTGGTCATGTGTAGTGATGTGTAGTGATGTGTAGTGATGTGTGGTGATGTGTAGTGATGTGTGATGTGTAGTGATGTGTGGTGATGTGTAGTGATGTGTAGTGATGTGTAGTGATGTGTAGTGATGTGTGATGTGTAGTGATGTGTAGTGATGTGTGGTGATGTGTAGTGATGTGTAGTGATGTGTAGTGATGTGTGATGTGTAGTGATGTGTAGTGATGTGTAGTGATGTCTGATGTGTAGTGATGTGTAGTGATGTGTAGTGATGTGTAGTGATGTGTGATGTGTAGTGATGTGTAGTGATGTGTAGTGATGTGTAGTGATGTGTGATGTGTGGTGATGTGTGATGTGTAGTGATGTGTAGTGATGTGTAGTGATGTGTGATGTGTACTGATGTGTAGTGATGTGTGGTGATGTGTAGTGATGTGTGATGTGTGATGATGTGTGATGTGTAGTGATGTGTAGTGATGTGTAGTGATGTGTAGTGATGTGTGATGTGTAGTGATGTGTGATGTGTAGTGATGTGTGATGTGTAGTGATGTGTGATGTGTAGTGATGTGTGATGTGTAGTGATGTGTGAAGTGTAGTGATGTGTGATGTGTAGTGATGTGTAGTGATGTGTAGTGATGTGTGGTGATGTGTAGTGATGTGTGATGTGTGGTGATGTGTGATGTGTAGTGATGTGTAGTGATGTGTAGTGATGTGTAGTGATGTGTGATGTGTAGTGATGTGTGATGTGTAGTGATGTGTGATGTGTAGTGATGTGTGATGTGTAGTGATGTGTGGTGATGTGTGATGTGTAGTGATGTGTAGTGATGTGTAGTGATGTGTGATGTGTAGTGAAGTGTAGTGATGTGTGGTGATGTGTAGTGATGTGTAGTGATGTGTGATGTGTAGTGATGTGTAGTGATGTGTAGTGATGTGTGATGTGTAGTGATGTGTAGTGATGTGTAGTGATGTGTGATGTGTAGTGATGTGTAGTGATGTGTGATGTGTAGTGATGTGTGATGTGTAGTGATGTGTAGTGATGTGTGGTGATGTGTAGTGATGTGTAATGATGTGTAGTGATGTGTAGTGATGTGTGATGTGTGATGTGTAGTGATGTGTAGTGATGTGTAGTGATGTGTGATGTGTAGTGATGTGTAGTGATGTGTAGTGATGTGTGATGTGTGGCGATGTGTAGTGATGTGTGGTGATGTGTGGTGGTGTGTAGGAGTGTGTAGTGATGTGTAGTGATGTGTGGTGGTGTGTGGTGATGTGTGGTGATGTGTGGTGATGTGTAGTGATGTGTGGTGTGTGGTCATGTGTAGTGATGTGTAGTGATGTGTAGTGATGTGTAGTGATGTGTGGTGTGTGGTCATGTGTGGTGATGTGTAGTGATGTGTAGTGATGTGTGGTGTGTGATCATGTGTAGTGTTGTGTAGTGATGTGTGATGTGTGGCGATGTGTAGTGATGTGTGGTGATGTTTGGTGGTGTGTAGTGGTGTGTAGTGATGTGTAGTGATGTGTAGTGGTGTGTGGTGATGTGTGGTGATGTGTGGTGATGTGAGGTGATGTGTAGTGATGTATAGTGATGTGAAGTGATGTGTAGTGGTGTGTAGTGATGTGTAGTGATGTGTGGTGATGTGTAGTGATGTGTAGTGATGTGTGTTAATGTGTGGTGATGTGTGTTAGTTTGTATTGATGAATGTCGATGTGTGTTTATGCGTGTTGATGTGATGTAATGAGTTGTGATATGTGTTGATGTGTAGTGACGTGTTGTGATGTGTGCTGATGCTTTGATGTGTGTTGAGGTGTGTTAGTTTGTATTGATGTATGTCGATGTGTGTTGTGATGTGCTGATGTGATGTGATGGGTTGTGATATGTGTTTATGTGTTGTGATGTGTTGTGATGTGGGTTAGTTTGTGTTGATGTATGTCGAGGTGTGGTGATTGGTGCTGATGTGTGTTGATGCGTAGTGATGTGTTGTGATGTGTGTTAGTTTGTATTGATGTATGTCGATGTGTGTTTATGCGTGTTGATGTGATGTGATGGGTTGTGATATGTGTTGATGTGTAGTGATGTGTTGTGATGTGTGCTGATGCTTTGGTGTGTGTTGAGGTGTGTTAGTTATTATTGATGTATGTCGATGAGTGTTGTGATGTGTTGATGTGATGTGATGGGTTGTGATATGTGTTTATGTGTTGTGATGTGTTGTGATGTGTGTTAGTTTGTATTGATGTATGTCGATGTGTGTTTATGCGTGTTGATGTGATGTGATGGGTTGTGATATGTGTTGATGTGTTGTGATGTGTTGTGATGTGGGTTAGTTTGTGTTGATGTATGTTGAGGTGTGGTGATTGGTGCGGATGTGTGTTGATGTGTAGTGATGTGTTGTGATGTGTGCTGATGCTTTGGTGTGTGTTGATTTGTGTTAGATTGTGGTGATTAGTGGTTACGTGTGCTGATGTCTTGTGATGTGTTGTGTTGCGATGTGTTTTGATATGTGGCGAAGTGTGGCGGTGTGTGGTGATGTATTGTGTTGTGTTGCGAGGTGTGTTTATGTTTGAATATGTGTGTTGATGTGTGGTGATGTGTTGCAATGTGTTGTGATGTGTTTTGTAGTGTGTAAATGTGTGGTGACGTGGTGGTTTGCAGTGATGTATTGTGTTGTGTTGTGATATGTAGTGATGTGTGTTGATGTTCGGTCATGTGTGTTGATGTGTATCAGTTGTATTAGTTTGTGTTGATGTGTGTTGATTTGATGCGATGTGTTGTGATGTGTTGTGATGTATGTTGATGTGTGGTGATGTGTTGCAATGTGTTGCGATGTGTTTGGTTTGTGTTCAATATGTTGAGGTGTGGTGATTAATGGTGATGTGTGGTGATGTGGTGTGATATGTTGTGTTGTGTGTTAATGTGTCTTGATGTGTGTTGATGTGTGAACATGTTTGTTGATTCATGGATATGTGTGGTGATGTGTGTTGATGTGTGTTGATATGCGTGATGTGTGATGAAGTGTGTGATGAAGTATGTGATGTGTGTTGATGTGTGGTGTGTGTGTGTTGATATGCGTGATGCGTGTTGATGTGTGCTGTGTGCTGACGTGTGATCTGTGTGCTGAAGTGTGTTGATATGCGTGATGTGTGATGAAGTGTGTGATGAAGTATGTGATGTGTGTTGATGTGTGCTGATGTGTGTTGATATGTGTGATGCGTGTTGATGCGTGGTGTGTGTGTTGACGTGTGACATGTGTGCTGATGTGTGTTGACGTGTGACCTGTATGTTGACGTGTGACACGGGTGTTGATGTGTGGTGTGTGTGTTGACGTGTGATATGTGTGTTGATATGCGTGATGCGTGTTGATGTGTGGTGTGTGTTTTGACGTGTGATATGTGTGTTGATATGCGTGATGCGTGTTGATGTGTGGTGTGTTTTTTGACGTGTGATATGTGTGCTGATGTGTGTTGACGTGTGACATGTATGTTGACGTGTGACACGTGTGTTGATGTGTGGTGATTGTGTTCACGTGTGATATGTGTGTTGATATGCGTGATACGTGTTGATGTGTGGTGTGTGTGTTGATATATGTGATGTGTGTTGTTATGCGTGATGTGTGTGTTGACGTGTGATATGTGTTTTGATGTGTGTTGATATGCGTGATGTGTGTTGATGTGTGCTGTGTTTGTTGACGCGTGATATGTGTGTTGATGTGTGTTGATATGCGTGATGCGTGTTGATATGGCGTGTGTGTGTTGATAAGCGTGATGTGTGTTAATATCCGTGATGCGTGTTGACGTGTGATATGTGAGTGAGTGAGTTTATGCTTTACGTCACATCGGCAATATTTCAGCCATATCGTGACGAGAAGTTATACAATATTTAAACATATATGTAAACCAAATAAGAACCTGTCAGCAAAGGACAGTAAAATTACTAGAATATCACAGATTGAAAGATTAAAACTAGCATACAACAATAAAAAGATATCATTAGATAGTCATGAAACAGAACAATATAAAAAGGGCTGTAGATCGCCAGCAGCTGAAGGCAGATCACCATGCTAGGGTCCATGGGGACTTACATTACTTTTGCTACCTGCATGGACCCAAGCCGGATTTACATCATCCCTTCAGCTGTTGGCGATTATGACAAATTTAGCCAAAGGTAAACGAACATATATACTACTATTAAAAATGTGGCCAAAATAAATATACTTTGAAAGACGTGGTCTTACATACCCTCTCAGGGGGACAATAATTTTACACTACTTCAACCCCCTTCGAGGATACAGCCACTAACAATCTCAGTTAACAAATTTATTTTACCAATTATAAAAACTATACTATATACAAAACATATCAATCAAAATTTGGGCAACAATTCAATTTCTTTTAAAAAGTTAATAATTAAATGAACACTGATATTAAAAAGATCCTTTAAGGATGAAACTTTGAAATATTTATCCCTTGTGATGGAAAAATCAACACAATCAAGCAGGACATGCTTGACGGTGATTCTTTCATCACAAGGGATACAAAATGGAGGATCCTCACCTTTCAACAAATATTCATGGGTATATCTTGAATGACCAATACGACATCCCCGCAAAATGACCTCTTCAAATCTGGACTGACAGCCCAAGTAGGTGTAACCGATATTTGGTTTAATTTCATGTAATTTATTGATACCTACTTGGGCGTCCCACTTCTGTTGCATAAGATCTCGGATGTAAGATCGAATCATGGGTTTAAAATCAGTGTATGGGATCAGAAGTGGTGTCACAGATTTGTTGAGTGCTGCTTTTGCAGCAGCATCAGCCATTGTGTTACCAGTGATACCAACATGGCTTGGTAACCAACAAAAGACGATGTCATATTGGCCAGTAGCAAGATCATTAAATAATTCAAGAATCTTGATTAAAAGTGGATGTTTGCAAGATATATTTTTAATCGCCTGAAGGCACGATAGAGAATCTGAAAAAATAATGAATTGTTTATGTTTAGATTGGTTTTTGATATATTGTAGTGCGGTAAAAATGGCGTTTGCTTCTGCTGTAAAGATAGAACTGTTATCTGGTAATCGCGAAGATATTGTCCTGGATCCAATGACAGTGGCACTAGCAACAGCACCACCATCCTTGGAACCATCAGTAAATATAGATTTATAAGTGTTATAAGTGGTTCTTAATTGATTGTATTCTTGTTGGTAAATTAATTGGTTAGTATCTGATTTCTTTAAGTTGGTTAATGTGAGGTCAACCTCTGGCCTTACCATTTGCCAAGGAGGTGATGAAAACAGTTGAAAGGGAGCAATATCATGCAATTTAATATTAGAAGCAAACATGGCAGACTGGATTCTTAATCCGAGTGGTGGAACGAGAGATGATTTTTTATTGTAGATATCTTGGTATAGAGGATTAAAGACGCAATTAAAAGCTGGATTTGACTGATTTGAATATAATTTAGTGACATATTGTAAAGATAATTTCAGACGGCGTTGTTTAAGAGAAGGTTCATCCGCTTCTACATACAGACTGTGAATTGGAGACGTTCGAAAAGCTCCAAGGCAAAGCCTCAGGCCCTGATGATGGATAGTATCTAGTTGTTTTAAGTTACTTTTGCAGGCTCCACCATAGACGATGGAGCCGTAGTCAAGTTTTGAACGGATCAGGGACCTGTACAAGTGCAATAGTGTTGTCTGATCCCCTCCCCACTTTGAATTAGAAACAACTTTTAATAGATCGAGTGCCTTCAGGCATTTAGCTTTGAGATATTTAATATGCGGGATAAAAGTTAAGTGATGATCAAAAATAAGTCCCAAGAACTTGGCCTCCTTTACAACTTTGATAGGGGTGCCATTCAGAAATAGTTCAGGGTCCTTATGCGGTTTATATTTTCGGCAGAAATGAATACAATTAGTTTTTGATTTGGAAAATTTAAACCCGTTTTCAAGACACCACTTGTTAATTTTATTAAGACATAATTGTAATTGCCTTTCAATTGTGTGCATATTTTTACCACGACAAGATAGATTAAAATCATCCACAAAAAGTGATCCATCAACTGAATCATTTAAAACTTTTGACAAACTGTTAATTTTTATACTGAATAAAGTGACAGACAAAATACTGCCTTGTGGGACACCCTGATCCTGATTATAATGATCAGACAGGGTTGTACCCACTCGGACTTGAAATTGCCTGTCTGTTAAAAACTGGGATATAAAATGAGGCAGACGGCCTCTTAATCCGAAATCATGAAGATCTTTTAAAATACCATGTTTCCATGTTGTATCGTATGCTTTTTCTAAATCGAAAAAGATCGATACAGCATGTTGTCTATTTACAATGGAATTTTTAATGAACGATTCTAAACGCACTAAATGATCGATAGTACTTCTATTTTTCCTGAAACCACATTGTATATTGGAAAGAAGATTATTTGTTTCCAAGTACCACACTAATCGATTATTTACCATGCGTTCCATCGTTTTACAAACACAGCTAGTTAGTGAGATAGGTCTGTAATTTGATGGATCAGAATGATCCCGCCCAGGTTTGGGTATTGGTATAACAATGGCATTATGCCATGAAGGTGGAAACGTCCCAGATTTCCAAATATCATCGAATATATTTAACATAGTTTCAAGGCATGATTCGGGCAAGTGTTTCAGCAGCTGATAATGAATATTATCAGCGCCTGCTGCTGTATCATGAGCTTGCCCTAAGGCAGTATATAGCTCATGTAGTGAAAATACCTCATTGTAATCTTCACCATTATCAGATGTAAAATTTACTTTTTTCTTTTCCTGTTGAAGCTGATATTTTTGAAATTCAGGAGCGTAATTAGATGAAGAAGAATGATGAGATAAAGTTTCACCAATGCTATTGGCAATGGCAGATTTATCAGTTAACAAAGTATCGCCATCCTTCAGATGGTGAACTGTAGAATTTGATCCCTTGCCTTTGATCTTTTTAATCATGTTCCATACCTTGGACATAGGGGTACGAGAGTTAATTTTGGAGACATAAGTCCGCCAGGATTGACGTTTATTTTGCTTAAATAGACGTCTTGCCTTGGCATTTGAAATTTTTACAATATTTAAATTATGGACAGTGGGATGTTTACGGAAGTACTTCTCCGCCTTCTTACGACATTTCCTAGCTTGTTTGCAAGTGTCATCAAACCACGGTTTACGAACACGTGGGTTGATCGAGGACTTAGGTATTGATTCATCAGCAATTTCATTCAGTAGATCTGAGAACAACTGAATCGGGTCAGTAACATTCTGAAAAGACGTAGGTAGTAATTTATCTTTGCATAAAGATTGAAATAAAAGCCAATCAGCCTTCACAAAATTCCATCGAGGTGAAGGTGGATCATCAGCGGGATTAATTGGTTTAAGCACCGTGGGGAAATGGTCACTCCCACATAGGTCATCATGGACGGACCATGAGAATTCATTCAACAAAACTGAATCCGTCAAAGACAGATCTAATGATGAATACGTACCAGTTGCAGGGTGTAAGTAGGTGTCCGAGTCATCGTTAAAGATGCAGAGGTCATTATCAGAAACAAAATCCTCAATGACTTTACCCTTTTGATTAATGGTTGAACTTCCCCATAAAGGATTATGACCATTTAGATCACCCATGATGAGACAGGGCTTTGGGAGCTGGTCGTACAGTTTTTGGAGATCATTACGCTGAAGATTTGAAGATGGAGGAATGTATAAGGAGCAAAGTGTGAAGGCAATATGCAGTGTAAGTCTAACTGCAACAGCTTGCATATTCGTGTCAAGCGGAACAGGACTGTGAACAACGCCCCGCCGCACCAAAATAGAAGCTCCTCCAGTAGCTTTATCTCCCGGAGGAGAGAAGGAATGATACGAACTATACTGCCTTAAATCAAATTTGTCGGTTGTTTTAAGGTACGTTTCTTGTAAAGAAATTGCTGATGGACAAATATCCGTTGATAATAATTGCAGTTCGTTAAAATTGTGCCTAAGTCCTCGGCAATTCCATTGAATTAGATTCGAATGATTCATGGTGGTTCTACCGGAGATCGTTCACGTAAACGTGAAGAGGAGTCACCACTGCTGTGGTGTGAAGATGGGGTGACATCCATCTCAAGAGGCTCAAAGTAATTGTGAACATCTACAGATGTTTCAGTGAGAGTAGGGATCTTAGTAGAAATTTTCTTGTTTTGTTTCTTCTTTTGTTTTTTGGGCATTTCAGGCGATAGTTTGTTAGGGGCTGGTAATTCAGAAGTTGGTTTAGGTGGGGCCTTAGTCTGAGTCACAACCTGAGATTCTGAAGAGATGTCACATGTTTGACTATCTGAATCATTGGTCTGACTCTCTGATGTTGTAACCATAGGCACAGGGTGTTCAGAGTGTGTCCATGTCAAGTCAGTTTGACATTCTATAGATCTTGTGGTAGAAGGTCGAGAGACAGCAGCAGCATAGGTGTGCGCTGATGGAGGTGACCGGCTGGCAACGACTTTTTTAGCCTCCTGAAAAGAAATGTTGTTTTTACATTTGACAGTTAAAACTTCCTTTTCATGATTCCAAAGAGGACAGGATTTCGAAGACGCAACATGTTTACCCATACAATTAGCACATTTGGGGTCAGCTGTACAATCTGAGGCGTCATGATTTGCACCACAACGGTGACAAACAATCGGCCGATCGCATGATTTGGAGCCATGCCCAAACTTCTGACACTGGTAACATCGGAGTGGATTGGGGACATACACCTCCACTCCGATGTTAAAATAGCCTGCCTTAATTGATTGTGGTATAGTCGACAGTGCAAATGTGAACAAATAAGTATTTGTCTTGATAATGTTTTCTCCGTCCTTTCTAGTAAACCGTTTCACTGAAGTGACATGTTGATCTTTGAGTTCGTCAAGAATATCATCTTCATTCATTTCCGCCAGACAACGGGCTCTGTCGCGGATGATCCCCCGACTCGAGTTCAACGTTCTGTGCGCAGAGACAGCAACTTCAGTGTTTGCAAATGTAGTACATTTCAAAAGATTAACAGCTTGCTGTCTCCGTGCACACTCTACCAAAAGAGAACCGCCCCGGAGCCGTGAAACATTCTGAACTTCACCACAAATACCTGCAATGGCTTTAGATATGGCAAAAGGATTTATTTTTAGTGGTAATTCATTTCTGGATTCAACTACCAAAAAACGTGCCCAAGAATTATTATTTGGTATGACAGAAACATCATCATCAGATGATAAAATCTCAGTTTCCAGACGTCTCTTCTTTTCATTGCGGTTCGAACCAGAGTGATTGTGAGCCATGATGAAAGTAATTGATTCAGCACCCCTGCTCCCCACCCGCCATGGAGTGCTACAAAGAGCGATGTTTTATTGCACCGGATCTCCAACATGCAAACATCAGGGATACAGAGGTGTTATACTCCAGTAAGAACAACATGAATAGCTGTATTTGTCTAACAAATAAAATGTCAGGCTGGTTCGGCCCATGGCAAGAAATTGAAGACATACAGAACTCAGAGGTCGAAAGTACCAGATTGGCCCATGAGCCACCGCCTTCTGGCGTAAGACTCTAGGCAAATTATTCAATCCAAAATTGAGAATACACACAAGTTATGGACGGCCAAGGCCAAAATATACATTAAAATACAACACACGTGTGCATATACAATATTACGCACAGGGCCTGGCATGACCAGCCGATTGATAAGACCGGGCCCATCTTACCACCCGTCTAGGCGAAGTAAGGGTCGAAGTAGTGTGTTGGGCAAAGGAACACAGTTCCAGGAACCAGTGCCCTCAACTACCAGACTCCCGTCCTCCGCCGACACAGGGACGCAACCCACGGCAAACGGGCTGCCCACTTTGGTCGCCTCTTACGACCAGCAATGGGGTGCTGTGGAAATATTCTACCCCGGTTCCACACGGGGGAAGAGCTATTAGCGCTACCCAGCACTCACCACGAGGAGGTTGCTCTTCACGAGTGCCACGTGTGATATGTGCGTTGATGTGTGTTAATATCCGTGATGCGTGTTGACGTGTGATATGTGTGTTACGCAGTGTTTTTCGAACTGACTTTATTTTCACAAAGCTTTGCTATACATAGGCAATTTCACGTGCCGCACGATTTACACGAACTACAAAATCCGCGAAGCACTCAGCGTTCGCACGAATGCTCCTAGTTAACTCCCAGTGGTATTCCCAGCGAACATTTCATGTTCCTGGCTATAGTTCTCCAGAACATTCCCCCCTACAAATGATAGATCCCAGTCTATCATTTCTAATAGTAGCTATCCATCACAACATAGTATATGTACATACATGAAATAATATGAGACTAGATTGTTCATAAAAAAGTCCACACATGTCCTGAAAAACAAAGCAGTCATTTCAACGTCCACATCTCTGTAAATAAGAAATATTCCACTTGAAAGTATGTCAATTCACTGGTAAGTATAATGTTCATTGTTAAAAAGAACACATCCTGTTTTACAAAATGAAAAATATTAATGTTTCAGTCACTCGAAATACTTCCTTGAATGTTCATCCTTGAATAACATCTTCTATACATGACCTCTTCTGTCAATCCTCCATTCACGAATTCTTCTATCCATTCCTCGAATCCTTCTGCTGTTCTTTGAATCCTCCATTCACGAATTCTTCTATCCGTTCCTCGAATCCTTCTGCTGTTCCGTTCCGTTCTTGAAGCCTTCTCCAGCTGCAGTTCCTGAAACATTCCATTCCAGTGGACACACTTTTGTCACTGGTCTTGTGACAACACCCTTACTTGTCTGTATGTCAACGACTCGAACGTGTCCATCTCTTCCAGGATGTGTCTTTATGATTCGTCCGGTGATCCAACTGCCTCTAGGTGACTGAGGGGAGACAACCAGAACGACGTCATCTACTTCAAGATCACGGTTTGGTATAAACCATTTCTTCCTTGCTTGTAGAGAAGGAAGCCATTCAGACATCCACCGTTTCCAAAAGTGGCGTACAAGTTCTTGCACTCTTCGCCAACGTTTTTTCGGATTGAACCCTGTCTTATCAACCGACTCAGGAGCAAATATTCCACCCATCTGACCATGAAGAAAGTGATTAGGAGTTAGTGGAACGTCATCATGTGGATGTGTACTTTGGTAAGTTAAAGGCCTTGAATTGATCAGTGATTCAGCTCCGGTAAAGGCAGTCACAAGTTCTTCGTCAGTGATGTCGCCATTGCCAAGGATTGCATATATAGCTCGTTTGGAAGACTTTATCATTGCTTCAAAAGCACCCCCAAAATGTGGTGAATATGGTGGGTTAAACTTCCAAGTAACTCCACGATTGGCCAAGGAGGTTTTAATGTAATCCTCATCAAGTTTGTCTCTAAGTTGTTTCAGCTCTTTAACGGCTCCTGTGAAATTAGTCCCATTATCTGAAACCACTACACTTGGCAAGCCTCGACGGTTGACCATTCTGTAAAAGGCATTCATGAACGAGTCGCTATCAAGACCGTATGCCATTTCCAAGTGCACCGCTCTAGTTGCCAGGCAAGTAAAGAGACAAAGGTAGCGTTTAACTCGCTGCTTTCCCCTACCTTGTATTGTGATGAAAGGTCCTGCAAAATCAACACCAGTTTGATCAAATGCTCTCAATGAGTATTTCAGTCTAACCTTTGGTAGTGGAGCCATGATTTGCACACCAGGCTTTGCCTTAAGTCTGCGACACCAAGAACATTCCTTTTCATATTCACGGATCTCTTCACGAGCAGAAACGATCCAGAAACGTGAAGATAGTAGAGCAAGGATCTGATTTGTACCAAGGATGTGTTTTCCATCCTCATGATATTTCTTCACGATTAGCTTTGTTACCCAATTTCTTCTGGGCAATACTATCGGGAACCGTGCATCAAATGGGAGAAAATTTGCATACTGCAGTCTACCTCCACATCTAATCAACCCATCTTCATCAAGTATGGGATCAAGTCCAGTGAGTTTACTATTTGATGGCAATTGTTTCCCACATTCAAGTGCCGATATCTCCTTGGTGAATCCCTCCTTTTGTGCACTACCTAAATGATACATCTCTGCATCACTAAGCTCTTCGTGGCTTAGCCCCCCAGCGATTCTCAAACCTAAGTCAGAACGACTGTTGTTCACAAATCTATAAACCCATGCTGTAACCCTAAGTAGTTTTTGCCAATCTGAGTGTCTTCTCGGATCTAATCTCCAACACCGGTCAGGTGTTGCCATTGCAAAGAACTGCTTTGTCGACATAACAGGTTTCCTGGCTTCAGAATCATCTAATGTTTGGTTGTTCACCATCTGTAAAGGCCATTCTGTCACATCTTTTTCTAGAAAGTCAGGTCCAGAATTCCATGCTTTGTTCAAATTAGCAACTGTTGTACCCCTAGACAGGATATCTGCTGGATTCTGAACAGAAGGAACGTAGTTCCACTGACTAGGAACAGTATTTTCTTGGATAAAAGCTATCCGATTAGCTACGAATGTTTTGAACGTGCGGCTATGGTTTTTTATCCAATATAGCACATTTTGACTATCTGACCAAAGAATCACACTAGTCATTGGTATTTCAAGAGCTTTGACTACAGTCAAGATCAACTTTACTCCTAATACTGCTGCCATTAACTCCATTCGAGGAATGCTGACTGATTTCAGAGGTGCTACTCTACATTTTGATGCCACCAAGCGACTAGACACCATCCCATTTTGATAGGTAGTCACGTTGTAGACTACTGCCCCATATGCATTTTCAGATGCATCAACGAAAACATGTAATTTCCTGTTCTCAATTTTGAAGTTGAGTTGCAAGCATCTCGGGAATCTAACAGTCTCCAACTCTTTCATTTGATTGAGCCAAAGCAATGCTTTCTGTTTCAAATCATTATCAAGCTCTTCATCCCAATCTAAACCCTTGAGCCAGACTTCCTGCATGATGATTTTAGCTTTGATGATGAAAGGAGCAAGGAATCCTAACGGATCGAATACCCTAGCCATTTCTCTAAGAAAACCCCTCTTTGTAAGTATCCAACTGTTTTGTGCACTAGTACTTCGGAAGCTAAACTCGTCATCTTTTGCCACCCACGTCAGACCAAGTGTTTTTGTAGTTGGCAACTCATCCCTACCAAGATCAACCTCAGTAGCCCTATTTTCTATGGGAATTTTCTGTAAGACTTCAGGTGAATTGCTTAACCACTTTCGTGCACACATGCCTGCCTTTCCCCACAACTCTGTAAGCTGCTCAAACAGCTCTATGGCTTCGATCTCATTTGGAAGAGAGTCTATGTTGTCATCCATATAGGTCGACTTTAATACAGTCTCAGCAGCTTTGGGTAGAGTATCTTGAAACCTTCTAGCATGTTCTTGTGATATGTACTGTGCCAAAAACGGAGAGGCATTAACACCGAAGACTACTCTTGAGAATTGGTAAACCTGTGTCATGTCATTCTGATTGTTTGACCTCCAAAGAAATCGAAAGAATGACCTGTCCTTTGGCAACATTTCTATCTGAAGATACATTTCTGCAATGTCACATACTATGGCTACCGAGTACCTTCTAAACCTGAGCAATATCTGAAATAGGTCACCTTGTAACTTTGGACCTTGATGGATACTGTCATTCAATGATACACCTTCACATTTTGCTGATGCATCAAAGACAATGCGAACCTTGGTAGTTTCCCTATCTGGACGCACTACAGGGAAATGAGGTAAGTACCATCCACAGGGTACATCTGTTTCATCAATGGACACCTTTTCAATGTAACCTTTTTCAAGATACCGAGATATGATACCATCATAAGTATCAGCAACCTGTTTGTCTTTTGATAATTTCTTCTCTGTGCAACAGAGACGTTTGTAAGCTATTTCCCAATTGTCTGGTAAAGGACTTGCATTTTCCTTCCATGGAATGCCAATTTGATACCGACCATTCTGGTATCTGATTGTATCTTTTACAGACTCAATCACATATTCATCATCCTTGGAAAGGATAGATGTCAAAGGGGGAACTTCATCAACTTCCCAGAATTTCTGCAATATTGAACTTAATTCAACTTCCCTACTGTCAGTGAAGAATGTGCCCGAATTCTGACAATCACTTAATCCTGGTATCCTACCAACACAGGTCTAACCCAATGGAGTTAACCGTGCTGTTGGTTCACCTTCCTGACCTGGGATATCCTGATAGGATCTATGCAGTTCAAGATAATCCATTCCAATAAGAAGATCTATTATATGAGGAGATTTGACTTTTGGAAACTCAATGCTGTCAAGGTGTTTCCATCTTCCTGCAAACTTCTGCCAATCAACAACCTGCATCTGTCCCGTGACCCGGGTAGTTGTTAAGGCAGATATTGTTGTATTGACTGAACCATCCAAACTCTCTAGTCCAACTTGAACTGACATCGTTTCCAATGTTTCATGTTGTCCATTGAGGACATTAACTGAAACTTTCTCTGTAGGACCCCATAACCCTAATTCTGAGGCAACATCTTGATTAATATAAGTCTGTGTGCTGGCATCATCCAATAGTGCATTAACAACAATTCTGTTCTTTCCATTCTTTAGAACTACTGGCACTGTTCTCAATGATACTAGCGTTGACTTGCTAGATTTAGTGGAAGACATTGTAACTACAGATGGACCATGACTTCCATGTTGCTTTTCACTTTCAGGAGTTTCAGCTTTAGAAACATTGTCACAAGTTCTCTTTGTTGAGTGAAGAAATCTACTATGAGTTGCGGTACAGTTATCTATTCCACAGGTGATTCTGCGTCTGCAACTATTACCTCGATGGTTAGTGCCCAAACACCTGAAGCAAAGGTTCAATTGTTTAGCAGTTTCCCATCTTGTGGGAACAGTCATTGTCTTGAACTGTTTACAGTTCCAAATATGATGACCCCTTTTACAGAGCACACACTGAGCGTTCGTGTCAGTCTGTCGATCGCCAAAGTATGAACCTGATTTGCTCTGACCTCTAACTGTAGTCGTTCCCTTTTGGGAAATGCCATGCAAAGTTTCTGATGCTACAACATTAAACTCAGTTTCTTTCAACACCCACTCACGCAATGTGTCTACCGATTCTTGACGCTCTCGATCAAAGACCCATCTTTGATAGTCAGTTAACATAGATTCTGTCATTTTCTTCAGTAACTGATTATATAATGCTCCATTGCCCAACTCTTCTAGTCTGTCAGTATCTCTAAGATTCACCACGACAGTGTCTAACATGTCAGCATACCGCTCAATATCCTTGACATTGCCAGGACGAAATGGCCTAAAGTTACACACTTCCTCCAACTGTAATGTAATTTGGCGTCTCTTGCCACCATACTTCCTCTCTAATCTATCTAGTGCTACGTCATATGCAGCCGCACTATGACCTAAATCTTGTATGACTTTCATTGCATCCCCAGCTAAGTACTGACGCAACTGTAAAAGCTTGTACTCAGGTGTAGCTGGAGCCTTATGAACACAAGCCATGAAAGCCGCTTTCCAACCCTCATATGATTTGGCATCACCCGAGAAAGTAGGAATGGAAACACGTCGCAACTGTTTCCACATATCATTTCCCAAATTGTAACTTCTCGAATTTCCAACAGTTTCTGGGGAAATTGTATGTCTAACATTCTTCTGTGTGATGGGTTCTGGCCTATTCATATGACTAAATTCATCTGCATTGGTCTGCTGCCGCCGACCTAACCCAATGACATTTGTTTGTGACCTCTGATCTAAACCCCACTGTGGTTCCGCTTGCTCTACGTGAGAAGCAGTAACAACAGTAACATGCTTTTCTTTTTCAGCCGTAAATAATCTGGATAATCCTGTTCTAACGCTGCTGAACGATCTCGTATCTGCCCTGTTTCGCAAATATTCTTGAGCTCGTTCTTGTATTTCATTCCCTATCTCCTCTATCTGTGTTACCTCGCCAGTAACTTTCGTCATGCTATCTTGATCACCTATTGTGTGAAATGTTTCAGACAATGCTATAACTATCTCGATAGCCTTCAGCTGACAATCATTAACTTTGTCAATCGCGTCTCGGATTTCTGTCCGAGTGGAACGATTCTCTTCATCAATTAGTCTTTCAAGTCTATTCGTTGCTTTAGTGAATGCTGATTTGACTATAGCCTTCTTGCGTCTAAGTTCTGCTATTTCTGCCACATAGTCAGGAAAGTCATGAGCTGACTTTTTAGACCCTGTTTGCGACATGACTTGGTGCACGAGATTTAAAGAAACAGTCAACAAATAAGTTCAAAACCTGTTTGTTCTATAAACTGTGACTCAAACTCCACTATAACCCTAACTAAATGTCAACACACGACATAACATGCAACTATTCTACTAACGTGCACACTGCACCCTATACCCAGATAACACTGCTCTAAACTATCCGAAACCACGCTCTGCTACCATTTGTTACGCAGTGTTTTTCGAACTGACTTTATTTTCACAAAGCTTTGCTATACATAGGCAATTTCACGTGCCGCACGATTTACACGAACTACAAAATCCGCGAAGCACTCAGCGTTCGCACGAATGCTCCTAGTTAACTCCCAGTGGTATTCCCAGCGAACATTTCATGTTCCTGGCTATAGTTCTCCAGAACAATGTGTGTTGATGTGTGTTGATATGCGTGATGCATGTTGATGCGTGGTGTGTGTGTTGACGTGTGATATGTGTGTTGATGTGTGTTGATATGCGTGATGCGTTTTGATGCGTGTTGATGTGTGGTGTGGGTGTTGACGTGAGATATGTGTGTTGATGTGTGTTGATATGCGTTATGCCTGTTGATGTGTGGTGTGTGTGTTGACGTGTGATATGTGTGTTGATGTGTGTTGATATGCGTGTTGACGTGTGATATGTGCGTTGATGTGTGTTAATATCCGTGATGCGTGTTGACGTGTGATATGTGTGTTGATGTGTGTTGATATGCGTGATGCATGTCGATGCGTGGTGTGTGTGTTGACGTGTGATGTGTGTTGATGTGTGTTGATATGCGTGATACATGTTGATGTGTGGTGTGTGTGTTGACGTGTGATATGTGTGTTGATGTGTGTTGATATGCGTGATGCGTGTTGATGTGTGGTGTGTGTGTTGACGTGAGATATGTGTGTTGATGTGTGTTGATATGCGTGATACGTTTTGATGCGTGTTGATGTGTGGTGTGTGTGTTGACGTGAGATATGTGTGTTGATGTGTGTTGATATGCGTTATGCCTGTTGATGTGTGGTGTGTGTGTTGACGTGTGATATGTGTGTTGATGTGTGTTGATATGCGTGTTGACGTGTGATATGTGTGCTGATGTGTGTTGATATGCGTGATGCGTGTTGATGTGTGATGTGTGTGTTGACGTGTTGATGTGTGTTGATGTGTGTTGATATGCGTGATGCGTGTTGATGTGTGGTGTGTGTGCTGACGTGTGATATGTGTGCTGATATGTGTTGATTTGCGTGATGCGTATTAATGTGTGTGATGTATATGATGTATGTTGACGTATGGCAAAGTTTATTCTTGGTGTCTGTTGATGTGTGATGATATGTTTTACTGTGTGGTGTTTTGTGTTATCTGTCTTCACTGTAGTTACTTTATCAGGACTCCATTACATGTCGTTCTGCATTGCATCAATATTTTTAGTATAATATATTTACTACAGTACAGAAAGTCATAACTGAGTGTTTTAGTTTCATTGAGAATGATGGCTATTTTACTGACATCTCATGCAGTTAAATTTCAGTTAGTTCTAAAATATATTGACCAACTCTTATTCTCTGTGTTTCCAGCTAAAACTGGGGACACGTCTCAGGTGTGTCTTAGGGGTTTTACCCCTTGTGTAAACCAACATACCATCGAGACGAGGATGTGTGGGGATAGAGAAATATATCGTCTCACCACGATATATGGTAGGGCAGCATATTGCTTTGGTAAGCCTTCGGGTACTACTTTGAATTGTCACCTATACTTATACCCATAAATGATGTCAGCAGAGTCGTTAAGCAAGAAAACAGAAACAGAAATACCATGAATTCATCATGCATCCTGTGCGCCACACCCTGATGCACACCCCATCTGCACTGTTATGGAAATGACGCCCTGATCCTAACCCCGTCTGCACTGTTATGGAAATGACCCCCTGATTCTCACCCCATCTGCACTGTTATGGCAATGACGCCCTGATTCTCACCCCATCTGCACTTTTATGGCAATGACGCCCTGATTCTCACCCGATCTGCACTGTTTTGGCAATGACGCCCAGATGCTCATCTCATCTGCACTGTTATGGCAATGACGCCCTGATTCTCACCCCATTTGCACTGTTATGGCAATGACGCCCATATTCTCACCCCATTTGCACTGTTATGGAAATGACGCCCTGATTCTCACCCCATCTGCACTGTTATGGAAATGACGCCCTGATTCTCACACCATCTGCACTGTTATGGAAATGACGCCCTGATTCTCACCCCATCTGCAATGTTATGGAAATGACGCCCTGATTCTCACCCAGTCTGCACTGTTATGGAAATGACGCCCTGATTCTCACCCCATCTGCACTGTTATGGCAATGACGCCCTGATTCTCACCCCATCTGCACTTTTATGGCATTGACGCCCTGATTCTCACCCGATCTGCACTGTTTTGGCAATGGCGCCCAGATGCTCATCTCATCTGCACTGTTATGGCAATGACGCCCTGATTCTCACCCCATTTGCACTGTTATGGCAATGACGCCCTGATTCTCACCCCATTTGCACTGTTATGGCAATGACGCCCTGATTCTCACCCGATCTGCACTGTTATGGCAATGACGCCCAAATGCTCATCTCATCTGCACTGTTATGGCAATGACGCCCTGATTCTCACCCCATTTGCACTGTCATGGCAATGACGCCCTGATTCTCACCCCATTTGCACTGTTATGGAAATGGTGCCCTGATTCTCACCCCATCTGCACTGTTATGGCAATGACGCCCTGATTCTCATCCCATTTGTACTGTCATGGCAATGTCGCCCTGATTCTCACCCCATCTGCACTGTTATGGAAATGATGCCCTGATTCTCACCCCATCTGCACTTTTATGGCAATGACGCCCTGATTCTCACCCGATCTGCACTGTTATGGCAATGACGCCCAGATGCTCATCTCATCTGCACTGTTATGGCAATGACGCCCTGATTCTCACCCCATCTGCACTGTTATGGCAATGACGCCCATATTCTCACCCCATTTCCACTGTTATGGCAATGACGCCCTGATTCTCACCCAATCTGCACAGTTATGGCAATGACGCCCTGATTCTCATCTCATCAGCACTGTTATGGCAATAACGCCCTGATTCTCACCCCATCTGCACTGTTATGGTAATGACGCCCTGATTCTCACCCCATCTGCACTGTTATGGCAATGACGCCCTGATTCTCACACCATCTGCACTGTTATGGCAATGACGCCCTGATTCTCACCCCATCTGCACTGTTATGGAAATGATGCCCTGATTCTCACTTCATCAGCACTGTTATTTCAATGACGCCCTGATTCTCACCCGATCTGCACAGTTATGGCAATGACGCCCAGATGCTCATCTTATCTGCACTGTTATGACAATGACGCCCTGATTCCCACCCGATCTGCACAGTTATGGCAATGACGCCCATATTCTCACCCCATTTGCACTGTTCTGGAAATGACGCCCTGATTCTCACCTCATCTGCACTGTTATGGAAATGATGCCCTGATTCTCATCCCCTCTGCACTGTTATGGAAATGAGGCCCTGATTCTCACCCCATCTGCACTGTTATGGAAATGATGCCCTGATTTTCACCCCATCTGCACTTTTATGGCAATGACGCCCTGGTTCTCACCCGATCTGCACTGTTATGGCAATGACGCCCAGATGCTCATCTTATCTGCACTGTTATGGCAATGACGCCCTGATTCTCACCCGATCTGCACTGTTATGGCAATGATGCCCAGATGCTCATCTTATCTGCACTGTTATGGCAATGACGCCCTGATTCCCACCCCATCTGCACTGTTATGGCAATGACCCCCTGAATCTCACCCCATCTGCACTGTTATAGCAATGACCCCCATATTCTCATCTCATCTGCACTGTTATGGCAATGACGCCCTGATTATCACCCCATCTGCACTGTTATGGCAATGACGCCCTGATTCCCAACCCATCTGCACTGTTATGGCAATGACCCCCATATTCTCATCTCATCTGCACTGTTATGGCAATGACGCCCTGATTCCCACCCCATCTGCACTGTTATGGCAATGACGCCCTGATTCTCATCTCATCTGCACTGTTATGGCAATGACGCCCTGATTATCACCCCATCTGCACTGTTATGGCAATGATGCCCTGATTCTCACCCAATCTGCAGTGTTATGGCAATGAGGCCCGGATTCTCATCTCATTTCCACTGTTATGGCAATGACGCTCTGATTCTCATCTCATCTGCACTGTTATATCAGTGATGCCCTGATTATCACCCCATCTGCACTGTTATGGCAATGACGCCCGGATTCTCATCTCATTTTCACTGTTATGGCAATGATGCCCTGATTCTCATCTCATCTGCACTGTTATGGCAATGACGCCCTGATTCTCATCTCATCTGCACTGTTATGGCAATGATACCCTGATTCTCATCTCATCTGCACTGTTATGGCAATGACGCCCGGATTCTCATCTCATTTCCACTATTATGGCAATGATACCCTGATTCTCATCTCATCTGCACTGTTATGGCAATGACGCCCTGATTCTCATCTCATCTGCACTGTTATGGCAATGATGCCCTGATTCTCATCTCATCTGCACTGTTATGGCAATGACGCCCTGATTCTCATTTCATCTGCACTGTTATATCAGTGATGCCCTGATTATCACCCCATCTGCACTGTTATGGCAATGACGCCCGGATTCTCATCTCATTTTCACTGTTATGGCAATGATGCCCTGATTCTCATCTCATCTGCACTGTTATGGCAATGACGCCCTGATTCTCATCTCATCTGCACTGTTATGGCAATGATACCCTGATTCTCATCTCATCTGCACTGTTATGGCAATGACGCCCGGATTCTCATCTCATTTCCACTATTATGGCAATGATACCCTGATTCTCATCTCATCTGCACTGTTATGGCAATGACGCCCTGATTCTCATCTCATCTGCACTGTTATGGCAATGATGCCCTGATTCTCATCTCATCTGCACTGTTATGGCAATGACGCCCTGATTCTCATCTCCTCTGCACTGTTATGGCATTGACGCCCTGATTCTCATCTCATCTGCACTGTTATGGCAATGACGACCTGATTCCCATCCCAGCTGTACTGTTATGGCAATTACGCCCTGATTCTCACCCCATCTGCACTGTTATGGCAATGACGCTCTGATTCTCACCCAGTCTGCATAGTTATGGTAATGACGCCCTGATTCTCACCCCACCTGCAATGGTATGGCAATAACGCTCTGATTCTCATTTCATCTGCACTGTTATGGCAATGACGCCCTGATTCTCATCTCATCTGCACTGTTATGGCAATGACACCCTCATTCTCATCCCATCTGCACTGTTATGGCAATGGCGCCCTGATTCTCACCCAGTCTGCACTGTTTTGGCAATGACGCCCTGATTCTCACTTCATCAGCAGTGTTATGGCAATGACGCCCTTATTCTCACTTCATCAGCACTGTTATGGCAATGACGCCCTGATTCTCACTTCATCTGCACTGTTATGGCAATAATGCTCTGATTCTCATTTCATCTGCACTGTTATGGCAATGACGCCCTGATTCTCATCTCATCTGCACTGTTATGGCAATGACGCCCTCATTCTCATCCCATCTGCACTGTTATGGCAATGGCGCCCTGATTCTCATTTCATCTGCGCTGTTATGGCAATGACGCCCTGATTCTCATCTCCTCTGCACTGTTATGGCAATGACGCCCGGATTCTTACCCCATCTGCACTGTTATGGCAATGACGCCCTGATTCTCATCTCCTCTGCACTGTTATGGCAATGACGCCCTGATTCTTACCCCATCTGCACTGTTATGGCAATGACGCCCTGATTCTCGTCCACATCTGCACTGTTATTGCAATTACGCCCTGATTCTAACCCCATCTGCACTGTTATGGCAATGATCCTCTGATTCTCACCCCATCTGCACTGTTATGACAATGATGCCCTGATTCTCGCCCACATCTGCACTGTTATTGCAATTACGCCCTGATTCTCACCCAATCTGCACTGTTATGGCAATGACGCCCTGATTCTCACCCCATCTGTACTGTTATGGCAATGGCGACCTGATTCTCGCCCCGACTTCAATGTTATGTCAATGATGCCCTGATTCTCATCTCACCTGCACTGTTATGGCAATGACGCCCTGATTCTCACCCCATCTGCACTGTTATGGCAATGACGCCCTGATTCTCACACTATCTGCACTGTTATTCCAATGACGCCCTGATTCTCGTCCACATCTGCACTGTTATTGCAATTACGCCCTGATTCTAACCCCATCTGCACTGTTATGGCAATGATCCTCTGATTCTCACCCCATCTGCACTGTTATGGCAATGATGCCCTGATTCTCGCCCAATCCTCACTCTTATGGCAATGACGCCCTGATTCTCACCCCATCTGCACTGTTATGGCAATGACGCCAAGATTCTCACCCCATCTGCACTGTTATGGCAATGGCACCCTGATTCTTACCCCATATGCACTTTTATGGCAATAAAGCAATGATTCTCACCCCATCTGCACTGTTATGACAATGATGCCCTGATTCTTAGCCCGTCTGCACTGTTATTGCAATGAAGCCCTGATTATCACCCCATCTGTACTGTTATGACATTCACACTCTGATTCTCACCCCGTCTGCACTGTTATGGCTATGACGCCCTGATACTCACCCCATCTGCACTGTCATAGCTAACCACATGACCAAACTGACATATTGACCACACCCTGATTCCCAGCCCTCTTAACTGTCACATCGACCACAGCATGATTTCCACACCTATAAAACTGTCATGGCAAATACACCATGATTCTAACCCTTCCGAAATTGTCATGGCAACCACACCTGTATCTTCATCCCTGCGGAGCCACCACACACTTTAAACCCTTGAACTGTCATGCTGTCCAGACACTGATGGTCAATCCTTGAACTGTCATGCTGTCCAGACACTGATGGTCAATCCTTGAACTGTCATGCTGTCCAGACACTGATGGTCAACCCTTCAACTGTCATGCTGTCCAGACACTGATGGTCAACCCTTCAACTGTCATGCTGTCTAGACATTCATGGTCAACCCTTTAACTGTCATGCTGTCCAGACACTGATGGTCAATCCTTGAACTGTCATGCTGTCCAGACACTGATGGTCAATCCTTGAACTGTCATGCTGTCCAGACACTGATGGTCAATCCTTGAACTGTCATGCTGTCCAGACACTGATGGTCAATCCTTGAACTGTCATGCTGTCCAGACACTGATGGTCAATCCTTGAACTGTCATGCTGTCCAGACACTGATGGTCAACCCTTAAACTGTCATGCTGTCCAGACACTGATGGTCAACCCTTTAACTGTCATGCTGTCCAGACACTGATGGTCAACCCTTTAACTGTCATGCTGTCCAGACACTGATGGTCAACCCTTAAACTGTCATGCTGTCCAGACACTGATGGTCAACCCTTCAACTGTCATGCTGTCTAGACATTCATGGTCAACCCTTTAACTGTCATGCTGTCCAGACACTGATGGTCAATCCTTGAACTGTCATGCTGTCCAGACACTGATGGTCAATCCTTGAACTGTCATGCTGTCCAGACACTGATGGTCAATCCTTGAACTGTCATGCTGTCCAGACACTGATGGTCAATCCTTGAACTGTCATGCTGTCCAGACACTGATGGTCAATCCTTGAACTGTCATGCTGTCCAGACACTGATGGTCAACCCTTAAACTGTCATGCTGTCCAGACACTGATGGTCAATCCTTGAACTGTCATGCTGTCCAGACACTGATGGTCAACCCTTAAACTGTCATGCTGTCCAGACACTGATGGTCAACCCTTTAACTGTCATGCTGTCCAGACACTGATGGTCAACCCTTAAACTGTCATGCTGTCCAGACACTGATGGTCAACCCTTCAACTGTCATGCTGTCCAGACACTGATGGTCAACCCTTCAACTGTCATGCTGTCCAGACACTGATGGTCAATCCTTTAACTGTCATGCTGTCCAGACACTGATGGTCAACCCTTCAACTGTCATGCTGTCCAGACACTGATGGTCAATCCTTGAACTGTCATGCTGTCCAGACACTGATGGTCAATCCTTGAACTGTCATGCTGTCCAGACACTGATGGTCAACCCTTAAACTGTCATGCTGTCCACACACTGATGGTCAATCCTTGAACTGTCATGCTGTCCAGACACTGATGGTCAACCCTTAAACTGTCATGCTGTCCACACACTGATGGTCAACCCTTAAACTGTCATGCTGTGCACACACTGATGGTGATCCCTTCATCTGTCATGCTGTCCAGACACTGATGGTCAACCCTTCAACTGTCATGCTGTCTAGACATTCATGGTCAACCCTTCATCTGTCATGCTGTCCAGACACTGATAATCAACCCTTCAAATGTCATGCTGTCCAGACACTGATGGTCATCCCTTCATCTGTCATGCTGTCCAGACACTGATGGTCAACCCTTCAACTGTCATGCTGTCCTGACACTGATGGTCAACCCTTCAACTGTCATGCTGTCCAGACACTGATGGTCAACCCTTCAACTGTCATGCTGTCCTGACACTGATGGTCAACCCTTCAGCTGTCATGCTGTCCACACACTGATGGTCAACCCTTCAACTGCCATGTTGTCCTGACACTGATGGTCAACCCTTCAACTGTCATGCTGTGCACACACTGATGGTGATCCCTTCATCTGTCATGCTGTCCAGACACTGATGGTCAACCCTTCAACTGTCATGCTGTCTAGACATTCATGGTCAACCCTTCATCTGTCATTCTGTCCAGACACTGATGGTCAACCCTTCAACTGTCATCCTGTCCAGACACTGATGGTCAACCCTTCAACTGTCATGCTGTCCAGACACTGATGGTCAACCCTTCAACTGCCATGCTGTCTAGACATTCATGGTCAACCCTTCATCTGTCATGCTGTCCAGACACTGATAATCAACCCTTCAAATGTCATGCTGTCCAGACACTGATGGTCATCCCTTCATCTGTCATGCTGTCCAGACACTGATGGTCAACCCTTCAACTGTCATGCTGTCCTGACACTGATGGTCAACCCTTCAACTGTCATGCTGTCCAGACACTGATGGTCAACCCTTCAACTGTCATGCTGTCCTGACACTGATGGTCAACCCTTCAACTGTCATGCTGTCTAGACATTCATGGTCAACCCTTCATCTGTCATCCTGTCCAGACACTGATGGTCAACCCTTCATCTGTCATGCTGTCCTGACACTGATGGTCAACCCTTCAACTGTCATGCTGTCTAGACATTCATGGTCAACCCTTAAACTGTCATGCTGTCCAGACACTGATGGTCAACCCTTCAACTGCCATGCTGTCCAGACACTGATGTTCAACCCTTCATCTGTCATGCTGTCCAGACACTAATGTTCAACCCTTCATCTGTCATGCTGTCCAGACACTGATGGTCAACCCTTCAACTGTCATGCTGTCTAGACATTCATGGTCAACCCTTCATCTGTCATGCTGTCCAGACACTGATAATCAACCCTTCATCTGTCATGCTGTCCTGACACTGATGGTCAACCCTTCAACTGTCATGCTGTCTAGACATTCATGGTCAACCCTTAAACTGTCATGCTGTCCAGACAATGATGGTCAACCCTTCAACTGTCATGCTGTCCAGACACTGATGTTCAACCCTTCATCTGTCATGCTGTCCAGACACTAATGTTCAACCCTTCATCTGTCATGCTGTCCAGACACTGATGGTCAACCCTTCAACTGTCATCCTGTTCAGATACTGATGGTCAACTCTTCAATTGTCATGTTGTCCACACACTGATGGTCAACCCTTCATCTGTCATGACCCTTCATCTGTCATGCTGTCCAGACACTGATGGTCATCCCTTCATCTGTCATGCTGTCCAGACACTGATGGTCAACCCTTCCACTGTCATGCTGTCCAGACACTGATGGTCAACCCTTCAACTGTCATGCTGTCGACACACTGATGGTCAACCCTTCAACTGCCATGCAGTCCAGACACTGATCGTCAATCCTCCAACTGTCATACTGTCTAGACATTCATGGTCAACCCTTCAACTGTCATGATATCCAGACACTGATGTTCCATCCTTCAGCTGTCATGCTGTCCAGACACTGATGTTCAACCCTTCAACTGCCATGCTGTCCAGACACTGATGGTCAACCCTTCAACTGCCATGCTGTCCAGACACTGATGGTCAACCCTTCAACTGTCATGCTGTACAGACACTGATGGTCAACACTTCAACTGCCATCCTGTCCAGACACTGATGGTCAACCCTTCAACTCTCATGCTGTACAGACACTGATGGTCAACCCTTCAACTGTCATGCTGTCCAGACAATGATGGCCAACCCTTCAACTGTCATGCTGTCCAGACACTGATGGTCAATCATTCAACTGCAATGCTGTCCTGACACTGATGATCAACCCTTAAAGTGTCATGCTGTCCTGACACTGATGGTCAACCCTTCAACTGTCATGCTGTCTAGACATTCATGGTCAACCCTTCATCTGTCATGCTGTCCAGACACTGATGGTCAACCCTTCATCTGTCATGCTGTCCTGACACTGATGGTCAACCCTTCAACTGTCATGCTGTCTAGACATTCATGGTCAACCCTTAAACTGTCATGCTGTCCAGACAATGATGGTCAACCCTTCAACTGTCATGCTGTCCAGACACTGATGTTCAACCCTTCATCTGTCATGCTGTCCAGACACTAATGTTCAACCCTTCATCTGTCATGCTGTCCAGACACTGATGGTCAACCCTTCAACTGTCATCCTGTTCAGATACTGATGGTCAACTCTTCAATTGTCATGTTGTCCACACACTGATGGTCAACCCTTAAACTGTCATGCTGTCCTGACACTGATGGTCAACCCTTCAACTGTCATGCTGTCCAGACACTGATGGTCAACCCTTCAACTGCCATGCAGTCCAGACACTGATCGTCAATCCTCCAACTGTCAGGCTGTCCATACACTGATAGTCAATCCTCCAACTGTCATGCTGTACAGACACTGATGGTCAACCCTTCAACTGCCATGCAGTCCAGACACTGATGGTCAATCCTCCAACTGTCATGCTGTACAGACACTGATGGTTAACCCTTCAACTGTCATGCTGTCCAGACACTGATGTTCAACTCTTCAACTTTCATGCTGTCCAGACACTGATGGTCAACCCTTCAACTGTCATGCTGTCCAGACACTGATGGTCAACCGTTCAATTGTCATGTTGTCCACACACTGATGGTCAACCCTTCATCTGTCATGCTGTCCAGACACTGATGGTCAACCCTTCAACTGTCATGCTATCCAGACACTGATGGTCAACCCTTCAACTGTCATGCTGTCCAGACACTGATGGTCAACCCTTCAACTGCCATGCTGTCCAGACACTGATGGTCATCCCTTCATCTGTCATGCTGTCCAGACACCGATGGTCATCCCTTCAACTGTCATGCTGTCTAGACATTCATGGTCAACCCTTCATCTGTCATGCTGTCCAGACACTGATGGTCAACCCTTCAACTGTCATCCTGTTCAGATACTGATGGTCAACCCTTCATCTGTCATGCTGTCCAGACACTGATGGTCAACCCTTCAACTGCCATGCTGTCTAGACATTCATGGTCAACCCTTCATCTGTCATGCTGTCCAGACACTGATGGTCAACCCTTCAACTGCCATGCTGTCTAGACATTCATGGTCAACCCTTCATCTGTCATGCTGTCCAGACACTGATGGTCAACCCTTCAAATGTCATGCTGTCCAGACACTGATGGTCATCCCTTCATCTGTCATGCTGTCCAGACACTGATGGTCAACCCTTCATCTGTCATGCTGTCCAGACACTGATGTTCAACCCTTCATCTGTCATGCTGTCCAGACACTGATGGTCAACCCTTCAACTGTCATGCTGTCCAGACACTGATGGTCAACCGTTCAATTGTCATGTTGTCCACACACTGATGGTCAACCCTTCATCTGTCATGCTGTCCAGACACTGATGGTCAACCCTTCAACTGTCATGCTATCCAGACACTGATGGTCAACCCTTCAACTGTCATGCTGTCCAGACACTGATGGTCAACCCTTCAACTGCCATGCTGTCCAGACACTGATGGTCATCCCTTCATCTGTCATGCTGTCCAGACACTGATGGTCATCCCTTCAACTGTCATGCTGTCTAGACATTCATGGTCAACCCTTCATCTGTCATGCTGTCCAGACACTGATGGTCATCCCTTCATCTGTCATGCTGTCCAGACACTGATGGTCAACCCTTCCACTGTCATGCTGTCCAGACACTGATGGTCAACCCTTCAACTGTCATGCTGTCGACACACTGATGGTCAACCCTTCAACTGCCATGCAGTCCAGACACTGATCGTCAATCCTCCAACTGTCATACTGTCTAGACATTCATGGTCAACCCTTCAACTGTCATGATATCCAGACACTGATGTTCCATCCTTCATCTGTCATGCTGTCCAGACACTGATGGTCATCCCTTCATCTGTCATGCTGTCCAGACACTGATGGTCATCCCTTCAACTGTCATGCTGTCTAGACATTCATGGTCAACCCTTCATCTGTCATGCTGTCCAGACACTGATGGTCATCCCTTCATCTGTCATGCTGTCCAGACACTGATGGTCAACCCTTCCACTGTCATGCTGTCCAGACACTGATGGTCAACCCTTCAACTGTCATGCTGTCGACACACTGATGGTCAACCCTTCAACTGCCATGCAGTCCAGACACTGATCGTCAATCCTCCAACTGTCATACTGTCTAGACATTCATGGTCAACCCTTCAACTGTCATGATATCCAGACACTGATGTTCCATCCTTCATCTGTCATGCTGTCCAGACACTGATGGTCAACCCTTCAACTGTCATGCTGTCCACACACTGATGGTCAACCCTTCAACTGCCATGCAGTCCAGACACTGATCGTCAATCCTCCAACTGTCATACTGTCTAGACATTCATGGTCAACCCTTCAACTGTCATGATATCCAGACACTGATGTTCCATCCTTCATCTGTCATGCTGTCCAGACACTGATGTTCAACCCTTCAACTGCCATGCTGTCCAGACACTGATGGTCAACCCTTCAACTGCCATGCTGTCCAGACACTGATGGTCAACCCTTCAACTGTCATGCTGTACAGACACTGATGGTCAACACTTCAACTGCCATCCTGTCCAGACACTGATGGTCAACCCTTCAACTCTCATGCTGTACAGACACTGATGGTCAACCCTTCAACTGTCATGCTGTCCAGACAATGATGGCCAACCCTTCAACTGTCATGCTGTCCAGACACTGATGGTCAATCATTCAACTGCAATGCTGTCCTGACACTGATGATCAACCCTTAAAGTGTCATGCTGTCCTGACACTGATGGTCAACCCTTCAACTGTCATGCTGTCCAGACACTGATGGTCAACCCTTCAGCTGTCATGCTGTCCACACACTGATTGTCAACCCTTCAACTGTCATGCTGTCCAGACACTGATGGTCAATCATTCAACTGCAATGCTGTCCAGACACTGATGATCAACCCTTAAACTGTCATGCTGTCCTGACACTGATGGTCAACCCTTAAACTGTCATGCTGTCCTGACACTGATGGTCAACCCTTCAACTGTCATGCTGTCCAGACACTGATGGTCAACCCTTCAACTGCCATGCAGTCCAGACACTGATCGTCAATCCTCCAACTGTCAGGCTGTCCATACACTGATAGTCAATCCTCCAACTGTCATGCTGTACAGACACTGATGGTCAACCCTTCAACTGCCATGCAGTCCAGACACTGATGGTCAATCCTCCAACTGTCATGCTGTACAGACACTGATGGTTAACCCTTCAACTGTCATGCTGTCCAGACACTGATGTTCAACTCTTCAACTTTCATGCTGTCCAGACACTGATTTCGTAGCCTTCATGGCGAGCACACCCTGACGTACGCCCCCTTAAAACAGTATGTGCGACCATACCAAGATTTGCACGCATTTGATACTGTCACACCGACCATGTCCTGATTCGCACCTACTCGAAACTGCATAGAGACAATACTCTGATTCTGTCCCCTTCAAAACTTCATGGCAACCACAGCCAGATTTGCACCCCTTCAAAACTGTCATTGAAACCACATCCTGATTTTCGCACCTTTGAAACTGTCAGTACGACCACATCCTGATTTCCACCCCTGCTAAATTGTTATAGTGACCACACAATCACCTTGACCCCCTAATAACTGTTTTGGCGTCAATACCTTGATTTACACCCATTCTAAACTTTCACAGGGAGCACATCCTGAATTTCACCCCTTTTAAAAACCAAATCCTGATTTGCACCTATTCCAAACATTCATAACGACCATATCCTGATTTGCACCTATTCCAAACATTCATAACGACCATATCCTGATTTGCACCTATTCCAAACATTCATAACGACCATATCCTGATTTGCACCTATTCCAAACATTCATAACGACCATATGCTGATTTGCACCCATTCCAAACATTCATAACGACCATATGCTGATTTGCACCTATTCCAAACATTCATAACGACCATATCCTGATTTGCACCTATTGCAAACATTCATAGCGACCTTATGCTGATTTGCACCTATTGCAAACATTCATAGCGATCATATCCTGATTTGCACCTTTTCCAAACATTCATAACGACCATATCCTGATTTGCACCTATTGCAAACATTCATAGCGACCATATGCTGATTTGCACCTATTGCAAACATTCATAGCGACCATATGCTGATTTGCACCTATTGCAAACATTCATAGCGATCATATCCTGATTTGCACCTGTTGCAAACATTCATAACGACCATATGCTGATTTGCACCTACTGCAAACATTCATAGCGACCATATGCTGATTTGCACCTATTGTAAACATTCATAGCGACCATATCCTGATTTGCACCTATTCCAAACATTCATAACGATCATATGCTGATTTGCACCTATTGCAAACATTCATAGCGATCATATCCTGATTTGCACCTATTGCAAACATTCATAGCGATCATATCCTGATTTGCACCTATTGCAAACATTCATAACGACCATATCCTGATTTGCACCTATTGCACACATTTATAACGACCATATGCTGATTTGCACCTATTCCAAACATTCATAGCGATCATATCCTGATTTGCACCTATTCCAAACATTCACAGCGACCATATCCTGATTTGCACCGATGCCAAACCTTCATAGCGGCCATATCCTGATTTGCACCGATGCCAAACATTCATAGCGACCATATGCTGATTTGCACCTATTCCAAACATTCATAGCGGCCATATCCTGATTTGCATCTATTCCAAACATTCATACTGACCATATGCTGATTTGCAACGATGCCAAACATTCACAGCGACCATATCCAGATTTGCACCGATGCCAAACATTCATAGCGGCCATATCCTGATTTGCACCGATGCCAAACATTCATAGCGACCATATGCTGATTTGCACCCATTCCAAACATTCATAGCGGCCATATCCTGATTTGCACCTATTCCAAACATTCATACTGACCATATGCTGATTTGCACCGATGCCAAACATTCACAGCGACCATATCCTGTTTTGCACCGATGCCAAACATTCATAGCGGCCATATCCTGATTTGCACCTATTCCAAACATTCATAACGGCCATATCCTGATTTGCACCGATGCCAAACATTCATGACGACCATATCCTGATTTGCACCTATTCCAAACATTCATAGCGAACATATCCTGATTTGCACCGATGCCAAACATTCATAGCGACCATATCCTGATTTGCACCGATGCCAAACATTCATAACGACCATATCCTGATTTGCACCTATTCCAAACATTCATAGCGACCATATCCTGATTTGCACCTATGCCAAACATTCATAGCGAACATATCCTGATTTGCACCGATGCCAAACATTCATAGCGACCATATCCTGATTTGCACCGATGCCAAACATTCATAGCGACCATATCCTGATTTGCACCGATGCCAAACATTCATAACGACCATATGCTGATTTGCACCGATGCCAAACATTCATAACGACCATATCCTGATTTGCACCTATTCCAAACATTCATAACGACCATATCCTGATTTGCACCTATTCCAAACATTCATAGCGGCCATATGCTGATTTGCACCTATTCCAAACATTCATAGCGACCATATCCTGATTTGCACCTATTCCAAACATTCATAACGACCATATCCTGATTTTCACCTATTCCAAACATTCATAACGACCATTTGCTGATTTGCACCCATTCCAAACATTCATAACGACCATATGCTGACTTGCACCTATTCCAAACATTCATAACGACCATATCCTGATTTGCACCTATTGCAAACATTCATAGCGACCATATGCTGATTTGCACCTATTGCAAACATTCATAGCGATCATATCCTGATTTGCACCTGTTGCAAACATTCATAACGACCATATCCTGATTTGCACCTATTGCAAACATTCATAGCGACCATATGCTGATTTGCAACTATTGCAAACATTCATAGCGATCATATCCTGATTTGCACCTGTTGCAAACATTCATAACGACCATATGCTGATTTCCACCTACTGCAAACATTCATAGCGACCATATCCTGATTTGCACCTATTGCAAACATTCATAGCGACCATATCCTGATTTGCACCTATTGCAAACATTCATAGCGATCATATGCTGATTTGCACCTATTGCAAACATTCATAGCGATCATATCCTGATTTGCACCTATTGCAAACATTCATAACGACCATATCCTGATTTGCACCTATTGCACACATTTATAACGACCATATGCTGATTTGCACCTATTCCAAACATTCATAGCGATCATATCCTGATTTGCACCTATTCCAAACATTCACAGCGACCATATCCTGATTTGCACCCATGCCAAACCTTCATAGCGGCCATATCCTGATTTGCACCGATGCCAAACATTCATAGCGAGCATATGCTGATTTGCACCTATTCCAAACATTCACAGCGACCATATCCAGATTTGCACCGATGCCAAACATTCATAGCGGCCATATCCTGATTTGCACCGATGCCAAACATTCATAGCGACCATATGCTGATTTGCACCCATTCCAAACATTCATAGCGGCCATATCCTGATTTGCACCTATTCCAAACATTCATACTGACCATATGCTGATTTGCACCGATGCCAAACATTCACAGCGACCATATCCTGTTTTGCACCGATGCCAAACATTCATAGCGGCCATATCCTGATTTGCACCTATTCCAAACATTCATAACGACCATATCCTGATTTGCACCGATGCCAAACATTCATAACGACCATATCCTGATTTGCACCTATTCCAAACATTCATAGCGACCATATCCTGATTTGCACCGATGCCAAACATTCATAGCGACCATATCCTGATTTGCACCTATTCCAAACATTCATAACGATCATATCCTGATTTGCACCGATTCCAAACATTCATAGCGACCATATCCTGATTTGCACCGATGCCAAACATTCATAGCGAACATATCCTGATTTGCACCGATGCCAAACATTCATAACGACCATATCCTGATTTGCACCGATGCCAAACATTCATAGCGACCATATCCTGATTTGCACCGATGCCAAACATTCATAACGACCATATCCTGATTTGCACCGATGCCAAACATTCATAACGACCATATGCTGATTTGCACCGATGCCAAACATTCATAACGACCATATCCTGATTTGCACCTATTCCAAACATTCATAGCGGCCATATCCTGATTTGCACCTATTCCAAACATTCATAGCGACCATATCCTGATTTGCACCAATGCCAAACATTCATAGCGACCATATCCTGATTTGCACCGATGCCAAACATTCATAGCGACCATATCCTGATTTGCACCTATTCCAAACATTCATAGCGACCATATGCTGATTGTCCCCCATTTGGAACTATTATGGCCACCACAACCTGATATACACCACTTCGAAACTGTCATGGTGGCTCAACCCGGTTATCCCCCTTTACAAGCTGCCATGTCGTTTACACACTGACTACCATCTTTAAAAACTGTCATGATGACCCAAACTGATTATCACTCTTTAAGAAAAACTGGCATGGCGTACACACCTGCTTATTACCCTTTACAAACTGTCATGTCATTTACACACTGATTACCAGCCTTTCACAACTGTCATGGCGTTCACACAGTAATTACCATCTTTAAAAACTTTCAAGGCGACCACATTCTGATTATCGCGCTTTAAAAACTAGTATGGCGACCACACCTTGATTATAAGAATAAAAAACCCTGTCATGGCATTGAGATACTGATTAGCAACCTTCAAAAGCTATTATGTATGTGCATATAGGCTTAGCGCTTTTATTCTTATTTAAAAACACTTTCTGGAAACTAATTAAGCTTTATATTTCAATTTGCAGAGGAATACGTCTGTTTTACACAGAAACCTTGTGCTAATGGTGGCACGTGCACGGATGTATGGAACGGCTACAGCTGCGCCTGTCTGCCTCGTTTTTCGGGCGTGAACTGTACAGGTAGGTTTCAGAGTGGCCATGATGGAATGAGCACGCTTTAACGCACCTTTAAAACTTGTTCAGCTATATGACGGCGTGTCAGATTGTGTTGTTTGTTTGTTTGCTGTATAACACCATACTCAGCAATATTCCAGCTTGATTATCACCATTTAAAAACTGTCATGGCGTTCACACACTGATTATCACCACTTCGAAACTGTCATACTAGCCACACCCTGAGATTCATCTTTTGGAAACTTTCATGGCGATGCCTTATTTTCCATTATTCGGAACTGTTATGAATCCATGCCCTGTTTTTTCACCTCTCCGAAACTGTCACAGCGAGCACAACCTGATAATGACCCTTTAAGAGCTGTCGTGGCGTTCATACCCTGATTATCACGCTTTAAGAACTGTCATGGCGTTCACAAACGAACTACCACCCTTTAAAAACTGCCACGGTAACCACATCCTTACTTTTACCCCTTCAAAAAACAGTATTGGTATTGACTTTTTACTCATTCAAAATTGTCCCAGCGACCACATCAAGATCTGCAACCATTCGTAACTGTCATGGAAACCATCCACTGATGTTCACCCCTTCAAAACGTCATGTTGTGCACACCCTCATCTTCAGCTCCTCCGAACTGTTCTTGCGTCCATATTCATCATTTCCACCCATTTGAAACTTGTATAGTGACCACATCCTGATTCTCACCCCCTGCAAAACTCTCACACTGACCGGACACTTATTTTCACCCCTTCAAAGCTGTTTCGGCGTCCAAATCTTGATTTTCAAGAACTCAATCCTGTCATAGAGACAATACCCTGATTCTGATCCCTTCAAAACTCTACTGGTAACCATATTCGGAATTTCGCACCTTTGGTATTGTTATTGCGACCACTACCTGATTTTCAATCCTTCGAAAGGATTGTCCACACTCTGATTTTCGCCCCCTGAAAACTGCTTTGGAGTCCATACTTAGATGTGCACCCATTCAAAACTCTACACAGATGTCAACCCCTTCGGAACTGTCATGGTTGTCCACACCCTGATTATCCCCTACCACACCCTCCACAAAACTGTTTTGGCGTCCATACCTTGATGTTTACCCATTCGAAACTCTCACAGTGACTACACCCTGATTTTCGTACATGAAGAAGTTTCATGGCGGAAATACCCTGATGTTTAACCCATTGAAACTGTCATGGCGACTATGCCAATATTTTCCCTCATTCGGAACTGTTATGGAAACCATATTCTGATTATTACCCCTTTGAAGCTGTCATAGCGACCACTACCGGATTATCACCTTTTACAACCCGTCTTGGTGTTCGCACACTAATAACCACCCTTTAAAACATCAATTGCGTCCACACTGAATAACAACCTTCAACAATCTTATGTGTAGCATTGTAACAATCAACAAAGTCCCTTCATCTACAAACTAGGAACAATCTTTACATATTGTACGTTTGTTTTCCAGTTTCCAGTGACAGGAAGCTAGATATCCTGATTGTAGAAGATGTGTCGCGCTCCATCGGCAAACCCAACTTTGACGAAATGAAACGATTCCAAGAGAGTATGGTAAACTCTACCACCATAGGCCGTGATGCTGTTAACGTTGCATTGATAGCATTTTCTTCAAACGCTAGGGTGGTATTCAGATTCACTGAATACAGCAACAACAAGTCGGGGGTTCTGGCAGCTCTCCAGCAGCAGATATACGAAGAGGGTCCCTCTACGAACATTGGAGATGCCATCAAGCTGGCTACAAGTACAATGTTCATTGGCGACCGCAATGACGCTGACAACAAGGTCATCATGTTTACCGATGGGTACACCACAATGGAGGACCGGGGGGCCATTGCTGCCAGTATTGGTTCTCTGAAAGCCAAAGCTGAGGTATTTGTTGTTGCTATCTCGGAAGTAGATGCGAATTCCACAATCCACCTAATTGCTTCGAGACCTTCAAACATCTTCCAGATTGGCTCCCCTGATGCAGTCAGTGCTATCCTGCAGAAGCTGATGGCTGGTCCCGTTCTGTAAAAGAACAGCTTCGCCCAGCCGCCCAGAAATGCAGGAGGGGGATGAAATAGCTGCACTAAATGTTATTTCGTAACCAATAAATGGTCTGCATATGCTGCGAGTTTGTTGTTTCGCGGACGATAAGGGGGCGGGGGCGTATGTGTGTGTCTGTGTGTGCGTGCGTGCGTGCGTGCGTGCGTGCGTGCGTGCCTGTGTGTGTGTGCGTGCGTGCGTGCGTGCGTGCGTGCCTGTGCGTGCGTGCGTGCGTGCGTGCGTGCGTGCGTGCGTGCGTGCGTGCGTGCGTGCGTGCGTGCGTGCGTGTGTGCGTGCGTGCGTGCGTGTGTGTCTGTGTGTGTGTGCCAACTGCATTGCCTCTACTGACTCTTTACTAAAGTACAGCCAACATCAGGGGCATTGATACATCTTTAATGAAGCAAAACAGAGAGTGGCATTACTGACTCTTCAGTAAAGCAGTAGCAACAGCAGTGCCATTGCTGACTGTTTAGTAAAGCAAAACCAACAGCAGTGGTATTGCTAAATCTTTAATGAAGCAAAACCAACAGTGGCATTACTGACTTTTCAGTAAAGCAATACCAAGAGAAGAGCCATTGCTGACTGTTTAGTGCAGCAAAGCAAACAGAGGCCCTGCTGACTGTTTAGTGAAGTAAAATCAACTGCATTAGCTCTACTGACTGTTCAGTAAAGCATTGCCAACAGCAGTGGCTTAATTGATTGTTTAGTGAAGCACAGCCATCAGCAGGGGCATTACTGACTGTTTCGTGAAGCAATACCAATAGCAGGGGCATTGATAATTGCTTAATGAAGCCATACCAACAGCATGGGCATTACTGACTGTTTAGTAAAGCCATACCAACGGCAGGGGCATTACTGACTGTTTAGTGAAGAAATGCCAACATCAGGGACATTACTGACTGCTTAGTAAAGCAATACCAACAGCAGGGGCATTACTGACTGTTTAGTAAAGAAATGCCAACAACAGGGGCATTACTGACTGTATAGTGAAGCAATGCCAACAGCAGGGGCAATAATGAATGTTAAGTATAGCAATACCAACATCAGGGGCATTACTGACTGCTTAGTAAAGCCATACCAACAGCAGGGGCATTACTGAATGTTAAGTAAAGCCATACCAACATCGGGGGCATTACTGACTCTTTAGTAAAGAAATACCAACACCAGTAAATGATTGACTGTTTACCAACATCAGGGGCATAACTGACTGCTTAGTGAAGCAATACCTACCGCAGGGGCATTACTGACTGCTTAGTAAAGCCATACCAATATTAGGGGCATTACTGACTGTTAAGTAAATCAATACCAACATCAGGGGCATTACTGACTGTTTAGTAAAGCAATACCAACATCAGGGGCATAACTGACTGCTTAGTGAAGCAATACCTACCGCAGGGGCATTACTGACTGCTTAGTAAAGCCATACCAATATTAGGGGCATTACTGACTGTTAAGTAAATCAATACCAACATCAGGGGCATTACTAAGTGTATAGTAAAGCAATACCAACATCAGGGGCATCACTGACTGTTAAGTAAAGCAATAACAACAGCAGTGGCATTACTGACTGCTTAGTAAAGCAATACCAACATCAGGGGCATTACTGACTGCTTAGTAAAGCCATCCCAATAGCAGGGGCATTACTGACTGTTTAGTAAAGAAATACCAACACCAGTGGCATGATTGACTGTTTATTGAAGCAATACCAACATCAGGGGCATTACTGACTGCTTAGTAAAGCCATACCAACAGCAGGGGCATTACTGACTGCTTAGTGAAGCAATACGAACACCAGGGGCATTACTGACTCTTCAGTAAAGCAGTAACAACCGCAGTGCCATTGCTGACTGTTTAGTAAAGCAAAACCAACAGCAGTGGTATTGCTAAATCTTTAATGAAGCAAAACCAACAGTGGCATTACTGACTTTTCAGTAAAGCAATACCAAGAGAAGAGCCATTGCTGACTGTTTAGTGCAGCAAAGCAAACAGAGGCCCTGCTGACTGTTTAGTGAAGTAAAATCAACTGCATTAGCTCTACTGACTGTTCAGTAAAGCATTGCCAACAGCAGTGGCTTAATTGATTGTTTAGTGAAGCACAGCCATCAGCAGGGGCATTACTGACTGTTTCGTGAAGCAATACCAATAGCAGGGGCATTGATAATTGCTTAATGAAGCCATACCAACAGCATGGGCATTACTGACTGTTTAGTAAAGCCATACCAACGGCAGGGGCATTACTGACTGTTTAGTAAAGCCATACCAACGGCAGGGGCATTACTGACTGTTTAGTGAAGCAATGCCAACATCAGGGGCATTACTGACTGCTTAGTAAAGCGATACCAACAGCAGGGGCATTACTGACTGTTTAGTAAAGAAATGCCAACAACAGGGGCATTACTGACTGTATAGTGAAGCAATGCCAACAGAAGGGGCAATAATGAATGTTAAGTATAGCAATACCAACATCAGGGGCATTATTGACTGCTTAGTAAAGCCATACCAACAGCAGGGGCATTACTGAATGTTAAGTAAAGCCATACCAACATCGGGGGCATTACTGACTCTTTAGTAAAGAAATACCAACACCAGTAAATGATTGACTGTTTACCAACATCAGGGGCATAACTGACTGCTAAGTGAAGCAATACCTACCGCAGGGGCATTACTGACTGCTTAGTAAAGCCATACCAATATTAGGGGCATTACTGACTGTTAAGTAAATCAATACCAACATCAGGGGCATTACTGACTGTTTAGAAAAGCAATACCAACAGCAGGGGCATTACTGACTGTTTAATGAAGAAATATCTACCGCAGGGGCATTACTAAGTGTATAGTAAAGCAATACCAACAGCAGGGGCATTGCTGACTGTTTAATGAAGAAATATCTACCGCAGGGGCATTACTAAGTGTATAGTAAAGCAATACCAATAGCAGGGGCATCACTGACTGTTTAGTAAAGACATACCAACAGTAGGGGCATTACTAACTGTTTAGTGAAGCAATACCAACATCAGGGGATTTACTGACTGCTTAGTAAAGCAATACCAACATCAGGGGCATTACTGACTGTTTAGTAAAGCAATACCAACATCAGGGGCATTACTGACTGCTCAGTAAAGCCATACCAACAGCGGGGGCATTACTAAGTGTATAGTAAAGCAATACCAACATCAGGGGCATTACTGACTGTTAAGTAAAGCAATAACAACAGCAGGGTCAATAATGAATGTTAAGTAAAGCAATACCAACATCAGGGGCATTACTGACTGTTTAGTAAAGCAATACCAACAGCAGGGGCATTACTGACTGTTTAATGAAGAAATATCTACCGCAGGGGCATTACTAAGTGTATAGTAAAGCAATACCAACAGCAGGGGCATTGCTGACTGTTTAATGAAGAAATATCTACCGCAGGGGCATTACTAAGTGTATAGTAAAGCAATACCAATAGCAGGGGCATCACTGACTGTTTAGTAAAGACATACCAACAGTAGGGGCATTACTAACTGTTTAGTGAAGCAATACCAACAGCAGGGGATTTACTGACTGCTTAGTAAAGCAATACCAACATCAGGGGCATTACTGACTGTTTAGTAAAGCAATACCAACATCAGGGGCATTACTGACTGCTCAGTAAAGCCATACCAACAGCGGGGGCATTACTAAGTGTATAGTAAAGCAATACCAACATCAGGGGCATTACTGACTGTTAAGTAAAGCAATAACAACAGCAGGGGCAATAATGAATGTTAAGTAAAGCAATACCAACATCAGGGGCATTACTGACTGTTTAGTAAAGCAATACCAACAGCAGGGGCATTACTGACTGTTTAATGAAGAAATATCTACCGCAGGGGCATTACTAAGTGTATAGTAAAGCAATACCAACAGCAGGGGCATTGCTGACTGTTTAATGAAGAAATATCTACCGCAGGGGCATTACTAAGTGTATAGTAAAGCAATACCAATAGCAGGGGCATCACTGACTGTTTAGTAAAGACATACCAACAGTAGGGGCATTACTAACTGTTTAGTGAAGCAATACCAACATCAGGGGATTTACTGACTGCTTAGTAAAGCAATACCAACATCAGGGGCATTACTGACTGTTTAGTAAAGCAATACCAACATCAGGGGCATTACTGACTGCTTAGTAAAGCCATACCAACAGCGGGGGCATTACTAAGTGTATAGTAAAGCAATACCAACATCAGGGGCATTACTGACTGTTAAGTAAAGCAATAACAACAGCAGTGGCATTATTGACTGTTTATTGAAGAATGCCAACATCAGGGGCATTACTGACTGCTTAGTAAAGCCATACCAACAGCAGGGGCATTACTGACTGTTTAGTGAAGAATGCCAACATCAGGGGCATTACTGACTGCTTAGTAAAGCCATACCAACATCAGGGGCATTACTGACTGTTTAGTAAAGAATTGCCAACAACAGGGGCATTACTGACTGTATAGTGAAGCAATACCAACAGCAGGGGCATTACTGACTGTTTAGTGAAGCAATACCAACATCAGGGGCATTACTGACTGTTTAGTGAAGCAATACCAACAGCTGAGGCAATAATGACTGTTAAGTATAGCAATACCAACATCAGGGGCATTACTGACTCCTTAGTAAAGCAATACCAACATCAGGGGCATTACTGACTGCTTAGTGAAGCAATACCAACATCAGGGGCATTACTGACTGCTTAGTAAAGCAATACCAACATCAGGGGCATTACTGACTGTTTAGTGAAGAATGCCAACATCAGGGGCATTACTGACTGCTTAGTAAAGCCATACCAACAGCAGGGGCATTACTGACTGTTTAGTAAAGAATTGCCAACAACAGGGGCATTACTGACTGTATAGTGAAGCAATACCAACAGCAGGGGCATTACTGACTGTTTAGTGAAGCAACACCAACAGCTGAGGCAATAATGACTGTTAAGTATAGCAATACCAACATCAGGGGCATTACTGAATGTTAAGTAAAGCCATACCAACATCAGGGGCATTACTGACTCTTTAGTAAAGAAATACCAACACCAGTGGCATGATTGACTGTTTACCAACATCAGGGGCATAACTGACTGCTTAGTGAAGCAATACCTACCGCAGGGGCATTACTGACTGCTTAGTAAAGCCATACCAATATTAGGGGCATACTGACTGTTAAGAAAAATCAATACCAACATCAGGGGCATTACTGACTGTTTAGTAAAGCAATACCAACAGCAGGGGCATTGCTGACAGTTTAATGAAGCAATACCAACAGCAGGGACATTACTAAGTGTAAAGTAAAGCAATACCAACACCAAGGGCATTGCTGACTGTTTAATGAAGAAATATCTACCGCAGGGGCATTACTAAGTGTATAGTAAAGCAATACCAACAGCAGGGGCATTACTGACTGTTTAGTAAAGACATACCAACAGTAGGGGCATTACTAACTGTTTAGTGAAGCAATACCAACATCAGGGGATTTACTGACTGCTTAGTAAAGCAATACCAACATCAGGGGCATTACTGACTGTTTAGTAAAGTAATACCAACATCAGGGGCATTACTGACTGCTTAGTAAAGCCATACCAACAGCAGGGGCATTACTAAGTGTATAGTAAAGCAATACCAACATCAGGGGCATTACTGACTGTTAAGTAAAGCAATAACAACAGCAGTGGCATTATTGACTGTTTATTAAAGCAATGCCAACACCAGGGGCAATAATGACTGTTACGTAAAGCAATACCAACATCAGGGGCATTACTGACTGTTTAGTAAAGAAATACCAACACCAGTGGCATGATTGACTTTTTATTGAAGCAATGCCAACATCAGGGGCATTACTGACTGCTTAGTAAAGCCATACCAACAGCAGGGGCATTGCTGACTTTTAAGTAAAGAAATACCAACAGCAGTGGCATGATTGACTTTTTATTGAAGCAATACCAACATCAGGGGCATTACTGACTGCTTAGTAAAGCCATACCAACAGCGGGGACATTAGTGACTGCTTAGTAAAGCCATATCAACAGCAGGGGCATTGCTGACTGTTTAATGAAGTAATAACTACCGCAAGGGCATTACTAAGTGTATAGTAAAGCAAGACCAACAGCAGAGGCAATGATTACTGTTAAGTAAAGAAATACCAACAGCAGTGGTATTACTGACTGCTAAATAAAGCCATACCAACAGCAGGGGCATTACTGACTTCTTAGTAAAGCCATACCAACAGCAGGGGCATTACTGACTGCTTAGTTAAGCCATACCAAGAGCAGGGGCATTACTGACTGTTTAGTGAAGCAATACCAACACCAGGGGCATTACTGACTGTTTAATGAAGCAATACCTACCACAGGGTCATTACTGACTGTTAAGTAAAGCAATACCAACAAAAGGGGCATTGATGATTCCTTACTGAAGCACAGCCAACATCTTGGGTATTACTGACTGTTTAGTGAAGCAATACCAACAAAAGGGGCATTGATGATGCCTAACTGAAGCACAGCCAACACCTGGGGCATTACTGACTGTTACGTAAAGAAATACCAACAGCAGTGGCATTATTGACTGTTTATTGAAGCAATTCCAACACCAGGGGCATTACTGACTGTTCAGTGAAGCAATACCAACATCAGGGGCATTACTGACTGCTTCGTACAGAACAGTCAACGCCAGGGGCTTTGATGACTCTTTAGTTAAGGACTGACAAAAGCAGGGCCATTGATGAGTGTTTAGTAAAGCAATACCAACGCTAGGGGCATTGATGACTCATTAAAGAAGCACATCCATCAGCAGGGGCATTACTGACTGTTGCATGAAGCAATTCCAACAGCAGGGGCATTACTGACTGCTTAGTAAATCCATACCAACAGAAAAGGCATTGATGACTGTTTAGTAAAGCAATACCAACAACAGGGGCATTACTTACTGTTTAGTAAAGCAACACCAACAGCATTGGTATAACTGACTGTTTAGTAAAGCAAAGCCAAAACCAGGGGCATTACTTACTGTTTCGTTAAGCAATACCAAAAGCAGGGGCATTACTGACTTCTTAGTAAAGCCATACCAACAGCAGGGGTATTAATGACTGCTTAATAAAGCAACACCAACAGCAATGGCATTACTGTCTGATGAGCGAAGCAATACCAACAGCAGGGACATTACTGACTGTTTAGTAAACCAAAGCCAAAACCAGGGGCATTTCTTACTGTTTCGTAAAGCAATACCAACAGCAGGGGCATTACTGACTGCTTAGTAAAGCCATCCCAACAGCAGGGGCATTACTGACTGTTTAGTAAATAAATACCAACACCAGTGGCATGATTGACTGTTAAGTAAAAAATACCAACAACAGTGGTATTACTGACTGCTAAATAAAGCCATACCAACAGCAGGGGCATTACTGACTGTTTCGTAAAGCAATACCAAGAGCAGGGGCATTTCTTACTGTTTCGTAAAGCAATACCAAGCGCAGGGGCATTACTGACTGTTGAGTGAAGCAATACCAACAGCAGGGGCATTACTGACTGTTTAGTTAAGCAATACCAACAGCAGTGGCTCTTCTGATTGTTTAGTAACGCAGTATCAATAGCAGGGGATTGATGACTGTTTCGACCAGAACAGTCAACGCCAGGGCTTTGATGACTTTTTAGTGAAGGACTGACAAAAGCAGGGCCATTGATGACTGTTTAGTAAAGCAATACCAACACTAGGGGCATTGATGACTCATCAAAGGAGCACATCCAACAGCAGGGGCATTACTGACTGTTTAGTAAACCAAAGCCAAAACCAGGGGCATTACTTACTGTTTCTTAAAGCAATATTAAGAGCAGGGGCATTACTTACTGTTTCGTAAAGCAATACCAAGAGCAGGGGCATAACTTACTGCTAAGTAAAGCAATACCAACACTAGGGGCATTGATGACTCCTTAAAGGGGAAGTGTACACGCAAAAATCACTTTCTTTCTTTTTCTAAACAAAACGCAATTTTAGAATTAATTAGTGTCTGTGTTTGAAAATATACACTCATCTTTTTCAAAGTGAAAGTAGGAAGCTCACAATAGTGTGAAAATGAAATGCCGTTGTGAGGCGTTCGATTTGCGAGCTAAACAGGCCTGAGTTACCCCCCTTAGATTATGACGTAATTGGTGCCAATTCAACTGGGTTCCTGTCTATTCTCAGCGCAAAATATATCAAGTACCAGTTTACGGTAAAACAACATGGCCTACGAGTCCAGCTCATCGTCTGATAGTGAAGAATTTTCGTTTGACCAGACAGAAATTGTAAAGCCATATGCTTTTGAGCCAACACCTGAACATTTCCCGAACTTCAAGATAAAGTCAAGATATGGCGACGAAGAAGAAACAAGCGAAGACCTCTTATTCGTGTCGTCAGCCTCCGACCCATCTACTGAACAACCGACGAGACCACTGTGGTAAGAATAAACTTGGCCTAAATATCTTATTACAGCTCATTGTACATTTCCAGAAGCGAAACATATTCTTAGAGATATGTGCCATGCCTGGTAGCCTAACCCATACTCTTCTGTAGCCATTTATCCTGTCCCACCCTGTTACGATTCCATAGCAATATCGTCCAATCCGAGCTTATCAAAAATGTTTCACTATCCTCACCACCCATGGGCTACTTCGCAGGCTACATGGCAATTTTAATACTAGTTAATACTAGTATGTCGCCAACCGTTGCTATTCTTTGCGTAACACGATTTAGGTGTTCGTCCCGCAGGCTGCCGAGTCAACACGTTGTTTCCGATTGTAAACATACTGACAAGAGCCACATGTTAACCTCTCCAGATCTATGAAATAATATTTAAGATCCAAATTCATATTCAAAACGACTGTCGTATTGTTCGATGTCGTGTTCAATCGGTTGTCCGATCTGCCACCCGTTGTACGAAACTAGCACCTTTTGAAAAGTAGACCCTGATGAGTCCCAATATTTTGTGTTTTGTTCGACATCAGTTTAATAGATCATTGTTTATAATATTGGTTTGCTCTCACCACGGAATCACAACAAAGCCATTGCAACATTGCTGGGAAACTGTAACATACCCTAGTATAACTGGTCACTGGAAAATGACTTCAGGCAGATATTTGATACCTCTAAATAGACATAACAGTAACCATGAGTTTGTGCCACTATTATAATTTACTTAAAATATGTTTTATCCTTCGTACATCATGAACACTTCAAGTCCGATACTCTGTGTTGTAACTATTAATTGCATATGTTTTAGTAAAAATGTTAAATTGTTTTCACCTAATATTATTTTATTAATTTGGCCTGGTAATGAACTGTGTACTTACACAAAGTGTAAATCATGAAATATAATATACCTGATGCAATAATGTTACAGGTGTACATGTGGTTGCTGTGTGGGAATGCAGTCTGAGGTAGAGGAGCTGTGTTGTGTTGTTGTTGCTCCTGTCAAGAATAAGCTTGATGACACATCTACCTGCAACTTCAGCTGCATCACTTACCACCCTGGCCTCTATGAAGTGTCACTGAGCAAGTATGGAATGGAGGCGTACTACAATGAGTTCATTGACACCAGTGGTCGGATAGGAGATGATGAACCAGTACACAAGTAGGATACATTCTAATAATTCATAAAATAGTTGTATGCTTTATCAAGAGAGTATTACATGTTTGTAGAACAATTTGAACGCCCAAATTTCACTAAAATTTAAATAAGAAATTCAACTTCCATAATCTCATAATTTTATTTCCAGGGATGAGAATTTTTCTCAGATTAAGTTACATCAAGGGACAAAGGTTTTTGTTGCTAAAACCATCATTTACGTTTTTTAAATGTATTAGCTTCATAGAACATAAAAATACCTGAAACAAATGTTGGGAAGAAATGCCTGATTTACTTTCATCAGTGACCAAAGTCTTCTCTTGTTTATTGTAGACTACGAGTCAGGATTTTAAAACAAATTTTCGACTTGTTTTTAAATGTGTATATAGTATTTGATCAATTGTATAAGTCATGACTGAATTGTTGACAAGGCACCGTCACACATACTTTTCAAGGAAATTGTTATACCTATGTCATTTAACATGATATGATTATATTGGAACAGTTAACTCAGCTTTTTTTACATTTGTGAAATTATTATGCATCTTTGAATTGACCAGTAAGGTGCTGGGTTAGTCAAGTAAGATCCCTCTCCTCCACCCCTTCTTAGATAATAGATTCTATATTTATTGATAGAATCATGTAATAGGTCTAACACACTGGATACTGTAGGGTGTGTTAAGAACTGCTTGTCGTCACTTGGAAACAAGCAATGCTACCATTTTAGTCTATGTCAAAGGTTTTACCATGGAAACTTTGAAAATATTTGTTTTAAAAAAATCCCCAAAACATCATCTTGCATGAACCCCCTAGAACCACTCCATACCCATCTTCTAAAAGTACATGATATTTGTAACGTTTTGTAAGAGAAAAAATGGCAATACCTTTAATGCACTGTATTCAAAATTATTTTCATGCTTTTCAGAATTTACCGACATCTGGCCTACAGGAGATTCACCTACTGGATTTGCCAAAAGTTAGGAAAGAATCATCGAAAAGTTATTCCTTCTTGTGTTGTACATAAAATTCGTGAAAGATTTCCATCGGATGTGTATACGGGTTTCCTCTATTCTCACTAAAATAAATACTGTTTTATTGAAATCTGGTTTTATGATTTCTGACAACAATCTGTTTTTGTTGTTTCTTTCCATGAGTGTCAGTTATGCAGGGTGGCTGGTTCTCACTGAGGGAGTTGTTGGCAAGGTTAAAACTCGTAAACTCTGTTCGGAGGTTTGACACTTCATGTAGCAGCTCGCCAACATATTCTGAAAAAATAATACACCAAAATCACATAACAGCTTTTCATTGTACTGTAAAAGATTTTACACAATATGCTAACAACTATTTCAGGTCCATAAAAACAGGATTCAACCTCCTGAAAAGTCCATGTTGATGGATCTCATGTAAAGCCACTTATCACCAATAACATCCATACCGTATGTTGGATTTGTCTTGAGGGGTTTAGCAGCAGCTTCCCCAGTTTCTGCTCTTAGGATAAGAGACACTCCATTTCTCGTGTCCATTCTTGGTGTTTGCAATGTGCCGACTACCATTCTCGTTGAAATGGAGTGCAGACATCAGCAACCTGTTACAGTATTCTTATTGTCACAGATTGTAATTATATTATATATATATCATGATGTGTAGGATTCTGCAATCATTAACTCGTCTATAAATTTGAGTCAACCTGGCTAGGAGTTTGCTGAAGATTAGTCTCCCATGATCTAGTTTTATTTTTGTTTCTCTTAAAGCATCACAATACATACCTTGCTTTCATTCCGTTGTAATGATAGTGATACAATTTGGGAGCGAAGTGGCATATCACGCTATGAAATCCTTCCAGATGTGATGTCTGCCCATGGGGTGACAGTTTAGCCACATCTTTAAGGAGATATGTAGACTTGAGGATACTTTCAATCTCCTTGTGAGCTCGTGTGCCTGGAAATTATAATATATATACTTATACATAGTATTATATATATATTTTCTACTAAATAAGTTATGAATTTGATACTTATTTGGGGACTGGTAATCTGGTCATTATTTTCATTGGGTGGGGGGAGGGGGGTTGTCATGAAAAAATGTCTACAAACAATTGACATAGTAATTGATCTTTAGTGGTGAGTATCGATACACAGCCCTTGTCACTAAACATTTTACATTTGTCAGTAAATCAAGAAAGTTAAAATATGACTTTTAGTCAATACATAAAGGTAGAAGGGGCCGAGCATGTGATATTGTGGTGCAATTGTTTTATCAGTGACACCAACACATTTTTTATGAAGACGAGGAGAAAAAATAATTTTTTTCTAAATAACACTTTTTAACAATCTTATTTTTGTGGCAGACAATTTCTTTTATATCAAACATTATGAAGCTTATTTGTTTATTTTACATACCAGCAGTTACCCAAATTCTATCTTGAATTTCCCCGTGCATACATGAAGGGAAGCTTGCACCATGACCACTATGGATGTTAGCTATGTGGTTAGCAATCGACAACCACTTAGCTTGCACCTCCTCTGCATTGCCCTTGCTGGTTGCAGCACACCAATATAGGTGATTGGAAATGGAATGTGCCCACAAGCTGATTATTTCCAGGCCTTTCTTTTTGCTGATTTTTTGAAGTTTCTTGTAAATGCCTCAAAACATTAAAAGCTACCTGTACAATGGCTAGTAATGTCATATAATGATAATATTGAACAGAAATTACCTGGAAGTGTGTTTATTATGTTTTAGGTGATGAAATACATTAGTTACAATCTAATCATGCTGTTATTGATGATTTGTATAACTATGTATTCACCTTTAGCTACATGCCATACATCAAACCAGTGGTGAATGCCAGCTTCCTCCTTCCTTAAGTAGGCTTTAATTTGCGTGTGCCTGTCTGTAATGATGTCTGAAACATCCACCCTGGCTGCCTGAAGAAATGCAAGGCCCCTTTTTAATCCCTCAAGTTCCATGGCATTAGAATTGGCCACCTCATTCGACTGAAAATAGGACAATAGAAATTCAGTTGTTCACACCTGTACAGAGATGTTCAACATCAACACTTTCAGTATGTAATGTCTGTAAGTATCACTGGACACAACTCAACATGTTCAGGTCACATCATGTGCAGTTGGTGTATTTAACTGTATGTATTTCTTTTACTGTATCATGAACCCTTGTTATGACAAGAATATGTGTTCTTACCTGTACCAACTGGATGTCCAAAACATGGTTTGTGTCCACATCAATCAAGGTGTAGCTTCCATACTTGGCTGTAACAATGTTAAAAAACACAGAGACTACATAAAGCTGACATAACATTCAGTGCAATTTATGTCTTCTTCTAATACATGGTTACATTAAATATATCAAAGGCAATGAAAATTTCTAAAGTTTATGTCAACCGTGGCATTTATCATATTTGTCAGTTATGGGTATGCTTACACATATTCAGCCAAGTCACACATTGGAATACTAAAGACTAAACAATCTACATCGCACATGTACACAGTTGACAATTTAGCCAAAAGTCAGAAGCCCAAATCTAGTAAACTTCTGTTCTGTCGAATAAGCTCAGCTGATAATAATCCTTATAATAACACTACATTTAACTGAAAATTATGCTAAGACCCATATTCGGGCTTGTAGTCTCAAATGTTTTGGGCACATACATAATATGTATTCATATGCATATACATGTATATACAAAAAATATATTGGACTAAAGAGAATTTTTGAATACATGTACTTTAAAGCTAAAAAATGAGGATTAACCTGTGTGTCCAGGTGAGCAACACCTTGCATCCCCTGCCAGGCGTATGGATTTCTCCTTTCTTTCAAGCAGGAGTTGATTTTGATGTTTAGACCACACCCTTGAACTGGCTGGAACAATATAGCTTCTCTGGATCTTATGAAACGTTGATCTGCTTATGCTGTACATGTTCAGTATTGAATAGCTCCTCAGAGCCTTTACTGGGGAAAGGCTACTAAAGAAAATAGCACAAGCTATGGCCAAATTGCCAAGTGGCAGTTGTTTGTGGACTGGCTGACTACTCCAGAAATACAGATGCTCTTTGTGTCTAAGGCACTGTATCTGAACAGTCACAAGACTACCACAGACTTTATAAATAGTGGCTCTGCATGAACAAAAGCATAACTTGCAAAACAAGAACAATGACAACAAATTGGATTTGAACACCAGGAACTTTGTTTCTTCAAGATGATCATTGAGGGACCTGAAATATAAAATAACAACTGTCAAATTACTTTGTTGATTGACTGAAGTGATTGTACATGTTAGATTGTGTGTTCACATGATGTTTAAATATGTCGTGCTATGGTAGATTTCATATGAATTGGAAAATGGTACATTCAATACATACTTTTGCTGGGACTGAAATTCTTCGAACTTGACTTTGCTTGAAAGAGGGTGGTAGTCTTCATCACTGTCACTGTCATCATCACTTGTGTAAGGTGTATCATGCTTGCTGCCAGCCTCACTTGGTGCCTGGTTACAAATGTCACCAGTGTACAATGCCACAATTAGATTTAGAAAATGTCAGTTACATTCTGTTACAGTATCACAAGAATATAATGTACAACATATTTCAATTGTGAAAAAAATCATTTTTACATAAATTTATGCTTGATTAATTTGAAATATGAATTTGTTACCTCATACTGTGTAGCACGGTCACATGTTTGCGGTGAACACTGGACAGCTACCGTGCACCGGGATGTATTCAGCCTCCTCTGAGTACCAGTGGAGCTGAGTGAGGGCATCGGAGTCTGGCATGACTTGCTTCGACACTACAAATTTGATAGAAATAGTACAAACATTCACAAGTTTGTCATCTGTGTCATTCACAAAATTTCAGCGATAGCACATTATGAATTAACTACATGTCATTGATTTGTGTATTTTAACGGCATCAAATACGTGTAAAGAATACTACATATATTTATGTACGTCTTTCCAGAACTTTGAGAATTATCAGTTAATGCTAAATCAGTCTAATCATGTCTAATGGCATACGTGTAGTATGTTTTGTTGTCGCTAAATAGCTTACCGAAATGAGATGGTTGGTGTCAGTTCCGGCATCTGCTGTCCAATTAGGGGGTTGTATGTGCAAGTTATGTTTCTCGGACGGTACATCTCCACACTGACTGCCCACGGGCATCGAGGGGTAGTTATATTCAAATTCACTTTTATCGCTCGTGATGGTGAACGACTGTAAATTAAAAAACAAATACAAATAATCGATGAAGTTCGTTACGTGAAAATTACTTACCACACATATGTCAACTATCAAAATCACAAAACCGTGCAGCACACTGTAGTACTGCGATCATCTGATCACCGAATATCGATGTCCAAGTAATTCCAGGAAGTGAACGAGACGCACGTTTAACATGCTTAATTATCTCGTGAAACTATGAACAAATACTAACTTATTACTGTGTTAAACAACTACCTTATATGCTACCGTGTTTAGGTTTTATGTGATATTACATACATTAAACTTACCCGAGATGCTTCGACTTTACGACGTTTGTTTACGAAAACACTCCAGTCAGGGTCTTGATGGGAGTGCTGCCCCTTGATCCCGTTTCCAAATTAGGATGGTACAGCATCCGGGCGTAATTGTTTCCGATCAGTCGAACAACTGGAAGGCATTGCTCGCGAAACACGACAGCAAGTGTCAAAGTGAGCATCACAGACGCGATATTCACCCAACGGACCTTTCCATCCATCATCGTGAATCTTACAGTACTTTATCCATTGTTGTCTTCTCCGTGGCGATTTTGGGAAAAGAAAATAACTAATTTTAGAATAATGTTTCTTTGCGTTGTAATTTGAACAGCGAGGAACCGAACAGTATACCATGTTCAAATCAGTAGGCTGCGCACCTGAGACGCTAGAATCACACACTTGTACATACACCACGTGAAGCCGCTCTAACAAAGCTTGATGACGTCATACTGTTTATCAATTGGCACCAATGACGTCATATTGCAAGGGGCATAAGCCATGGTGTTTTTGTTATGGAAATGGAACACTTGGTAAATGTAAAAAATATAAATCGTTTTAATGGAAAAAAATATGTTAATTAATTTTGATATTTTTATATTTTTGTCTATGACTCTACTAGGTTAACACTTTTAATGTTGAAAAAGTACCCAAAAAATAGGTTCATTTTCGTGTACACTTGCCCTTTAGAGAAGCACATCCATCAGCAGGGGCATTACTGACTGTTGCGTGAAGCAGTACCAACAGCAGAGGCATTACTGACTGTTAAGTGAAGCAATGCCAACAGCAGTGGCTCTTCTGACTGTTTAGTAAAGCAATACCAAAAGCAGTGGCTCTTCTGACTGTTTAGTAAGGCAATACCAATAGCAGAGGATTAATTACTGTTTAGTAAAGCAACACCAACAGCAGGGGCATTGCTAACTGTTTCGTACAGAACAGTCAACGCCAGGGGCTTTGATGACTCTTTAGTGAAGGACTGACAAAAGCAGGGCCATTGATGACTGTTTAGTAAAGCAATACCAACATCAGGAGCATAACTGTATGTTGAGTGAAGCAATATCAATAGCAGGGGTTTGATGACTGTTTAGTAAAGCAATACCAAAAACAGGGGCATTACTGACTGCTTTGTACAGAACAGCCAACGCAAGGGGCTTTGATGACTCTTTAGTGAAGCAATACCAAAAGCAGAGGCATTGATGACTGTTTAGTAAAGCACGGCAAACAGGGGCGTTACTTATCTTTAGTGAAGCAAAAACAACAGCAGGGGCATTATTGACTGTTTAGTAAAGCAACACGAACAGAAGGGGCATTACTGATTGTTGAGTGAAGCAACACCAACAGCAGTTGCTCTATTGACTGTTTAGTGAAACAATAGCAACAGCAGCGGCATTGCTGACTGTCTAGTGAAACAATACCAACAACAGGGGAATTGCTGACTGTCTAGTGAAACAATACCAACAGCAGGGGCATTGCTGACTGTCTAGTGAAACAATACCAACAGCAGGGGCATTGGTGACTGTCTAGTGAAACAATACCAACAGCAGGGGCATTGCTGACTGTCTAGTGAAACAATACCAACAGCAGGGGCATTGCTGACTGTCTAGTGAAACAATATCAACAGCAGGGGCATTGCTGACTGCCGAGTGAAACAATACCAACAGCAGGGGCATTGCTGACTGTCTAGTGAAACAATACCAACAGCAGGGGCATTGCTGACTGTCTAGTGAAACAATACCAACAGCAGGGGCATTGCTGACTGTCTAGTGAAACAATAGCAACAGCAGGGACATTGCTGACTGTCTAGTGAAACAATACCAACAGCAGGGGCATTGCTGACTGTCTAGTGAAACAATACCAACAGCAGAGGCATTGCTGACTGTCTAGTGAAACAATATCAACAGCAGGGGCGTTGCTGACTGTCTAGTGAAACAATAGCAACAGCAGGGGCGTTGCTGACTGTCTAGTGAAACAATACCAACAACAGGGGCAGTGCTGACTGTCTAGTGAAACAATACCAACAGCAGGGGCATTGCTGACTGTCTAGTGAAACAATAGCAACAGCAGGGGTATTGCTGACTGTCTAGTGAAACAATAGCAACAGCAGGGGCGTTGCTGACTGTCTAGTGAAACAATAGCAACAGCAGGGGCATTGCTGACTGTCTAGTGAAACAATATCCAGAGCAGGGGCATTGCTGACTGTCTACTAAAACAATATCAACAGCAGGGGCATTGCTGACTGTCTAGTGAAACAATACCAACAGCAGGGGCATTGCTGACTCTCTAGTGAAACAATACCAACAGCAGGGACATTGCTGACTGTCTAGTGAAACAATACGAACAGCAGGGGCATTGCTGACTGTCTAGTGAAACAATATCAACAGCAGGGGCATTAATGACTGTCTAGTGAAACAATACCAACATCAGGGGCATTGCTGACTGTCTAGTGAAACAATACCAACAGCAGGGGCGTTGCTGACTGTCTATTGAAACAATACCAACAGCAGGGGCATTGCTGACTGTCTAGTGAAACAATAGCAACAGCAGGGGCATTGCTGACTGTCTAGTGAAACAATACCAACAGCAGAGGCATTGCTGACTGTCTAGTGAAACAATACCAACAGCAGAGGCATTGCTGACGGTCTAGTGAAACAATACCAACAACAGGGGCGTTGCTGACTGTCTAGTGAAACAATACCAAAAACAGGGGCGTTGCTGACTGCCTAGTGAAACAATACCAACAGCAGGGGCGTTGCTGACTGTCTAGTGAAACAATACCAACAGCAGGGGCATTGCTGACTGTCTTGTGAAACAATAGTAACAGCAGGGGCATTGCTGACTGTCTAGTGAAACAATAGCAAAGCAGGGGCGTTGCTGACTGTCTAGTGAAACAATAGCAACAGCAGGGGCGTTGCTGACTGTCTAGTGAAACAATACCAACAACAGGGGCAGTGCTGACTGTCTAGTGAAACAATACCAACAGCAGGGGCATTGCTGACTGTCTTGTGAAACAATAGTAACAGCAGGGGCATTGCTGACTGTCTAGTGAAACAATAGCAAAGCAGGGGCGTTGCTGACTGTCTAGTGAAACAAGACCAAAGCAGTGGCATTGCTGACTGTCTAGTGAAACAAGACCAAAAGCAGTGGCTCTTCTGACTGTTTAGTAAAGCAATATCAATAGCAGGGGCATTGATGATTCCTTACTGAAGCACAGCCAACACCTGGGGCATTACTGACTGTTTCGTAAAGCAATACCAACAACAGGGGCATTACTGACTGTTTCGTAATGCAATACCAACAACAGGGGCATTACTGACTGTTAAGTGAAGCAATAGCAACAACAGGGGCATTACTGACTGTTTCGTAAAGCAATACCAACAACAGGGGCATTACTGACTGTTTCGTAAAGCAATACCAACAACAGGGGCATTACTGACTGTTAAGTGAAGCAATAGCAACAACAGGGGCATTACTGACTGTTTCGTAAAGCAATACCAACAACAGGGGCATTACTGACTGTTTCGTAAAGCAATACCAACAACAGGTGCATTACTGACTGTTTCGTAAAGCAATACCAACAACAGGGGCATTACTGACTGTTTCGTAAAGCAATACCAACAACAGGGGCATTACTGACTGTTTCGTAAAGCAATACCAACAACAGGGGCATTACTGACTGTTTCGTAAAGCAATACCAACAACAGGGGCATTACTGACTGTTTCGTAAAGCAATACCAACAACAGGGGCATTACTGACTGTTAAGTGAAGCAATAGCAACAGCAGTGGAATTGGCGACTGTTTCGTGAAGTACATCCAACAGCACTGGAATTGATCACCGTTTGGTGAAGCAGAGCCAACAGGGGTACTACTAACTGTTTAGTGAAGCAAAACCAACACTGGTATTGCTGACTAATTAGTGAAGCAATACCAACAGTGACATTTCTGACTGTTTAGTAAAGCATTACCAACAGCATGGGGAATTACTGACTGCTTAGTCAAGCACACTTAACAGTGGTATTGCTGACTGTTTACTGAAGAAAACCAACAGTGGCATTTCTGATCAGTTTGTGAAGCACTACCAACAGTGACATTGCTGATTGTTTAGTAAAGCAAGGTGATTGTTCTGTTGGTTTGATTTCTGGTGTGAGGTGAGGTGAAAATGGGTTTAACGTCGCGTCCAAGATTATTGCACTTATATAGCGACGTGCATGTACGTGTATGTGTTTGTGTGGCTGCTTGTACTAGTCCGGACTGATGCCTATGTATAGTGCTAGCTCACTGAGATACCGTGCCGCAGTATAACATGAATACCCCACTCAGACACCGTATACTGACTCCGAACCGACCAGTCCATCTTTTAGCCCCTTAGTGCCGAGCGCCAGATAGTGTCACAACAAGTACCATCTTTTAACGTATTTCGGTATGACGCAGCCGGGGATCGAACCCCGGACCTTCCGCTCTCAGGGCGGCCGCTCTACCATCAAATCATGGAGGCGGTTTGCGCGCATTGTAATGAAGAAGACCGATTCGTCTTTCATTGCATAACGTCTGGCTGAATATCTCATCTTCTAACGAAATCGCGAAATACTTGTTTCATTATATGAGGTGTCGAACTGAGCAATGGGAATTGTATCGTTAGCTGATTAAGGAAAACTTGAGTGAATATTGTGACACGAAAGCAACTTTTAAATGTATTGACACTTTCGGCATGAAAAATGGTAACAGTTGAACCAAAAACAGCCTTCTTCATAAAAGTTCCCTACTCTCACTAGTACGTTGTATATAATTACGGTGTCGGCCTTATGTCCAGGTGAGTCTATAATACCTGCTATCGTTCAATTACAAGCTGCCACACCACGCGTGAATAAACAGTTATGTAGGTATTGCTGTGGGCAAATACCTAGCCTGTATACATACTGAACTAAATTAAAAACTTCACAATCCCAAAATTTTAACATTTTGACCAGTTATCGTTGTGGGCCCTTATTGTGTTTTTAAACAGTAATGGCCACGTATTGTCTTCAGATAACACCCGTTTTTTGGCAGGTGAATCGATCAAAAGTGGAAAAATATGACTTGGGCAATTTGATGTGTCGCCAGTCCTGACTGATGATGTTTTTAAATGGATTGAGGTGGTGATGGTGTTATCTGTAAAGATAGCTAGCCTCAGTAGCAATTGATGTTCAAGGGACGAATGTCTTCCTTCGGATGCCTCACAAAATGCGACATTTGACAGGGTTCACGTCTCACCAAATTATATGGGGCGACAAAAAATGTTTGGGGACAGAGAACGTTTAACTAACTTACACTTTTGGTAAGGATGTACACAATGATCCCTCTCGCCAGATAAACAGATAAGAGAACATAGAAAATATTTCAATACAAATACTGTGTTTGTGGCTATGCAACAAGTTCTTTTCATTAAATATATAATCAAAGACCAAGTTCTTTTCGGCACGTGCTCAAATACTTCCCCTCACAGCAAAGATGTGCCTCGCATTTGTTTTTCAGGGTGAAGTGATGCGTGTGTTCCTTTTGTATGACACGACAATCAATACTAAAGAACATGCCGTCAGGGCATGAAGATACACAATCAATACTAAAGAACATGCCGTCAGGGCATGCAGATACACAATCAATACTAAAGAACATGCCGTCAGGGCATGGAGATACACAATCAATACTAAAGAACATGCCGTCAGGGCATGCAGATACACAAGCAATACTAAAGAACCTGCCGTCAGGGCATGCAGATACACAATCAATACTGAAGAACATGCGCTAGGTCATGGAGATACACAATCAATACTAAAGAACATGCCGTCAGGGCATGAAGATACACAATCAATACTAAAGAACATGCCGTCAGGGCATACAGGTACACAATCAATACCAAAGAACATGCCGTCAGGGCATGCAGATACACAATCAATACTAAAGAACATGCCGTCAGGGCATGGAGATACACAATCAATACTAAAGAACATGCCGTCAGGGCATGCAGATACACAAGCAATACTAAAGAACCTGCCGTCAGGGCATGCAGATACACAATCAATACTGAAGAACATGCGCTAGGGCATGGAGATACACAATCAATACTAAAGAACATGCCGTCAGGGCATGGAGATACACAATCAATACTAAAGAACATGCCGTCAGGGCATGCAGATACACAATCAATACTAAAGAACATGCCGTCAGGGCATGAAGATACACAATCAATACTAAAGAACATGCCGTCAGGGCATGAAGATACACAATCAATACTAAAGAACATGCCGTCAGGGCATGGAGATACACAATCAATACTAAAGAACATGCCGTCAGGGCATGCAGATACACAAGCAATACTAAAGAACCTGCCGTCAGGGCATGCAGATACACAATCAATACTGAAGAACATGCGCTAGGGCATGGAGATACACAATCAATACTAAAGAACATGCCGTCAGGGTATGAAGATACACAATCAATACTAAAGAACATGCCGTCAGGGCATACAGGTACACAATCAATACCAAAGAACATGCCGTCAGGGCATGCAGATACACAATCAATACTAAAGAACATGCCGCCAGGGCATGGAGATACACAATCAATACTAAAGAACATGCCGTCAGGGCATGAAGATACACAATCAATACTAAAGAACATGCCGTCAGGGCATGAAGATACACAATCAATACTAAAGAACATGCCGTCAGGGCATGAAGATACACAATCAATACTAAAGTACATGCCGTCAGGGCATGAAGATACACAATCAATACTAAAGAACATGCCGTCAGGGCATGAAGATACACAACCAAAACTAAACAACATGGCGTCAGGGCAAGAAGATACAAAATCAATACTATTATGAACATGCCTTCAGGGCATGAAGATACACAATCAATACTAAAGAACATGCCGTCAGGGCATGAAGATACACCATCAATACTAAAGAACATGCCGTCAGGGCATGAAGATACACAACCAATACTAAAGAACATGCCGTCACGGCATGAAGATACACAATCAATACTAAAGAACATGCCGTCACGGCATGAAGATACACAATCAATACTAAAGAACATGCCGTCAGGGCATGAAGATACACAATCAATACTAAAGAACATGCCGTCAGAGCATGAAGATACACAATCAATACTAAAGAACATGCCGTCAGAGCATGAAGATACACAATCAATACTAAAGAACATGCCGTCACGGCATGAAGATACACAATCAATACTAAAGAACATGCCGTCAGAGCATGAAGATACACAATCAATACTAAAGAACATGGCGTCAGGGCATGAAGATACACAATCAATACTAAAGAACATGCCGTCAGGGCATGAAGATACACAATCAATACTAAAGAACATGCCGTCAGAGCATGAAGATACACAATCAATACTAAAGAACATGCCGTCACGGCATGAAGATACACAATCAATACTAAAGAACATGCCGTCAGGGCATGAAGATACACAATCAATACTAAAGAACATGGCGTCAGGGCATGAAGATACACAATCAATACTAAAGAACATGCCGTCAGGGCATGAAGATACACAATCAATACTAAAGAACATGCCGTCAGAGCATGAAGATACACAATCAATACTAAAGAACATGCCGTCAGGGCATGAAGATACACAATCAATACTAAAGAACATGGCGTCAGGGCATGCAGATACACAATCAATACTAAAGAACATGCCGTCAGGGCACGAAGATACACAATCAATACTAAAGAACATGCCGTCAGGGCATGAAGATACACAATCAATACTAAAGAACATGCCGTCACGGCATGAAGATACACAATCAATACTAAAGAACATGCCGTCAGGGCATGAAGATACACAATCAATACTAATGAACATGCCGTCAGGGCATGAAGATACACAATCAATACTAAAGAACATGCCGTCAGGGCATGAAGATACACTACCAATACTAAAGAACATGCCACAAGGGCATGAAGATACACAATCAATACTTAAGAACATGCCGTCACGGCATGAAGATACACAATCAATACTAAAGAACATGGCGTCAGGGCATGAAGATACACAATCAATACTAAAGAACATGCCGTCAGGGCATGAAGATACACAATCAATACTAAAGAACATGCCTTCAGGGCATGAAGATACACAATCAATACTAAAGAACATGCCGTCAGGGCATGAAGATACACCATCAATACTAAAGAACATGCCGTCAGGGCATGAAGATACACAACCAATAATAAAGAACATGTCGTCAGGGCATGAAGATATACAATCAATACTAAAGAACATGCCGTCAGGGCATGAAGATACACCATCAATACTAAAGAACATGCCGTCAGGGCATGAAGATACACAATCAATACTAAAGAACATGCCGTCAGGGCATGAAGATACACAATCAATACTAATGAACATGCTGTCAGGGCATGAAGATACACAATCAATACTAAAGAACATGCCGTCAGGGCTTGAAGATACACAATCAATACTAAAGAACATGCCGTCAGGGCATGAAGATACACAACCAATACTAAAGAACATGCCGTCAGGGCATGAAGATACACAATCAATACTAAAGAACATGCCGTCAGGGCATGAAGATACACAATCAATACTAAAGAACATGCCGTCAGGGCATGAAGATACACAATCAATACTAAAGAACATGCCGTCAGGGCATGAAGATACACAATGAATACTAAAGAACATGCCGTCACGGCATGAAGATACACAATCAATACTAAAGAACATGCCGTCAGGGCATGAAGATACACAATCAATACTATTATGAACATGCCTTCAGGGCATGAAGATACACAATCAATACTAAAGAACATGCAGGCAGGGCATGAAGATACACCATCAATACTAAAGAACATGCTGTCAGGGCATGAAGATACACAATCAATACTAAAGAACATGCCGTCAGGGCATGAAGATACACATTCAATACTAAATAACATGCCGTCAGGGCATGAAGATACACAATCAATACTATGATGAAAATGCCTTCAGGGCATGAAGATATACAATCAATACTAAAGAACATGCCGTCATGGCATGAAGATACACCATCAATACTAAAGAACATGCCGTCAGGGCATGAAGATACACAATCAATACTAAAGAACATGCCGTCACGGCATGAAGATACACAATCAATACTAAAGAACATGCCGTCAGGGCATGAAGATACACAATCAATACTAAAGAACATGCCGTCAGGGCATGAAGATACACAATCAATACTAATGAACATGCCGTCAGAGCACGAAGATACACAATCAATACTAAAGAACATGCCGTCAGGGCATGAAGATACACAATCAATACTAAAGAACATGCCGTCAGGGCATGCAGATACACAAGCAATACTAATGAACCTGCCGTCAGGACATGCAGATACACAATCAATACTGAAGAACATGCGCTAGGGCATGGAGATACACAATCAATACTAAAGAACATGCCGTCAGGGTATGAAGATACACAATCAATACTAAAGAACATGCCGTCAGGGCATGAAGATACACAATCAATACTAAAGAACATGCCGTCAGGGCATGGAGATACACAATCAATACTAAAGAACATGCCGTCAGGGCATGCAGATACACAAGCAATACTAAAGAACCTGCCGTCAGGACATGCAGATACACAATCAATACTGAAGAACATGCGCTAGGGCATGGAGATACACAATCAATACTAAAGAACATGCCGTCAGGGTATGAAGATACACAATCAATACTAAAGAACATGCCGTCAGGGCATACAGGTACACAATCAATACCAAAGAACATGCCGTTAGGGCATGCAGATACACAATCAATACTAAAGAACATGCCGCCAGGGCATGGAGATACACAATCAATACTAAAGAACATGCCGTCAGGGCATGAAGATACACAATCAATACTAAAGAACATGCCGTCAGGGCATGAAGATACACAATCAATGCTAAAGAACATGCCGTCAGGGCATGAAGATACACAATCAATACTAAAGTACATGCCGTCAGGGCATGAAGATACACAATCAATACTAAAGAACATGCCGTCAGGGCATGAAGATACACAACCAAAACTAAACAACATGGCGTCAGGGCAAGAAGATACAAAATCAATACTATTATGAACATGCCTTCAGGGCATGAAGATACACAATCAATACTAAAGAACATGCCGTCAGGGCATGAAGATACACCATCAATACTAAAGAACATGCCGTCAGGGCATGAAGATACACAACCAATACTAAAGAACATGCCGTCAGAGCATGAAGATACACAATCAATACTAAAGAACATGCCGTCACGGCATGAAGATACACAATCAATACTAAAGAACATGCCGTCAGGGCATGAAGATACACAATCAATACTAAAGAACATGCCGTCAGAGCATGAAGATACACAATCAATACTAAAGAACATGCCGTCAGAGCATGAAGATACACAATCAATACTAAAGAACATGCCGTCACGGCATGAAGATACACAATCAATACTAAAGAACATGCCGTCAGAGCATGAAGATACACAATCAATACTAAAGAACATGGCGTCAGGGCATGAAGATACACAATCAATACTAAAGAACATGCCGTCAGGGCATGAAGATACACAATCAATACTAAAGAACATGCCGTCAGAGCATGAAGATACACAATCAATACTAAAGAACATGCCGTCACGGCATGAAGATACACAATCAATACTAAAGAACATGCCGTCAGGGCATGAAGATACACAATCAATACTAAAGAACATGGCGTCAGGGCATGAAGATACACAATCAATACTAAAGAACATGCCGTCAGGGCATGAAGATACACAATCAATACTAAAGAACATGCCGTCAGAGCATGAAGATACACAATCAATACTAAAGAACATGCCGTCAGGGCATGAAGATACACAATCAATACTAAAGAACATGGCGTCAGGGCATGAAGATACACAATCAATACTAAAGAACATGCCGTCAGAGCACGAAGATACACAATCAATACTAAAGAACATGCCGTCAGGGCATGAAGATACACAATCAATACTAAAGAACATGCCGTCACGGCATGAAGATACACAATCAATACTAAAGAACATGCCGTCAGGGCATGAAGATACACAATCAATACTAATGAACATGCCGTCAGGGCATGAAGATACACAATCAATACTAAAGAACATGCCGTCAGGGCATGAAGATACACTACCAATACTAAAGAACATGCCACAAGGGCATGAAGATACACAATCAATACTAAAGAACATGCCGTCACGGCATGAAGATACACAATCAATACTAAAGAACATGGCGTCAGGGCATGAAGATACACAATCAATACTAAAGAACATGCCGTCAGGGCATGAAGATACACAATCAATACTAAAGAACATGCCTTCAGGGCATGAAGATACACAATCAATACTAAAGAACATGCCGTCAGGGCATGAAGATACACCATCAATACTAAAGAACATGCCGTCAGGGCATGAAGATACACAACCAATACTAAAGAACATGTCGTCAGGGCATGAAGATATACAATCAATACTAAAGAACATGCCGTCAGGGCATGAAGATACACCATCAATACTAAAGAACATGCCGTCAGGGCATGAAGATACACAATCAATACTAAAGAACATGCCGTCAGGGCATGAAGATACACAATCAATACTAATGAACATGCTGTCAGGGCATGAAGATACACAATCAATACTAAAGAACATGCCGTCAGGGCTTGAAGATACACCATCAATACTAAAGAACATGCCGTCAGGGCATGAAGATACACAATCAATACTAAAGAACATGCCGTCAGGGCATGAAGATACACAATCAATACTAAAGAACATGCCGTCAGGGCATGAAGATACACAATCAATACTAAAGAACATGCCGTCAGGGCATGAAGATACACAATCAATACTAAAGAACATGCCGTCAGGGCATGAAGATACACAATCAATACTAAAGAACATGCCGTCAGGGCATGAAGATACACAATCAATACTAAAGAACATGCCGTCAGGGCATGAAGATACACAATCAATACTATTATGAACATGCCTTCAGGGCATGAAGATACACAATCAATACTAAAGAACATGCAGGCAGGGCATGAAGATACACCATCAATACTAAAGAACATGCTGTCAGGGCATGAAGATACACAATCAATACTAAAGAACATGCCGTCAGGGCATGAAGATACACATTCAATACTAAATAACATGCCGTCAGGGCATGAAGATACACAATCAATACTATGATGAAGATGCCTTCAGGGCATGAAGATATACAATCAATACTAAAGAACATGCCGTCATGGCATGAAGATACACCATCAATACTAAAGAACATGCCGTCAGGGCATGAAGATACACAATCAATACTAAAGAACATGCCGTCACGGCATGAAGATACACAATCAATACTAAAGAACATGCCGTCAGGGCATGAAGATACACAATCAATACTAAAGAACATGCCGTCAGGGCATGAAGATACACAATCAATACTAATGAACATGCCGTCAGGGCATGCAGATACACAATCAATACTAAAGAACATGCAGTCAGGGCATGAAGATACCCAATCAATACTAAAGAACATGCAGTCAGGGTATGAAGATACACAATCAATACTAATGAACATGCCGTCAGGGCATGCAGATACACAATCAATACTAAAGAACATGCCGTCAGGGCATGAAGATACACTACCAATACTAAAGAACATGCCGTCAGGGCATGAAGATACACAATCAATACTAAAGAACATGCCGTCAGGGCATGAAGATACACAATCAATACTAAAGAACATGCCGTCAGGGCATGAAGATACACAATCAATACTAAAGAACATGCCGTCACGGCATGAAGATACACAATCAATACTAAAGAACATGCCGTCAGGGCATGAAGATACACAATCAATACTATTATGAACATGCCTTCAGGGCATGAAAATACACAATCAATACTAAAGAACATGCAGGCAGGGCATGAAGATACACCATCAATACTAAAGAACATGCTGTCAGGGCATGAAGATACACAATCAATACTAAAGAACATGCCGTCAGGGCATGAAGATACACAATCAATACTATGATGAAGATGCCTTCAGGGCATGAAGATATACAATCAATACTAAAGAACATGCCGTCATGGCATGAAGATACACCATCAATACTAAAGAACATGCCGTCATGGCATGAAGATACACCATCAATACTAAAGAACATGCCGTCACGGCATGAAGATACACAATCAATACTAAAGAACATGCCGTCAGGGCATGAAGATACACAATCAATACTAAAGAACATGCCGTCAGGGCATGAAGATACACAATCAATACTAATGAACATGCCGTCAGGGCATGCAGATACACAATCAATACTAAAGAACATGCAGTCAGGGCATGAAGATACCCAATCAATACTAAAGAACATGCAGTCAGGGCATGAAGATACACAATCAATACTAATGAACATGCCGTCAGGGCATGCAGATACACAATCAATACTAAAGAACATGCCGTCAGGGCATGAAGATACACTACCAATACTAAAGAACATGCCGTCAGGGCATGAAGATACACAATCAATACTAAAGAACATGCCGTCAGGGCATGAAGATACACAATCAATACTAAAGAACATGCCGTCAGGGCATGAAGATACACAATCAATACTAAAGAACATGCCGTCAGGGCATGAAGATACACAATCAATACTAAAGAACATGCCGTCAGGGCATGAAGATACACAATCAATACTAAAGAACATGGCGTCAGGGCATGAAGATACACAATCAATACTAAAGAACATGCCGTCAGGGCATGAAGATACACAATCAATACTAAAGAACATGCCGTCAGGGCATGAAGATACACAATCAATACTAAAGAACATGCCGTCAGGGCATGAAGATACACAATCAATACTAAAGAACATGCCGTCAGGGCATGAAGATACACAATCAATACTAAAGAACATGCCGTCAGGGCATGAAGATACACAATCAATACTAAAGAACATGCCGTCAGGGCATGAAGATACACAATCAATACTAAAGAACATGCCGTCAGGGCATGAAGATACACAATCAATACTGAAGAACATGCCGTCAGGGCATGAAGATACACGATCAATACTAAAGAACATGCCGTCACGGCATGAAGATACACAACCAATACTAAAGAACATGGCATCAGGGCATGAAGATACACAACCAATACTAAAGAACATGCCGTCAGGGCATGAAGATACACAATCAATACTATAGAACATGCCGTCAGTGCATGAAGATACACGATCAATACTAAAGAACATGCCGTCACGGCATGAAGATACACAACCAATACTAAAGAACATGGCATCAGGGCATGAAGATACACAACCAATACTAAAGAACATGCCGTCAGGGCATGAAGATACACAATCAATACTATAGAACATGCCGTCAGTGCATGAAGATACACAATCAATACTAAAGAACATGCCGTCAGGGCATGAAGATACACAATCAATAATAAAGAACATGTCGTCAGGGCATGAAGATGCACAATCAATACTAAAGAACATGCCGTCAGGGCATGAAGATGCACAATCAATACTAAAGAACATGCCGTCAGGGCATGAAGATACACCATCAGGAGGTCACACATTGATACACTCGGATTCTCATAAGGAGCTATTAAGTTCAGCTGTGTTGATATGGAGTGTCAGGGTAGGTTGGAAATCAGCCTATGAAATTTATGTAGATGGGAATGTCGGCCAGCTCACCTTGGTGAACATATCCAACAGGCAAACACATGCAAAGGCAAATCCAGTGATCACCTGAAAAAAGTCCCATGAACAACCCAAAATAGGGAATTGCATCATGTTGATATCATGTTAATGTCTGCTGCGTCAAGTTTGGAAATAGCTTCTTTATAAGTATTATCAAACCATGGTTTACCTTTATGAGGGTTTGCAGAGGACTTAGGAATGCTTTCGTCTTCCATAGCATTTAATATATCTGAAAAAATTATCAGGAACATTCCTGAAACTTTCAAGGTTTGGTTGCTCAGTACAGAGTGTTTGGAATATTAACCAGTTGGTCCTTGTACAGTTCCACCTTGTTGAAAGGTGGTTCGTCAGACGGATTATTAGATGTAAGTACTGTTGGAAAATAGTCATTTCCACGAAGGTCATCACGGACCGACCATTCGAATTCATTTAGAATATTTGAATCTGTCAGTGAAAGGTCTTGGGCAGAGTATGTACCAGTGGCAGGATGGAGATGTGTTGTTACCATCTTTGAAGATGCGAAAAAAAACTTATTCATAAATGTTGATGTACTATTCTATAGTGGACTTTCTCTGGTATTTCACCGAGGGAAAGCCCAAATAATATATGCCCAAACATGGGCATTGTTGACATTTCTATGCTTATGCATTAACAACTTGTTCCTTCAGTTGTGTGAACAAACATGAAAGCACCAAAGCTTAAAATCTTTATCTTAGAATTCTGCAACTTTTGGTAATTCAAGCGCATTGTTGTTCGTACGCAGGACAACTGTAAGTAGACTTTAAAGGTCAAACAGCGCGGCCCTTTGAATCTTGAACGAACAATCAGTCACTCGCACCGCCGGGATCCTGGCTGCTCATTTAGAATGGGGCGGTTTCCTTGATCTTTCAGCTGAATTTTTAACCTGTACGAATCGCTTTGGTAGAGGGAAACCTGAGTGCTCGCCAAAGACGTTTATGTTAACTGTACGACTCTGAACTGACGACGTGGAAACCAACGAAATCACCACAAAAACAGTAGTCAGGCACACTTCCACGGAGTTTTCGAATGATTTGTATTGTTCACTTTGAGTGATCTGAAATTGCAGTCGTGCATGTTCATTCATGAATAATTAACACCTTCGGAAGTAATGTCACAAAATGTGCTTCTATGATGCACAACCGGAGCATCACACGTAAGTCTAGGTTTCTGTAGAAGCAGTTGAAACTGACTTCATTTTACCACGCGTAACATTTTACCTGAAATCAAATTCGCGAAATGGTCGGGTGCGTCACGCTCAAAAGGGACCCTCGATCTATCGGTAATCGTACATTGCAAATTGTTATAACTCGATTACATAATGTCTGTAGAAGCTCTATTCATAACTTATATAAACTGCAAAACAACTTTGATGCGTGTGACTACCTTGTTTCGTTTAATAAAGTGTTGTAAATATCTCGTCATGAGATTTCTTCAATTCTGTCTCCTAACGTTTTGTGAAAGTGAAGATTTGTTTATGAATGAAAAAAGTAGTTCTTGTGTGACAGAGGTCACTGTTATCCAATCAAGCGAATAAAACGAGGTCAACCTCGTACGACACACGTGTGACGTACCGATTTTGTATCTCACGATCTGTATCTTCACCACGTGGGTAATACTATTCTATACGTATGCAGGAAGCAAAGGTACTCTAAGTCCCCATCGTCCCTAGTGTGGTGGTCTCCGTTCAGTTACTGGCGATTTGTTGCCCATTTATATTTTGTGTTGTTGACTAAGGCTGTAACATTGCCGACGTTAAATGCTGACTCACTCATTTGAGTTAACATTTGAAATTGTTTTGACCGTTAAAAATCCAAAGTTTGTAAGATTAGTCCCTTGAAGATAAAACATTTTGCATTTTGAAAGCAATCATAGTCATCAATTAAAAGCAATTGCAGCCCTCGTAATTGGACCAGTTTCATCGCCAATGCGGCTAAAATCCGCGGACCTTAAGGTATCTACTGCTCGCTGCTTGGCTACGTACAAGTAAACTTAACTATCAACAATCCCTGTTGTAGATATGAATAGACGGTTATTGGAAATGTTGTTAACGAAATCATGTTTACAAGCAGACTGTCAGATACATAACTAATTATAAAGATTTTATATCATATTGACATGATGTTTATTTATTTACAGTTAAAACAATTACGGGGTATTATTAATAGCTATATAAGTGATATTGTACCAAAAGAAAATACTTACATTATCATTTGATGTACTTGTCTATAGGGTCGTGTTACACATCGTCCAATCGCCTATTACCAAGTTTGAATTGCACAGTTTGAGTAGCACAGATAAGGATGTTCATTCAAGCATTGTCATCGTTCATCAGCCTTTCTACAATTAATTGTCTTATCTTACATATTTAGCTTATTTTCGAAATGCTGCTGTTTAACTAATGTAAAGACATCTAATGTCAAGTGAAATGTGAGTCGACGTAAAACAAGCCCTCTTACCATATGCTATCTCGTCGCCGCCCATTAATGTATTATTGATAGAACTGTATACCTAATGCCTTATAGATTTGGTGAATCATATACGAGCATATTTTAAACAGACATTTTTAACTTTCACGTCAAGAAAGGTATTGTTTCATACTGTATATACTAGTCTCTGGCTGTGTGCATTGTACATATTATATCCTGTGTGTTATGTAGCTGTACCTGACGTTGACATTATAGAAACTTTCTGTCTGTTTGTCTTCCAAAACTACAGCTGTAAACAATAAAATGACCTAGTACACAGCTAATCCTTTGCCACTTCTGCTCCATGTGTTTTTCAATGGATTTTTTTATCTTAATACCTTAACTATGTTTTGTTTATACTAGATAATCGATACACATAAACGTTTCGATGTTCCAACTTCCAGCTGCCCCTTAGAGACATGTACCTGTTTGATCACATGTAATTAATATGTAATGTAATCGCCCTATTATCTACCGACCTCTGTAGTATGTATCACACGTAAGTATGAAACGCTTAATATAGGGATGCCCCTTACCATGCTACACGCAGTGTAGAATCCTGCTCACTCACACGCAGTGGTTAGGTGTCGATTCCCAAACTTAAACAATATGTTCCCCCAGAAATCTGTTCGTAAAAGAAGTTTGTGTGAAACAAACAACCAACAAATGATATACAATCAACAAGTGTAATAGAAAATTAACTAGGTTTACAAATCAGTGCAATTTACTGCAAAGGAATTACAGTGTCAGCACACAGAGTGGTAGTACAATATTCAACGGCAGTATAAAGGGAGAGCAGTGGAAATAACAATGACAAGATAGTAACACCTCGCTGCAACAGTGGTCAAGCTTCCGAGGAACTCAAGGGTGAAAAGCTGGTCTTGATAATAATGTGAGAGATGATACGAGTACGTGCTCGCTCCACTTATATAGTCTAACTTGTTTCCATCACAGTACTAGACCAGCCCAGTGTCACCAGAACACCACAGAGTATCCCCTATGTTTCTATAATGGTTGACATCACTCCGTGCTATTCCGGAAGTTTACAGATAATTCGATCATCTACATATAATACCTTCCTCACCACTTCTTAAATTTAATAGTACTGCGTTCCTAAGAACTGATCAGTGTTCAAATATAATGCAATACTTTTTTTACTGAATCTCAACAGAGACAATTTGGAATACAGTTACAATCATGGCTTCACAAATAAATTACACTGACCCATAACATTATCCCACATAAGTATGTAAAGTTTTATATAGGGGTGCCCCAAGCCATGCTACACGCAGTTGAGAAGCCTACTCACTCACACGCAGCGTACATCTCACTCACTCTCTCGTAGTGGTAGACATTTATCACACATAAGTAGGTAAAACCAAGCCATGCTAAACTCAGTGTACCTCCCACTCACTCGCAGCGTTAGACATTTATGATAAACCAACAATTATTCTACGTCAACAGTTTGAACCAATGAACGTTATCCACATGTCTGTTGTGAGTCATGTTTTAATATTGATCTCATCCTAGCCTTCAAGACGGGGAACGTGAAATTGTCAGGCTGTACTCTCCAACAGTCGTGTCTTGTATTCATCGTTTACTTGGTGGCAGCCTTGGGAACCTGGTGCCGGTAGTCGTCTAGCACATCTCTGTCTGTTTCCTGTACTCCTCTGTGAACAGGATGCTGCAGCTGTGTTCAAGCACCTGCTGCAGTTTGCAGCTGGCATTAACAGCAACTGTTTTCATCTTGTTTGGAATTTCTACATGCTGCTCCAAGAAATGTGGTTTTCAGATGACAGAGCAAATGACGTACACGTCTTTCACCATCAGGAACATTGGCATCAAGCTGTGCCAAGTAAGATGTGTTGAAAGTTGCTTCAGTTCGAATTTCGAATACGTTAATGAAACGTTAAACTGTCCAAGTTATGATCCAAAGAAGATCGAGAAGACGAGTGGATTGAATGTTCATCCAAAGAGTCATCCCAATGTAAGTTATGTTTATTGTGATGTGTGTTGATCATACCTAGATCCACTGTTGAATTTTTTCGAATATTTGTGGATTTGAAGATATGAAGGTGCCTTTTAAGTATGTTTTACCAACATTGGCAGAATTGTAATAAGTAATTGCTTCATGTAAAAAGGAATGAATCATCAAGGGATTGTTGTGAAAGCCACCGTTATGTACAGAATTGTATATAACATGCATTAGAAACAGATAATTTAGATGCTTTCCAAGCTTTTTAAGGACATGTGACTTGTCCGTTCATGATACCTTATGATTTTTATCCTCGTGAAATATGTCATTCTTGTTGCATTGAAGATGAAATACATTTCTTATTCGTGTTTCCTTCATATTTTGATTTGAGACAAATGTGCATTCCCCATAAATATCATACAGTGGGAATGTCAGTTCTTCAAAAAAGCAATTAAAGTGTAATAATTATTTTGTACTTATAAATGCAGCCACATATATGCTCATCAAAATCATCATTGTCGTCAAACGAATAAATGCCTTTTAAAGATTTCAATAATTATCACAAATGTGTTTTTCTTCCTGCTATCATAACTTATGTCCTTCATATGTACAAGTGCCTGTGACCTCGAATACAGAAGGAAATCTAAACGTGTAAATATATTATCACGATTATTATGACGTCACAGTTAGATTGCACTATGACGTCATACTATGTTAGAGTGCACTGTGACGTCAAAACAGCGTAACGGTATAACTGTACTCATGAAAATCACACCCATAAACCGGTTGAGGAAATTATACAGCTCAACTTTGGACTTTTGTGTTTTCTATACTTGCTATAAACTTCCTATTATTTACCACAAAGATAAATATGCAAGCTTGATTGAATCATGAATTAATATTTACCAATTATTTCCTTTCTATTGATTTCATGGTCACAGTCCGATTACTGGCAACGCTTTCCCTACATTATTCAGAAGAATTGACCGATTTATTGTGTAATGACAGGAGGCCCAAGATACAGTGATAAAAAAACCTCTCAAATATATCGACCCCTGCACTAAGGACTAAGACATATACATAGAGTCTCACAAGGTTCTTTTATTGCTGTCTAAAGGTTCCGGTTCAACCCTGTTCTTCTAAGGTCTGCAATCCGCCTTCCCGATGTTCGGTGACTGGATCTGGAAAAGCTGTCTGTGAACAAGGTATGTGTCTCATACAGAGAAGTGTACTGTGTTTAGCTGAATTTTGCTTTTGTCAATTCATCACCCCAGTATTGGACTGAAGGATCCACATCTCGAACATAAACCAATCACGCTTCTTGGAATACGACGCACTGGGCCCATGATATCACACAATCCCTCAACTGTTGTTCAAGAGGTTTTTATAAATGGATATTGGGATTTCTTTTTCTTGTCTGAAATGAAGATATTTTGTGGGAGCCTTTATTTTACGTAGGAATATATCAGTTTGCGAATACTTCGTGTATAAGTTGCAAATAAGTCGCGAATTCGGACTCACGCGGATTTCTGCGAAAACTATTATATTGTTATATGGCACTAGTTAGGAGTTTTTAATTAGGAGTTGATGTATGTTATATGTACTTGGGTTAAAAACACACACCATATACATGCATGGAGGGACGTCCTGATCAGTGTGGTAACACAGTTAACATTGATAACAATGTGAAGTGCACCAGATTTGCAATATACTTCACATATACTTCAAATCCCATGTTATTTAAATAAAAACCAACCATAACATATGGATGTTTCTGTGCGTAGCATATGTTCAGTGTTATTGTGACATAACTGTAGAACGTGTACATTTAAGTATGTTTAACACATAGAGTACATCATTTAACATTCAAGCATGTTTAACACGTAGAGTACATGAATTTAACACAGACAGACGAGGGGGGGGGGGGGGGGGGGGGGGGGCATGGGTGGCCCAGTCGTCTAAGGCGCCGCGATACGCTGTGCAGAGTTGCGTCCCTTTGGCACGCCAGAAACCTATGATTGTAAGTTCGAATCCCGGTTCGCCCAAATTATATTTCTGGGTTTGTCAGCTCCGTGCCCGTGCCCCTGGGTTTCACCGAAGTGGTAAACGTCTAAGACCTGCATCACTTCGGGCTTTCCTCCCACATTAAGCTGACACGCCGCGATATAACTGGAATACTGTTAAAAGGGGCGTTAAGCCTAACTCACTCACTCACTCAGCAGACAGACGGTCAGTGAGGCAGCTAATTGGTTTGTAATTAGTGTATTATGTACATCAATTGTCGTCAGTGCATCTTCGTGTTTTGCCCCATATATTTAACAGGGCATTCACGTAATGCTTTCGTGAATATGTGGGGCGGTAGTTGAAACATTATTTTGTCACGCCGCACTCAGCAATATTCCAGCTATATGACGGCGGTCTGTAAATAATAGAGTCTGGACCAGATAATCCAGTGATTGACAACATGAGCATCGATCCATGCAATTGGGATCGATGACATGCATTAGACAAGTGAGCGAGCCTGACCACCCGATCCCGTTAGTCCCCTTACGACAAGCATACGGCAATCATGGGTTGCTGAAGACCTATTCTACCCCGGATCTGCATGGGTCGCATCTACATGTATACATATGCCGTCGATATATTGCTGGACTATATAATAACTGGTGTATGTCGGGGGCCATTTCATTGTCATACTAAAATATCAATCATACCATAATTGGGAATTATGAGTGATGCCCTCATAGCCTCATTGGCCGTTCCAATATAATAAATGCACATATTCTGTGTTTCAGTTTATTTAAGATTTGGTCTTTCCTCTGTGTACAGCAGTATTAACTAACATGACCCAGAGTTCATTTACAGGAATAATATATGCTATGCACATGCACACATTTTCTTACAACAAACGTTCATCTTTTTTGACATTTGTATTTACATAGGTAAATGTCTTTTTAAATATATGGACAGAACTTTAATAACTCAATCATTTCATGTAGATAGAAGACTGATAACTGTTGGGACAGATGGTTGTACATGGTAACATCATAGTAAATTTTCTCTGCTGCTTTTATAAAAAGGACAAATTAACAAAATATGGTATTCATTTTCTTTTACATAGCGGTTACATTTCATACATAAACTAAACGATGACTCTGTGGTTGTATTAAATCGAGTTTTCTGGACATTTAGATTATGGCATAAACAACGGAACTTACACAGACAGACAGACGGACAGGTTTATTCAGTATTACAACCATATGGCCTAAAGTGCAATTGATACTAACTTATAATATGATGTCACGTGCATATACAGAAATTACATCTTCTTGAATCTGATAGAAAAAAACATGCTTTATATAAGAAGCCACTAAAAAAATAACATGTTTATTTTGTGATCTGATAATATTGATCATTGACATTTCAGATTAATAGTCATTATTCAAGAAGGGGAGATATGTAGATCTTAATTTGGAATACTTGTTACACTTAAAAAATACATGGAATTCATCTTCAATTTCACATCTGTCACATTTGGTACAAACACTGTTAACAGCATCAATACCTCTCGATTTTCGACACATATTTTCATTAAAATTATGTAATGAGATTCTCAATTTACAAAACGATCTTATTAATGACTTGACTGGTAAGACAGATCAATACATTTCCTTTTGAAGATATGTCTTTAGTTTACTATACTTGCTAAGATAATGCGAAGATGAAACAGTTTCGTTCCAGTTTTGTGCAAATATATCTTTCACTGGCTGCTTAAATATTCCCATAAATACTTGTGTGTTCAGATACCCAGTTTTGTTTACCTTTATCATCCAACTGCTTTAACAATTTATAACATTGAAGAGGATATCTACATTCTTCCATTCCTAGTAACTTTATCCAGTATTTAACTACCCTTACTTGGCTATGCACAAACATATTGCAGCGTCTAGTTTCACCAAGAATTGCTTTATTTGAGGCATATTTACAAATACCCCAAAACGTTTGAAGTATGAGGTATGTACTTTTTTCGATGGCAGCAAAATATTTTGCTTGCCATATTTCCGAACCAAATAGTAATATTGGTGCAATTTTACAAAAAGAAATATTGCATGCTGTTGAAAATGATATATACTGATTTTATAATTTATACACAGGCATAAATGCTTTGAAGCTTGAATAGCAAGTTGTTTACCTGCTACTGCCCACATTAATTTAGAAGAAAACATCATAACCAAATATTTCTAGTAAGTTTCAACCTTGACCGAAGCAAGTCTACTTTTCCCTATTACCAACAATACCACCATTTCTAAAGACCATTATGTTTGTTTTATTTAAATTTACCTCCAGTCCTCATTTCAAACGAAATTATTGTAATATATTTAATTAATTTTGTAAACCCCTTACTGCAAATGAAAACATTACAATATCATCAGCAAACAATAGCATCATAATATCAACAATATCGTTATGGACATATATACCATAATTACATTGTTTATGAATTTCAATAACAAGTTCATTGATAATGAAACGAACAAAACAGGACTCGAAATACACCCCTGTGTCACAACTCGGGACGTTGAAAAACAATCTGTTTTACCCTTGTCAGTCATTATACATGCTTTTACGGACGAATACTTACTTTGCAAGACATTAAACATTTCCCTTGACAACCCTTGATTACAAGTAGATACAGTAACTTTGGCCTATCCACAAAATTGAAGGCTTAAAATCAACGAAAGCACAATAAAAACGTCCCTTCGGTTTCAAGCGACAACCAGCTTGAGATTCTGATATATAATCATTAATTTCCATCCATGTTCTCAACCTTTTTTCTAACACAAAAGTGAATAACTTTCCAGTAACATTTAACAGAGAAATACCTCTGCAATTACTTCCAGATTTGTATAACGGGATAATCATACCTAAGTTTCACGAAGAAGGGAAATACCTGTATCTAAATAGTCATTTCAAAAAGGGAATGAGAACCGGTCCTGCACACTAAAAAACTCTGAAGGTAATCTGTCCTCTCCAGGTGCTTTGCCGAGTTTTAGATTGGAAATGTCTTCTTCTATCTCGTATGCAGTGATTTCGTTCTATAATTCATTACTAAAATATATTCTACAATTTTTACAAGAATGGTTATCAAGGAATTTGGAGACCTTGACAGATGATCAAATTCAGAACAATCTTCTGCAGTTGCAGAGGTCAATATGTGTTTAAAATAGGATGCCCAAACGTCAGGTGCTATTGTATTACTGGAGTTCTTGTTTTGTAGGGAACGTTTAAGTCCCAGAATCTCTTGCAGTCATTATCCTTTCCAGCTGCATTTTTCCCATCACTCATTTTCATATTATAGATTTTCTTTTTTCTTTCACAGCACATTTTAAAATCTGCCTTTGCATCAATGTATATTTGCAAATTTATCGCACAGTTATACTTTCTGAACTTGTTCAGTAGTCTATATTTCTCTGATTTGAATTGAACACAATCTTCATCAAACCAAGGAGGTTGTGATCGTCTAGTTTGCTTAGATGCTGTGTCATAAGCTCCTCCATTTAGAGCACTGTGAATCATCATTTCAGATAGTTTGTCAATGGCTTTGTTAATGTTATCATCTAATATCACTGAGAATTGTTCATACATAATCTGACATTGTAAATATGACCGAAAGTTTTCAACTGGTGGAATATATCTAGGAACAGTCTCCACTATACCATCTGTGGCTTCTGGTGATTCTAGTACTTGATTGTATATTACATTTAGTATTGTGCATTTGACGGTCATATGATCTGAATCTGTACGCTGGATAACTGAAATATCAATAACATTTTGGAAAAGATCACTGGAAACTATGACTAATAATCTACAGTACTGCATATATCCTGTAAGTGACAAAAGCTACCTGGGATATCCAATGGGGCTCTGCCATATACATTATGTATACATTAACACACGTCCGGTAAAGCTCTACCAGACTTATTCGTTTTATATTGTTCGAGAACACTTCTTGTAACTGAAATAGTATCTCTAACATAATGTGGATCAATTGGTAAATATTTCACATCATCATCAATGATACAATCACGGTCACACCCCGTCCTTACATTAAAATCACCACAAAAGATGGATTTACAGGACTCATCATAATCATGTTTGATATGTACTAACTGATTTTCCAATCTATCTACACCATTTTCTTCACACTTATTGTAGAACGGAAATGATGCAGATGAATTTACATAAAACTCTAAGAAGATCTCTTTCAAATGCTAAAGTAGACAGATATTTTTCTTGTTCAAGTAGTGAATTATAAGATGAATAAACATCAAGGAAAGAAGAATTTGTGATTTTGTAAATTTTGGAATTCTATATCTTTACACCGTTGTTTGAATATAACCATGAAGCATTTCTTATCGCTGCAATCCTGAGACAACCACACATATGAAAACCGAGTTTGAAACAATAATTGTCTTACATCAGAAACCCAGTTAGTTTGACCATTTTCGTCAAATGTTTTAATATATGGTAACAGGCATACGGATATCTTATCTAAGTAGTCGACACCAGTACTTAATACAACGACTGTAAAAGTGTACACACAGTGATGTTCTTCCCAGCTCTCCTAGAACTGCATTGGTTGATGTTCTTTTTCCAACAGAAAGAACACTTTTAAAGAAATTGCTCTGAACCTTCTCAATGCTTTTTTCTATAGGCACATCCCAAATATCTGACCCATATAAAAGAACAGGAGCAATCAAATATTTAGCAGCAGTAGAAAATGGGCGACATGGGAATTTCTTTGTCATATTCAACACAGAAAAATCGCTATCCTTGCTTGAATAGCTAGTGTATCACATGCTTTAGTCCAAACAAGCCTTGAAGAGAAAAGTAGACCAAGGTATTTGAAATATGATATAACTTCAATTTGCAAAACCTTTATAAAGCCACTTAAATTCTTCTCAGATAACCACCCTTTCTAAAAACTATGACCTTTCTCTTATCTAAATTAACTCAAGGCCCCATTTGTCACAATAAGAGCCTAAAGCATCTAGTTTTCTCTGCAGTCCAAATACACTATCGTCAATAAGAGTGACTTCATCAGCAAATAATAATAACATGATTTCATCAAAATTATCTTTCAAAAATATTCCTCATCCCAAAAGTCTCCACTTCACAGACAAACTCGTTTATAAAAAACATAAAAAGAACTGGACTTAACATGCATCCTTGTCTAACACCACTTGTTGTGTTAAAAAAGACTTGTTTTCATATCTTCAACCCTTACACATGCTGTTATATTTTCTTACATATTTCTAAGGAAAATAAACATTTTACCATGAACACCTGTATTTGATAACACATACAACAACTTATTGCTATCTACATAGTCGAAGGCTTTTCTAAAGCCTATCAATCAGGCATAAAATCTGTGGTTTGGTTTTCTAAGATTTTTCTGACAGAGGGATTGTAGAACAAAAATTTGATCACTAGTGGAAAAATCATTTCTAAATCCGGCTTGTGCTCTGTGTAGCATATCATTAACTTCGACCCAATTTCGTATTCTCAGTTTCAGTACTGTAGTGAAAATTTTACCAACAATATTTTAAAAAGAAAGTCCCCTGTAATTATCCGGATTTCGGGCGTCACCTTTTTTTATACAATGGGATAATCATTCCTTCATTTCAATCATCTTATATATTTAAATATGACACAATGGAAAGAGCATTTTTATAAAGTTCAGAAGGAACACCGTCAATACCAGGTGCTTTACCAGACTTTAAACTTCTAATAGCTGCCCTTTTTTCATCGTCAGTAATGGCTTCGGACAGTATGTCTGTAGTATTACAATAGTCACAGTAATCATAATCATGTTTGATAATAAACTCTTTCACATTTATATCAAAATCACTATGTGAGTTTGTATCTTTGATATTTAGCAATTTTACAATTTTACAATCGTTTGCCTGTGCAGCAAATTCAATGTCGTGAACGACAGACATTTTAAATTACGTTTGCACAACACAATTTACGGTATATCTTCTTTGCTACCAGGTAATTTTCTAAATGTTCTCCAGATCTGTAGTTCCTTAGAAAAACTAAACATATAAACTGACGTCTAAAAGAAACTTTATCAGAGTTTGAAATCACTCTTGCTCAAAAACAACAAAAGTAAAGTGTATTGAGGAGATCAATATATCAACATAAGCAACACTGACAGTTGACAATCAAGCCGCAACCGAGAATGACGTCAGAACCCCCCAAAGTTGGGTGTGGTACGAAATTCGAGCTTTCAGAATCATGGACATTAGGCAGAGTACATAAACAATCGCTCACGTTCAATAACAAGTCATTAGTAGCGTGTGTGACCACCAAAAGCCTCAATACACGCAACAACCCTTCGACGCAAAGAAAAAATCAGTCGTCTGATTAGGTCACGTGGGATTTGACGCCATTCTTCTTGGAGGGCCAAGATCAGTTCTTGCCGGTTTGCTGGAGAGTGTAGTCGTTGTCGAACACGACGATCCATCAAGTCCCAGAGGTATTCTATTGGGGACATGTCTTGTGAGCGTGCAGGCCTCGGTAGGAGGTTGATGTCGTTGGCTGCGAGGAAGTTAGTGACAATTCTGGCTGTATGGGCTCTAGCGTTGTCATGCTGATAAATGACACCACGTGGCTGCTGTTAGAGAAATGGAAGGACAAATGGACGAAGAATGTTATCCATGTACCGCTGAGCTGTCAGGTTTCGGTTAATGTTGACCAGCGGTGTCCTCTCCTGCCCACAGATCCCTCCCCACAACATGACACTCCCTCCACCATATGGTAAGACCTCCTGCACGCAACACGCAGCCGTCCGTTCACCCCTTCGGGGGTAAACACGTTGTCTTCCAAACATACAGAATCGACTTTCGTCAGTGAAGACAACCCTCTGCCAGTCACGTCGTTGCCAACGTCGTACAGTCCAGGTCCATCTTAATCGCAGACGACGATGTTGCGCTGTCAATAGCTGTCCTCTGTATGGTCTAAAAGCCCTGATTCCATGAGCCCTGAGTCTCCTGGCCACTGTCTGTCGACTAACCCTGTGACCTAAGGCATTTGTCGCCGATGACGTCACTGTCCGGAAGCGATTTCGGAGGTGCAAGGTACGCAAGTACCGGTCATCATGGGGCGTGGTCACCCTGGGTCTGCCTGTTCTTGGCCTGTCAGCGGTCCGCCCTGTCTGTCTGTTGCATCAAGTTAGTAACGGCACCACGGGAGCAACCGAAGGTTCGTGCCATATTGGCATGGGTGGCTCCAATCTGTAGCATACCCAAGGCTCGTTCACGTTGATCGACTGTGAGTCGTGGCATTTATTTTGTGTGTTTTTTATCGCTGTGGATGTCTGACTTGCCGTTGCAATCGTTTTATACCCTTACCCGTACGTGCATTTGCAGTTGTCCATGGTGCACGTGTTTTTCACATGTTTTTCATTTTTTCGCGTGTTATCTCGCAAACAAGTAACAGCCGATGAACATTTTCTGCATACACTATTGCTGTATTTAGGTTATGTGTTTTAGATAGACTTCATCGGAAAACAATGTATACTTTGTCTGAAATGTATATTTTCAGTTGGTAAAGTTTCTTTTGGACGTCAGTTTATATTTCTTTCTTTCTCTTAGCAAATAACCATTCAGAGTCAAACCATGGAGGTTGTCTTACTCTATCATTTGATCTATTTCTATTGATTACTTCAAAGAGATCGCCAGCATATTGGAGTAATTCGACAATTTTAGCAGTCGCTGCATTTACATTCGTATGTACAACAAATCCTTAACTATATGACTGCCCATGTCAAAGTTTAATCGACTTTTAAACTCTTCATTACCATAATCATGCCATTTGAACTAAAGTATTGTTTCGGAATCAAGATCAGTCTGCCTGAGACATGGCATACTATAGGAAATACATGGAAGCTTTAGCTGACATGAAACTGGTAGATAATCAGAATCCAGTCTAGAGTGAACAGTTAGGTCTATTATATACGTATTGGAACATGTTTGATGATGCGATAAAGACGTCTACCAAGCTGGTGTCCCTATAACTGACACATGTAAAACTTTCCACTTTGTGACTAACTGAGCTCCCATTGACAGTATGTATACAGAAGCTTACGTAGACTTTGTTGACAAAAGTCTTCGCATATACACGTATCCCCAAATGGAATACAGTCCGAGTCGGTTTCGTCCTCCACTATAAAACCATCGTTTTCTCCTACTCTGGCATTAAAGTCCCCACACAGCGGGATATCAAATTTTCGTCATATTCTGATTTCAAGATGGCTAACTTTAAGTCCAAGTCATCATACCATTATTATCAGTATCGCATAAAGCGGGGATGGCCTGGGAGGACATAATCAGAGCCTAAATTTAACCTTTTACTGGGTATGTTTATGCATAGAAAGACCCAGTCTGGATGAATTTGTTTAACATAATTTAACAGTGCGTTCCTCCCTACACAGCCACTCCGCCTGAAGGTGATGCAAACCAAATAAAGCCTGGTAAAATATTTCTAATCCTGTCAGTGACAGGTTGCATGGTCTCTATCAGGCCAAATATGTCATATTTCTGACAAAAGTTAAAAACGTCTGTGTCTTGAATGCGTGAGTGAATGCCTTGCACATTCCAAGCGCAGACATTTATGTAAAATGTCGAGCTGAGAGGCGTTGTATGTTGACGGGGCAGTTGACGTGACTCGGGCTGGTACTTCAGTGGGCCACGGCCGTCTTCCTCGTCTCAAGGAGAAGAAAGAGAAGCGCGAGAAGAAGAGCCTTCGGCGCGTCTCCCTTAACTCCTCCCCTGGGGGCCATGGGCTATGCGCCCTGACCGCAGGAGAATCGTGACTGGGTCTACAACGGTCTTTACCTCGTTTACTGCCCACCCGTTGTAATCCCCCATTACTGTCATATACAAAAGTGTTCACTCCACAATATTCATACGGACAGTCTCTACAATAACAAGCTGCTAAATGGAAACTCTTATTATCCTATTAATCTGAAACAAGTCAACAATTGAATTGACAGTACCGCAATAAGGCTAAATCCAAAAGGCGTGTACAGACACGCGGCTCAGATGAACAGCAATCTCAATGTTTGTGTTGTATATTAATATAGTCGTTTGAGTGATTTGTTAGTCGCAATATATGTATACCTCTACTACGATAAACGTATTTAAAATTATATTCATCAGTAAAACATTCAAATACATAAAATTTGTAGAATGGCCATATTTTGTATGTATAATGCTTATGTGGTCTGTATAGTTTTCTGAACAGCATGTTCTGTGTTTCAGCCTTGAGTGGCCCGAGTCGGACCGAGGGGACACCAGTTACCACAAAAAAGCCTCCGACACAGGGTAGGTGGGAGAACCCAGCAGGCAGAAAGATCTCACTTTAATCCCTCCAACAATAAACGAGCTGCACAGAGTCGTATCATCGTCATCGTATTTCAGATTGGTGCTCATGTTGTCAACCACTGGACTGTCTGTCTGTACCAGACTCCGCCATCGTATTGCTGGACTCCTGCTGAGTGCGGCGTAAAACAACAAACACACAGGCTGACATACTCCAATGTCATGTCTTATTATCCTAATATAACAGCAACTGTACTGACAGCATCATCTTATAAAGCTTAGTTCATCAAACGTTAAAACACTCCACGCATACATAGAATATTGTTACAACTATTTTATGTAACAGAAAGATTCTAAAAATTAAATACATAATCCTTGATTACATGAACCAGCTGTCGTCCTTCCCCTTGATCCTTGTATTGTCAGCCATGTTGGAAGTGTTCGATGACGTATCGTGTCATTGTCAACACGTTGAGGTGTGAACCATGTAGATGTATGACGAAGATGTCTGGAAGTGTACAGAGTTTACTTTGTGTTACAGCGACTCCATCACCAGCAGACTGCCACCGCCTCGGTGTCGCCAGCGTTGCCGGGAACCTGGAGGAGGTGAAGCGGCTCCTGTCTCGGGGCGTGGACGCCAGCTGTAGATGGTTGAGCCTGACACCGTTGATTAGGGCAGCACGGCATGGACACAGAGACGTGGTGGAGCTCCTGGTGAGTAAAGGAGCTGATGTGTCACAGGTGGACTATGTCGGTGACAACGCCCTTCACCGCGCCTGTTTTGGAGGAGACATGGAGACGGTGAAGTTTGTGCTGTCTCTGAATGTGGTGGACATCAACTGTAGAGGAGGGAGGAGCATGACACCGGTGATGCAGGCAGCACGGTGGAAACACAGGGAGGTGGTGGAGCTCCTGGTGGGTAAAGGAGCCGATGTGTCACTGGTGAATGGGAGAGGTAACAACATCCTTCACCTCGCCTGTGCTGGAGGACACTTGGAGACGGTGGAGTTTGTGCTGTCACTGAACGTGGTGGACATCAACGCCAGGAACAACGACGGGGAGACAGCGGCCGACGTGGCGAGACGCAAGGGACATACGCGACTGGTGGATATCCTCGTGTCCCGCGGCGCTCAATGACGTCAGTGTCGTGTTTGTGTAGACGGAGGAGGAGGCGTGACAGTGACGTGGGTGACGTTCACGTCGTCGTGTGTACATATGTCATGACTTAGGTGAAACTCTGTGTTGTTTTTGGAGATAAATAAAAAAATTAAAAACTATTTTAGACATTTTGTCATTTGTTGTGTTTGGAACTTCGCATGAATAGGTAATTAATAAATTGTTAACTGTGTGTAAATAGAGATGATGTGTGATTGGTATGTAAGCACCGCACCTCGTGATATATGTATGCATGTCGTTATATATTTCTTCGTTAATTGTACGTCATAAGTTTGTAATTAATCGTGAAAAACACCAAAAAAAACTGTTTGTTTACATCTCGCTGCACTCGGAGACCTCAGACCGAGCCGAGGTTCGCCCAGCTGACGTGGCGTCAAATGTACAATGACAGTGACGTCACACTGTCGATGACGTCGCGGCATTCCGGCTTAGGTCTAAACACTATAAGCTGGTTCCCGGCTCCCTATGCGCGTCGTCAACTTGCACCATTAGATATTACACCAGCTTATAAACACCAAAGCTGTCGGCTGTTTTCTCTGCCAAGTGCGACATCAGTAATTCACAGGGCGGCGCAAAGCTGGCTTCACGACAAATGCAAGTACAGCACAGGCATCAAGTGGGCGAAATAGTTTAACAAAGGCAGAATATACATCTGTTTCTATGGAGATATGTTGCATATTATTGCTGCTGAAATTAAAAAGAAATATTTCTGATTGGCGAGATATTTATTAACAATTTTAATCAAGTTACTTCGCAGCGCGTGACACCTTCTTTACACTTGGACGTTCATTCAGTTTGGCCCTCACTCTATGAAGGTTCATACTCCCATGAACTCACACAAAGTGAAGGTAAGTTCTTAATTCCCTATCCACAAGTGTTAAGATACAATATCTATAATGTATATTGACAAGACACGATGTACTTTTCATTTTGCATCTATCAGTGTGTTTGTCCTAAAATCTTTTCCGAATGTAACTGACGTTGTGAATTTGGCGATCGGCTGATAAACAATCATGTTTTCTCACAGTTGTTACATATACAATCGTTTAATCTAATAGTTATAATAGCATAAAACAAGTAAAGCATAAATTATATTTCAAGAACGTATTCATAGTTTGTATTGCATATTTGATACGCTAAGATTTTATTTGTCTGTGTATTTCAGTTTATGTGATGCGTATTTTACACAAATACTCTCTGATCTCGAGCTCTGTAATTTACCTTTCAATTTGTTTAATCAGATTGCTTCGAGATTGTAAACAAACTTAAATCACTATCGCGCTGAGCTTGCGTGGCGCACCAACAGTGGAACCAGCTTAATAAAATCACCAAACTTCCCCCTTAGATTCCTACTGTACCATTTATATGATAGTGGATACGAAATAGAATTCAGAGTGACAATGAAAACAATTTGTATTCGGCGTCACGGAAGTCATCATTTGTTTGTAAACAAAATGGTCAGTCGGTTGCGAGTTGACCTCCAAGCATGGTTGTGGTCACTTATCATAGTGGGTTGCTTTGACTGGTGGCAGGGATAGCAAAGAAAAATCGCATTCCAATAAAAAAAACAAATACTGACTCAAATTCTGCCGTATAGCAAAGTTTCTAATTAAAATAAAGCAGCAACACTTCGCGATTCAAAGATAAACGTCAAGCAAAACGTAGAAATAAGTTGATCTATAACTTTATTCTCATATATATATTTTTTTCAAAAAGGACACTTCGAATCTGATGCGTACGGTTGTCTTGAGACGGTGTGATAGCGACGTGGAAACGGCATTTGCTCGTCTCGCCGACGGCCCGAATTCGATTCCCAACATATGTACAATGTGTATCACTTGTGTTCTCCGCCGTGCTTTTGCTTGAATATTGCAAATACAATTCGGCGTCATACCATAATCATGCTTTGCTCATAAGTTGGCATACGCTGTAACTCGTACACCTGTTTAACAGTTTCACACTACTAGTGCACATCCTTGTTATTCCCGCCAGTCTCCACACCTGATGTATAACAGCTACAGAACATACACATCCACGACTGATGCACATCCGTGTTATTCCCTGTCAGTCTCAGCACCTGATGTATAACAGCTACAGAACATACACATCCACTACTGGTGCACAACCTTGTTATTCCCTGTCAGTCTCAACACCTGATGTATAACAGCTACAGAACATACACATCCTTTACTGGTGCACATCCTTGTTATTCACTGTCAGTCTCAACACCTGATGTATAACAGCTACAGAACATACACATCCACTACTGGTGCACATCCTTGTTATTCCCTGTCAGTCTCAACACCTGATGTATAACAGCTACAGAACATACACATCCACTACTGGTGCACATCCTTGTTATTCCCTGTCAGTCTCAACACCTGATGTATAACAGCTACAGAACATACACATCCACTACTGGTGCACATCCTTGTTATTCCCTGTCAGTATCAACACCTGATGTACAACAGCTACAGAACATACACATCCACTACTGGTGCATATCCTTGTTATTCCCTGTCAGTCTCAGCACCTGATGTATAACAGCTACAGAACATACACATCCACTACTGGTGCACATCCTTGTTATTCCCTGTCAGTCTCAGCACCTGATGTATAACAGCTACAGAACATACACATCAACTACTGGTGCACATCCTTGTTATTCCCTGTCAGTCTCAGCACCTGATGTATAACAGCTACAGAAGATACACATCCACTACTGGTGCACATCCTTGTTATTCCCTGTCAGTCTCAGCACCTGATGTATAACAGCTACAGAACATACACATCCACTACTGGTGCACATCCTTGTTATTCCCTGTCAGTCTCAGCACCTGATGTATAACAGCTACAGAACATACACATCCACTACTGGTGCACATCCTTGTTATTCCCTGTCAGTCTCAACACCTGATGTATAACAGCTACAGAACATACACATCCACTACTGGTGCACATCCTTGTTATTCCCTGTCAGTCTCAGCACCTGATGTAGAACAGCTACAGAACATACACATCCACTACTGGTGCACATCCTTGTTATTCCCTGTCAGTCTCAACACCTGATGTAAAACAGCTACAGAACATACACATCCACTACTGGTGCACATCCTTGTTATTCCCTGTCAGTCTCAACACCTGATGTATAACAGCTACAGAACATACACATCCACTACTGGTGCACATCCTTGTTATTCCCTGTCAGTCTCAGCACCTGATGTATAACAGCTACAGAACATACACATCCACTACTGGTGCACATCCTTGTTATTCCCTGCCAGTCTCAGCACCTGATGTATAACAGCTACAGAACATACACATCCACTACTGGTGCACATCCTTGTTATTCCCTGTCAGTCTCAACACCTGATGTATAACAGCTACAGAACATACACATCCACTACTGGTGCACATCCATGTTATTCCCTGTCAGTCTCAGCACCTGATGTATAACAGCTACAGAGTGAGTGAGTGAGTATGGTTTTACGCCGCTTTTAGCAATATTTCAGCAATATCACGGCGGGGGACACCAGAAATGGGCTTCACACATTGTACCCATGTCGGGAATCGAACCCGGGTCTTCGGCGTGACGAGCTAACGCTTTAACCACTAGGCTACCCGACCGACCCTAACAGCTACAGAACATACACATCCACTACTGGTGCACATCCATGTTATTCCCTGTCAGTCTCAGCACCTGATGTATAACAGCTACAGTAGATACACATCCACTACTAGTGCACATCCTTGTTATTCCCTGTCAGTCTCAACACCTGATGTATAACAGCTACAGAACATACACATCCACTACTGGTGCACATCCTTGTTATTCCCTGTCAGTCTCAACACCTGATGTATAACAGCTACAGAACATACACATCTACTACTAGTGCACATCCTTGTTATTCCCTGTCAGTCTCAACACCTGATGTATAAGAGCTACAGAACATACACATCCACTACTGGTGCACATCCTTGTTATTCCCGCCAGTCTCCACACCTGATGTATAACAGTTACAGAACATACACATCCACTACTGGTGCACATCCTTGTTATTCCCGCCAGTCTCCACACCTGATGTATAACAGCTACAGAACATACACATCCACTACTGGTGCACATCCTTATTATTCCCTGTCAGTCTCAGCACCTGATGTATAACAGCTACAGAACATACACATCCACTACTGGTGCACATCCTTGTTATTTCCTGTCAGTCTCCACACCTGATGTATAACAGCTACAGAACATACACATCCACTACTGGTGCACATCCTTGTTATTCCCTGTCAGTCTCAACACCTGATGTATAACAGCTACAGAACATACACATCCACTACTGGTGCACATCCTTGTTATTCCCTGTCAGTCTCAGCACCTGATGTAGAACAGCTACAGAACATACACATCCACTACTGGTGCACATCCTTGTTATTCCCTGTCAGTCTCAACACCTGATGTAAAACAGCTACAGAACATACACATCCACTACTGGTGCACATCCTTGTTATTCCCTGTCAGTCTCAACACCTGATGTATAACAGCTACAGAACATACACATCCACTACTGGTGCACATCCTTGTTATTCCCTGTCAGTCTCAGCACCTGATGTATAACAGCTACAGAACATACACATCCACTACTGGTGCACATCCTTGTTATTCCCTGCCAGTCTCAGCACCTGATGTATAACAGCTACAGAACATACACATCCACTACTGGTGCACATCCTTGTTATTCCCTGTCAGTCTCAACACCTGATGTATAACAGCTACAGAACATACACATCCACTACTGGTGCACATCCATGTTATTCCCTGTCAGTCTCAGCACCTGATGTATAACAGCTACAGAGTGAGTGAGTGAGTATGGTTTTACGCCGCTTTTAGCAATATTTCAGCAATATCACGGCGGGGGACACCAGAAATGGGCTTCACACATTGTACCCATGTCGGGAATCGAACCCGGGTCTTCGGCGTGACGAGCTAACGCTTTAACCACTAGGCTACCCGACCGACCCTAACAGCTACAGAACATACACATCCACTACTGGTGCACATCCATGTTATTCCCTGTCAGTCTCAGCACCTGATGTATAACAGCTACAGTAGATACACATCCACTACTAGTGCACATCCTTGTTATTCCCTGTCAGTCTCAACACCTGATGTATAACAGCTACAGAACATACACATCCACTACTGGTGCACATCCTTGTTATTCCCTAGCAGTCTCAACACCTGATGTATAACAGCTACAGAACATACACATCTACTACTAGTGCACATCCTTGTTATTCCCTGTCAGTTTCAACACCTGATGTATAAGAGCTACAGAACATACACATCCACTACTGGTGCACATCCTTGTTATTCCCGCCAGTCTCCACACCTGATGTATAACAGTTACAGAACATACACATCCACTACTGGTGCACATCCTTGTTATTCCCGCCAGTCTCCACACCTGATGTATAACAGCTACAGAACATACACATCCACTACTGGTGCACATCCTTATTATTCCCTGTCAGTCTCAGCACCTGATGTATAACAGCTACAGAACATACACATCCACTACTGGTGCACATCCTTGTTATTTCCTGTCAGTCTCCACACCTGATGTATAACAGCTACAGAACATACACATCAACTACTGGTGCACATCCTTGTTATTCCCTGTCAGTCTCAACACCTGATGTATAACAGCTACAGAACATACACATCCACTACTGGTGCACATCCTTGTTATTCCCTGTCAGTCTCAACACCTGATGTATAACAGCTACAGAACATACACATCCACTACTGGTGCACATCCTTGTTATTCACTGTCAGTCTCAACACCTGATGTATAACAGCTGCAGAACATACACATCCACTACTGGTGCACATCCTTGTTATTCCCTGTCAGTCTCAACACCTGATGTATAACAGCTACAGAACATACACATCCACTACTGGTGCACATCCTTGTTATTCCCTGTCAGTCTCAACACCTGATGTATAACAGCTACAGAACATACACATCCACTACTGGTGCACATCCTTGTTATTCCCGCCAGTCTCCACACCTGATGTATAACAGTTACAGAACATACACATCCACTACTGGTGCACATCCTTATTATTCCCTGTCAGTCTCAGCACCTGATGTATAACAGCTGCAGAACATACACATCCACTACTGGTGCACATCCTTGTTATTCCCGCCAGTCTCCACACCTGATGTATAACAGCTACAGAACATACACATCCACTACTGGTGCACATCCTTGTTATTCCCTGTCAGTCTCAACACCTGATGTATAACAGCTACAGAACATACACATCCACTACTGGTGCACATCCTTGTTATTCCCTGTCAGTCTCAGCACCTGATGTATAACAGCTACAGAACATACACATCCACTACTGGTGCACATCCTTGTTATTCCCTGCCAGTCTCAGCACCTGATGTATAACAGCTACAGAACATACACATCCACTACTGGTGCACATCCTTGTTATTCCCTGTCAGTCTCAACACCTGATGTATAACAGCTACAGAACATACACATCCACTACTGGTGCACATCCATGTTATTCCCTGTCAGTCTCAGCACCTGATGTATAACAGCTACAGAGTAAGTGAGTGAGTGAGTATGGTTTTACGCCGCTTTTAGCAATATTTCAGCAATATCACGGCGGGGGACACCAGAAATGGGCTTCACACATTGTACCCATGTCGGGAATCGAACCCGGGTCTTCGGCGTGACGAGCTAACGCTTTAACCACTAGGCTACCCGACCGACCCTAACAGCTACAGAACATACACATCCACTACTGGTGCACATCCATGTTATTCCCTGTCAGTCTCAGCACCTGATGTATAACAGCTACAGTAGATACACATCCACTACTAGTGCACATCCTTGTTATTCCCTGTCAGTCTCAACACCTGATGTATAACAGCTACAGAACATACACATCCACTACTGGTGCACATCCTTGTTATTCCCTAGCAGTCTCAACACCTGATGTATAACAGCTACAGAACATACACATCTACTACTAGTGCACATCCTTGTTATTCCCTGTCAGTCTCAACACCTGATGTATAACAGCTACAGAACATACACATCCACTACTGGTGCACATCCTTGTTATTCCCGCCAGTCTCCACACCTGATGTATAACAGTTACAGAACATACACATCCACTACTGGTGCACATCCTTGTTATTCCCGCCAGTCTCCACACCTGATGTATAACAGCTACAGAACATACACATCCACTACTGGTGCACATCCTTATTATTCCCTGTCAGTCTCAGCACCTGATGTATAACAGCTACAGAACATACACATCCACTACTGGTGCACATCCTTGTTATTTCCTGTCAGTCTCCACACCTGATGTATAACAGCTACAGAACATACACATCAACTACTGGTGCACATCCTTGTTATTCCCTGTCAGTCTCAACACCTGATGTATAACAGCTACAGAACATACACATCCACTACTGGTGCACATCCTTGTTATTCCCTGTCAGTCTCAACACCTGATGTATAACAGCTACAGAACATACACATCCACTACTAGTGCACATCCGTGTTATCCCCTGTCAGTCTCAACACCTGATGTATAACAGTTACAGAACATACACATCCACTACTGGTGCACATCCTTGTTATTCCCTGTCAGTCTCAACACCTGATGTATAACAGCTACAGAACATACACATCCACTACTGGTGCACATCCTTGTTATTCCCTGTCAGTCTCAGCACCTGATGTATAACAGCTACAGAACATACACATCAACTACTGGTGCACATCCTTGTTATTCCCTGTCAGTCTCAGCACCTGATGTATAACAGCTACAGAAGATACACATCCACTACTGGTGCACATCCTTGTTATTCCCTGTCAGTCTCAGCACCTGATGTATAACAGCTACAGAACATACACATCCACTACTGGTGCACATCCTTGTTATTCCCTGTCAGTCTCAGCACCTGATGTATAACAGCTACAGAACATACACATCCACTACTGGTGCACATCCTTGTTATTCCCTGTCAGTCTCAACACCTGATGTATAACAGCTACAGAACATACACATCCACTACTGGTGCACATCCTTGTTATTCCCTGTCAGTCTCAGCACCTGATGTATAACAGCTACAGAACATACACATCCACTACTGGTGCACATCCTTGTTATTCCCTGTCAGTCTCAACACCTGATGTAAAACAGCTACAGAACATACACATCCACTACTGGTGCACATCCTTGTTATTCCCTGTCAGTCTCAACACCTGATGTATAACAGCTACAGAACATACACATCCACTACTGGTGTCACATCCTTGTTATTCCCTGTCAGTCTCAGCACCTGATGTATAACAGCTACAGAACATACACATCCACTACTGGTGCACATCCTTGTTATTCCCTGCCAGTCTCAGCACCTGATGTATAACAGCTACAGAACATACACATCCACTACTGGTGCACATCCTTGTTATTCCCTGTCAGTCTCAACACCTGATGTATAACAGCTACAGAACATACACATCCACTACTGGTGCACATCCATGTTATTCCCTGTCAGTCTCAGCACCTGATGTATAACAGCTACAGAGTGAGTGAGTGAGTGAGTATGGTTTTACGCCGCTTTTAGCAATATTTCAGCAATATCACGGCGGGGGACACCAGAAATGGGCTTCACACATTGTACCCATGTCGGGAATCGAACCCGGGTCTTCGGCGTGACGAGCTAACGCTTTAACCACTAGGCTACCCGACCGACCCTAACAGCTACAGAACATACACATCCACTACTGGTGCACATCCATGTTATTCCCTGTCAGTCTCAGCACCTGATGTATAACAGCTACAGAACATACACATCCACTACTGGTGCACATCCTTGTTATTCCCTGTCAGTCTCAGCACCTGATGTATAACAGCTACAGAACATACACATCCACTACTGGTGCACATCCTTGTTATTCCCTGTCAGTCTCAACACCTGATGTATAACAGCTACAGAACATACACATCCACTACTGGTGCACATCCTTGTTATTCCCTGTCAGTCTCAGCACCTGATGTATAACAGCTACAGAACATACACATCCACTACTGGTGCACATCCTTGTTATTCCCTGTCAGTCTCAACACCTGATGTAAAACAGCTACAGAACATACACATCCACTACTGGTGCACATCCTTGTTATTCCCTGTCAGTCTCAACACCTGATGTATAACAGCTACAGAACATACACATCCACTACTGGTGTCACATCCTTGTTATTCCCTGTCAGTCTCAGCACCTGATGTATAACAGCTACAGAACATACACATCCACTACTGGTGCACATCCTTGTTATTCCCTGCCAGTCTCAGCACCTGATGTATAACAGCTACAGAACATACACATCCACTACTGGTGCACATCCTTGTTATTCCCTGTCAGTCTCAACACCTGATGTATAACAGCTACAGAACATACACATCCACTACTGGTGCACATCCATGTTATTCCCTGTCAGTCTCAGCACCTGATGTATAACAGCTACAGAGTGAGTGAGTGAGTATGGTTTTACGCCGCTTTTAGCAATATTTCAGCAATATCACGGCGGGGGACACCAGAAATGGGCTTCACACATTGTACCCATGTCGGGAATCGAACCCGGGTCTTCGGCGTGACGAGCTAACGCTTTAACCACTAGGCTACCCGACCGACCCTAACAGCTACAGAACATACACATCCACTACTGGTGCACATCCATGTTATTCCCTGTCAGTCTCAGCACCTGATGTATAACAGCTACAGTAGATACACATCCACTACTGGTGCACATCCTTGTTATTCCCTGTCAGTCTCAACACCTGATGTATAACAGCTACAGAACATACACATCCACTACTGGTGCACATCCTTGTTATTCCCTGTCAGTCTCAACACCTGATGTATAACAGCTACAGAACATACACATCTACTACTAGTGCACATCCTTGTTATTCCCTGTCAGTCTCAACACCTGATGTATAACAGCTACAGAACATACACATCCACTACTGGTGCACATCCTTGTTATTCCCGCCAGTCTCCACACCTGATGTATAACAGTTACAGAACATACACATCCACTACTGGTGCACATCCTTGTTATTCCCGCCAGTCTCCACACCTGATGTATAACAGCTACAGAACATACACATCCACTACTGGTGCACATCCTTATTATTCCCTGTCAGTCTCAGCACCTGATGTATAACAGCTACAGAACATACACATCCACTACTGGTGCACATCCTTGTTATTTCCTGTCAGTCTCCACACCTGATGTATAACAGCTACAGAACATACACATCAACTACTGGTGCACATCCTTGTTATTCCCTGTCAGTCTCAACACCTGATGTATAACAGCTACAGAACATACACATCCACTACTGGTGCACATCCTTGTTATTCCCTGTCAGTCTCAACACCTGATGTATAACAGCTACAGAACATACACATCCACTACTGGTGCACATCCTTGTTATTCACTGTCAGTCTCAACACCTGATGTATAACAGCTGCAGAACATACACATCCACTACTGGTGCACATCCTTGTTATTCCCTGTCAGTCTCAACACCTGATGTATAACAGCTACAGAACATACACATCCACTACTGGTGCACATCCTTGTTATTCCCTGTCAGTCTCAACACCTGATGTATAACAGCTACAGAACATACACATCCACTACTGGTGCACATCCTTGTTATTCCCGCCAGTCTCCACACCTGATGTATAACAGTTACAGAACATACACATCCACTACTGGTGCACATCCTTATTATTCCCTGTCAGTCTCAGCACCTGATGTATAACAGCTACAGAACATACACATCCACTACTGGTGCACATCCTTGTTATTCCCGCCAGTCTCCACACCTGATGTATAACAGCTACAGAACATACACATCCACTACTGGTGCACATCCTTGTTATTCCCTGTCAGTCTCAACACCTGATGTATAACAGCTACAGAACATACACATCCACTACTGGTGCACATCCTTGTTATTCCCTGTCAGTCTCAGCACCTGATGTATAACAGCTACAGAACATACACATCCACTACTGGTGCACATCCTTGTTATTCCCTGCCAGTCTCAGCACCTGATGTATAACAGCTACAGAACATACACATCCACTACTGGTGCACATCCTTGTTATTCCCTGTCAGTCTCAACACCTGATGTATAACAGCTACAGAACATACACATCCACTACTGGTGCACATCCATGTTATTCCCTGTCAGTCTCAGCACCTGATGTATAACAGCTACAGAGTAAGTGAGTGAGTGAGTATGGTTTTACGCCGCTTTTAGCAATATTTCAGCAATATCACGGCGGGGGACACCAGAAATGGGCTTCACACATTGTACCCATGTCGGGAATCGAACCCGGGTCTTCGGCGTGACGAGCTAACGCTTTAACCACTAGGCTACCCGACCGACCCTAACAGCTACAGAACATACACATCCACTACTGGTGCACATCCATGTTATTCCCTGTCAGTCTCAGCACCTGATGTATAACAGCTACAGAACATACACATCCACTACTGGTGCACATCCTTGTTATTCCCTGCCAGTCTCAGCACCTGATGTATAACAGCTACAGAACATACACATCCACTACTGGTGCACATCCTTGTTATTCCCTGTCAGTCTCAACACCTGATGTATAACAGCTACAGAACATACACATCCACTACTGGTGCACATCCATGTTATTCCCTGTCAGTCTCAGCACCTGATGTATAACAGCTACAGAGTAAGTGAGTGAGTGAGTATGGTTTTACGCCGCTTTTAGCAATATTTCAGCAATATCACGGCGGGGGACACCAGAAATGGGCTTCACACATTGTACCCATGTCGGGAATCGAACCCGGGTCTTCGGCGTGACGAGCTAACGCTTTAACCACTAGGCTACCCGACCGACCCTAACAGCTACAGAACATACACATCCACTACTGGTGCACATCCATGTTATTCCCTGTCAGTCTCAGCACCTGATGTATAACAGCTACAGTAGATACACATCCACTACTAGTGCACATCCTTGTTATTCCCTGTCAGTCTCAACACCTGATGTATAACAGCTACAGAACATACACATCCACTACTGGTGCACATCCTTGTTATTCCCTAGCAGTCTCAACACCTGATGTATAACAGCTACAGAACATACACATCTACTACTAGTGCACATCCTTGTTATTCCCTGTCAGTCTCAACACCTGATGTATAACAGCTACAGAACATACACATCCACTACTGGTGCACATCCTTGTTATTCCCGCCAGTCTCCACACCTGATGTATAACAGTTACAGAACATACACATCCACTACTGGTGCACATCCTTGTTATTCCCGCCAGTCTCCACACCTGATGTATAACAGCTACAGAACATACACATCCACTACTGGTGCACATCCTTATTATTCCCTGTCAGTCTCAGCACCTGATGTATAACAGCTACAGAACATACACATCCACTACTGGAGCACATCCTTGTTATTTCCTGTCAGTCTCCACACCTGATGTATAACAGCTACAGAACATACACATCAACTACTGGTGCACATCCTTGTTATTCCCTGTCAGTCTCAACACCTGATGTATAACAGCTACAGAACATACACATCCACTACTGGTGCACATCCTTGTTATTCCCTGTCAGTCTCAACACCTGATGTATAACAGCTACAGAACATACACATCCACTACTGGTGCACATCCTTGTTATTCACTGTCAGTCTCAACACCTGATGTATAACAGCTGCAGAACATACACATCCACTACTGGTGCACATCCTTGTTATTCCCTGTCAGTCTCAACACCTGATGTATAACAGCTACAGAACATACACATCCACTACTGGTGCACATCCTTGTTATTCCCTGTCAGTCTCAACACCTGATGTATAACAGCTACAGAACATACACATCCACTACTGGTGCACATCCTTGTTATTCCCGCCAGTCTCCACACCTGATGTATAACAGTTACAGAACATACACATCCACTACTGGTGCACATCCTTGTTATTCCCGCCAGTCTCCACACCTGATGTATAACAGCTACAGAACATACACATCCACTACTGGTGCACATCCTTGTTATTCCCTGTCAGTCTCAACACCTGATGTATAACAGCTACAGAACATACACATCCACTACTGGTGCACATCCTTGTTATTCACTGTCAGTCTCAACACCTGATGTATAACAGCTGCAGAACATACACATCCACTACTGGTGCACATCCTTGTTATTCCCTGTCAGTCTCAACACCTGATGTATAACAGCTACAGAACACACACATCCACTACTGGTGCACATCCTTGTTATTCCCTGTCAGTCTCAACACCTGATGTATAACAGCTACAGAACATACACATCCACAACTGATGCACAATCTTCTTATTCCCTGTCAATCTCAACACCTGATGTATAACAGCTGCAGAACATACACATTTTTAATCATCATACAATTTGTTGGACTTTAAATCATTGTATTATAAAAAGATATCAATCCCTCAACACATTAATCTGTTACCTGTGAGCTCACAAGTATTTCATTTTGCCCTGATGGGCAAAAGACACCAACTTATCACCAGATCTGTTTTCCTACAAAGTTTGGTGAACATTGATGTAATAGTTTCCAAGTTATAGGCCTGAAAAGGACCCTACCCAGAACATGTACTATGTCCAACTTGCTTCCATGCAAACCAGACAAATGTTAAAAATATCCCAGTGACAAAAGGCACTTAGTAATATGTGTACAAAGTTTGGCTTAGATATATTGAATGCTTTTTTAGTTCTGCTTCAGAAGCAAAATGTGTAATGGAATGCACTGAGTTCAACTTGTTCCCATGGAAACCAGACAAAATAAAAATGTTTGAAATTTCCAGTGGCAAAAGACACCAGTTCAGCACCCAAATGATATGGGTAAGTAATATTGAACGGTTCTGCTTCTGAAATCAAATGTGACAAACGGACAGGTGGAATGGCTGAAGGACAGAATGACGGATGGATGGCACCCATTCCTATATAATTAATAAAAAAACATGTAGATTCAATGGCATTTATTCCCAGTTCGACTGCAGACTGGTGTATAAAATGTAATGACTGATTGTGATAGGGTGAGTGAGTGAGTGGGATGAGTGAGTGAGTGAGTGAGTTGCCCCGGATGTGAGTGAGTGAGTGAGTGAGTTGCCCCGGATGTGATACAGTGAGTGAGTGAGTTGCCCCCGGATGGGATACAGAACATCTCGGAATTTCTCCTGTAATGCTGCTCCAGGAAACCCAAAGTGAGCAAATACAAATCTTAATCTATCTACAGATGTCAATTTCTGGTGTCCCCCGCCATGATAATGCTGGAATATTGCTAAAAGTGGTGTAAAACCATACTCACTCACTCACTCACTCACTTACCTGGGGAAAAACATTACCTTATCTAAAATAGGGAACTGATTGAGACTCAATTTCTTAAGTATACGAGTATCATGATATAACATTTTTACTAAGTTTTTCTATAATAATTGAAGCACATCAAGTGCTTTTATGACTTATCATGGTGTAATATTTATACATCATTTCATATAATTATAGTTAAGCAAGTAATACTTATCATCATGTAAAATGCATATATAAAATATCAGTAGTTTCAGTTATAGCTTTTTAGATAGATGCTAGCCTAAAATAATGGGAGCGCAACTCCTAGACATACTATTCAATAAGACAAGAGTTATGTTTACATAGTTGAAGCGTTTAGATCAATGCTAGCCTAAGGTATCAAGATCCCATCTCCCAGACAAAAGATATGTCTACATAGTCTTATAGATTACCTTGAACTGTTTTATTTAAGTAAATCTGTCATCACCTATATTAGAATAACATTCAGCAATCACTTCAATTTAGACTCATTTAGGATTAGCCCCCATACAAGCTCTTCTATAGGACATTAAGGATTAGCCCCAACACAAGCTCGTCTATAGTGACACCATAATCTCTTTCAAAGCATCCAGTAAATATGTCAACAAGATAAGTGTCAGTCCAACAGGATTAACAGGATTAAGTATTCCCCTCTGTCCAGCCATTTATTTAGCCTAGGACACAACCCATCGTGTATCAACCAATCATATTCCTTTTATTGTTCATTTTTTTGTTAAATACACACTGTAGCAAAATGTAAGGCAAGAACGGTGTGACTCTTTTACCAAGCAGACCTCTCTCTCCCACAGCCAAGAGGGCATAAGCATTTTTGACTCATTGCCACATAGAATTGATTTCTGATGCTTCTCATCAAAATGTGCAGTTCATCGGTGTTGTTTAAGGGAAGTAGTATTGGATTTGTGCAACAAGTGTAACCTTGTTATTACATAACATTCACATGCATTGTGGCTTTATGATGCTGTGGACTACAGATGAGAAGGAGAGCACTTTAAACACATATTTTTGAAGTAAGACTGGGAGAATAGTTAGATTTGGATACTGAAGATATTATCAAATGAAGTGCAAGAATTAAAATCCAGATACTCAAAATCAGTTTGTTTCTATTAGGGCTGGGACGAGTCTAAATTTATTAGCACGGGCGGGGAATATATGAAGATGACAAAAGTACTTACTTTTTGTACAACATCATTCACAGCAATGAGTTTAAGGTGACATGATTTTAGCTTTCACATACTTGAATATTAAACGCATTACCAATTACAAAATGCTGCATGCCAATTTCAGCTGTACTAGCCAAGTGTATCAGAAACGACATGGTAAAATAGCAAAGGTTATTCCTCTGGAATTGTACATGTTATGAAGTCCCAGAAAAAAACTGCCCGCATTGGAAGCTGAATATGTGCCCCAGCCTTCAGAAAATGGGTGACACGCTCTTCACGTTGGCGGAAAACACGCTGGACCACCCTCCGTGAAGTGATGACCTGCATCAACCGGTGCCGCCACTTTCTCCTATTTCACAAGATGTAAGATGTTGAAATGATGCCTACCAACAGCCTCTGTTGTTGATGTCCTATGTCAAGTCTGTCTATGTCATCTAACGAGGAAACATGCTTTTGGACATTGCTCCAAAGTGTTTTTACTGTACATAATTAATTAACTAGTGTGTGGAGGGGTGTGAAGTGTTCCTTTACAACATCGCATATGTTTCTCATCTCATCCATTAAAAATCAATGACATTTTCACTTTGATGTCATCAGATATGAAGTTTTCAAGCTTTAATGATGACAACATTCAGAATATCGCACACATACGAAACATTTATATTTGCTTCCACACATGCATATTTAAATATTTAAATAAAGATGGTCACTTGTATTTTTTGTAATGGGTGTTGTGACGCCCATTTTTAGAATCAGACAGGCGTTTGGTCAGCAGATTCATATACCTTGTAGTTTCAATGATGTACAATTCAAGTGAACTATACAATTACAAGGATGCACTTCACTAATACAGATGGGGCTGTGCAATGAAACAAAACGAGGAGGGGGGAAGTGGAAAGTACCAATTTTCTCATGGGATATAAGTTGATGAAATTCCTTCAAAAGTGCAAATACTATGATTTTTCTGTATACAATGAGAACCCACCAAATAGCTGTGGCATGTGGTACATGGGATCTGGACTTCCATGGGAGAATAATTGTTTATGTCTAGGTTGATGTGAATTCCACTCCTTGATTCTGTCGAGGACACGTTGAAGGACGTCCACACAGCAATAGCGTAAACACTGTCTGCCAAGCACGGACATATTATTTTTATTATTATAAAAGGTATACAGTATGAATAAGATTCCATATATCCGACCGCAAGTGTGTGTGTGTAAGTATGTGTTTGAGTATTCATGAATACATTCAGTGCATAAGGTTGAAGGTGAATTACATATGATTAAATAGTTGAACTCGTAACCAAATACTTGGCAGTCACATACCTTACATATCCTTTGTTCTCGTGGAATAGTTTCCCATCGGCCTGTTTCTTTTCGCCAATATTACATTGAGGCTATTTTTATCCCCGCCGGGCCAGAATGGCCGAAGGGGGATTATGTCATGGCGCAGTCCGTCCGTTTGTCTGTCCGTCCGTTTGTCCGTCCCACAGAGGGTACTAAGCTTGTGAAATCAACTCCTCCTACAGTTTCCAGAGAATATCCCTGACACTCTACACACATGATGTCGATATGTTGATGATAAGCATATCGCAGTCCCGTTTCATTTCGAATAATCTTGACAGAGTTACTGCCCCTGTTTTACGGAGCTTCATTTGACTTGTTCAAAAAATTCATGCGGGGGATGTTGTGCTCTCAGAGTACTCTTGTTTATATATGGATGGACAGTCAGGATTAGTCATCCTGTTAAAAAAGACAACACTAAATATTTGAAAAACAACAGGGTCACTTTTAATTTACTGAATAGATAGATGTATATTTGAAAACATCAACAAATCTCACACAAGATCATCCAATCACAGCAGCAAGATCTCTCATTCTACAAACAATCTTTTTCGACCAAAACTGTTGCGCGAACGACTGTTTGTTTGTTGTTTAACCCCAGACTCAGCAATTTTCGAGCTACATGACAGTGGTGGCCAAACGACTGGTTCTCATTTGGTGTAGTATACGAAATCCTGTAGGCTGGCGCCAGCACTCTCACAGTTGCAGAGTAGTCCTTTCTGAAACCACTTTCCTTTCACTTACTTCAATGAAAGTAATATGTGAATACATGTGAAAGTGAATATAATGTCACCAAAAGAATTAAACAGTTTACCCAAGCGTCTTATAAGTGTCCATGGAAGTGGTTTGTAGTTGTTTGGTAACTAAGGCTTACCCTTCTTACCCATTTAACCATTCTTCTGGTGTCTTACCAGTATGAAATACTATATTGAACACTTTAAGCTAAACAATCATCTTTTTGTCTGATGATACTGATGCGCCGTTAAATTTTAACTCACTAAATCACTTTTTGCCTGACCCAAGAAGAACTGAAGAAGTACGGCCTGCCTCGTCAATTAGTTCAAGGAGCATTTTGAGTATGCCCTTTTGTACAATTTGGGGATAATGATGCACTTGAGAACTTTGCCCTAGCTGTACATTACCTGGTTAGGAAGTTGAAATCTCTCGATGGCGACAATTGTTGTTATTATGTGGACAGACTATTAAGTAAGCTAACAATGAACTTAAGAGACAGTTTCATCGAACCTGTGACAAGAAAGGTGTGATGGAGGGACACTCAATTCAATGAGTGAGTGAGTGAGTTGGGTTTAACACCGTTTTTAACAGTATTCCAGTTATATCGCGGCGTTTCAACTTAATGTAGGGGGAGGCCCGAAGTGATGCATGTCGCAAACGTTTACCACTTCCGTGAAACCCACGAGCACGGTGGGTGCTGACATACCTAGAAACATAATCGGGGCGAACCGGGTTTCGAACCCACAATCATAGGTTCCTGGCGTGCCCTAGGGACGCAACTCTGCATAACGAATCGCGGCGCCTAAGACGACTGGGCCACCCGTGCCCCCCACCCGTTCAAACCAACACTATTCAAGATTACGTATAAAATAGCGATCCCAAAAGGGAACTGCTACCCGAGAATAAAATTATTTTTTAAGAAAATTCCCAAGAGCTTTTTGACATTTTTCTGTGAAATATGGTTCATCTGTAGCAGTTGAGGGCATTTTGCTTTCAACAATGGCTGATATAGATGTAGGCCATACTTGACTCATCTAACTACGTCAGAGACTAAAGTCATCCGCGGTAATTTTTGGCACAGCGCCTGCAGGAATATACCAGATTTCGTCAAGTCTTGCACCAGAACATTGGATATCCGCTCACCTCTTTGCTTCCAAATGTGCTGATATTCACAGACAGTGATTTCCATTACACTATGGAAACTCAGTGGACTGATCCAATGTTGGAAACTGTCCTGTTTACCATGATTGTTTATGTATAACACTCATATGTAACATAATATATTTTCCTGAACTATAACATCTATTACCAACTCTTCTCTCTCCAGTGACTATTACTTTGCACCAACCCAGCGACTAACCTACATCTGCTGTAACTGGTGCGTAACTGGTGTCTCAGCGTTCTCGCTTGTAGCACTTGTTATTAACACAAACACCAGGTATCATCACTGTTTGATAGTGATTCATAGACATTTGCTTACGATATTATTTGTAGCTTTATTTACATATGTAACAATTCAAATAATAATATTACTGAGTGAGTGGGTGAGTGAGTTGAAATTTAACGTCGCATCGGCATTATATCAGCCATATAGCGACGAGACCAATATACACAATTCAGTTATTTATGCAATGTCATATTTAAAAAAACAATTGATGACAATTGATGGACAGACCCTTTAATAATGTCCGTTGCTAATAGCATCACACCAAATTTATTTCTGGTGCAGACTGAGACGAATGTTTTATTACTATGTATAATGGGACTTGATAATGTGACCCTGCTATTGCACCATCTGCTAGACAATGGCAATGTACAAATCACACGTACAGATTATAACGCACTTTGTCATTACAAACTACAGTTGTGTGGGTTAATGAAGTATAGTTATACATTAACGTTGCTGGCAAATATCACTATATACCTGTTTGTATGATATGGGACATAAATAAATGAATAAATTTATCCGGTCCCCTTCAGTTCCTTACAAATTATCATTACTGTTATTTACCTACAACTCTCTTATTCCGACTTTTTACACTCTTCACTAAAGTTACGGTTCCAACAACTTATTTACTATTGAAAAGAAGCTGTCTAAATCGGCCTGGACCAGACGGGACTGGATTTCTTTATTTAAGAAATAAACGACGAGTGGGAGTTGTTTATTTTACAATAAAACACTGCAGGGAACAGTTTTAGGTCGCAAGACAGATGAGTTCTCAGTAACGTGTGACTGCAGGAGTTGTCTCCCTTGTACAGTGCTTCTCTTGATAGCGGGCCCACTCTGTCTCACTGCTGCGATGATGTTGACTGACAAACTGTGTGACTGCGGCTTGTCTTGCGTGCTTGGAACTAACAGAGTAGTCTCCCTTGTGCCGTTCAGCATTTAGACACTTTGTTGATGTGTTTGACAATCACTGGTGTACCCAGGGGATGCAAAAACACCAGAGAGGTCAAGCGTGTATACCGTATACATGACAGTATATGACATGTGTAATATCATCACGCTGTACAAACACATACTTTTGATAAAGCGGACTAAGATAGCATATAACTGATGTATACCGTATACATGACAGTATGTGACATGTGTAATATCATCACGCTGTACAAACACATACTTTTGATAAAGCGGACTAAGATAGCATATAACTATTGTGTACCATATACATGACAGTGTGTGACCTGTGTAATATCATCACACTGTACAGACACATACTTTTGATAAGGCGAACTAAGATACCATGTAACTGATGTATACCGTATACATGACAGTGTGTGACCTGTGTAATATCATCACGCTGTACAAACACATACTTTTGATAAGGCGAACTAAGATACCATGTAACTGATGTATACCGTATACATGACAGTGTGTGACCTGTGTAATATCATCACACTCTACAAACACATACTTTTGATAAGGCGAACTAAGATACCATGTAACTGATGTATACCGTATTCATGACAGTGCGTGACCTGTGTAATATCATCACGCTGTACAAACACATACTTTTGATAAGGCGGACTGAGATACCATGCAACTGATGTATACCGTATACATGACAGTGCGTGACCTGTGTAATATCATCACGCTGTACAAACACATACTTTTGATAAAGCTGACTAAGTTTGCACATTCATACGTGCAAAACATTTAAATATCAAACGTTGACGCGAGATAATAAACTGGTCAATTATTATAAATACAGTCAGAACTAGTCAATTATTATAAGTACACTTCTCAAAAGACTGCTTACTTAATCATTACACAAGACAGAGAGACAACAACACGAAATCAGGGACATCTTTCAGGACCAAGTCCAAAGTCCCGCCCACCCTATTATCGGCCAATCAGGAGACAGTAGACCGCAAAAGACGTGGCCTATTTTCTCTTTTGGTTAGGCCAGTTTCACACAGTGCCGATTATGGCTCCCGTTTGAGATCAGACAGCGCTACCAACGAAAATTTAAAAAGTCGGATTACTGTCCTCAATGATCTAGAAGGTCCTATTATTGTCTGAACGCAGTCGTATACGTTCGTTACAGAGTCCTACGGATTGGAAAAGGTCAAGAGAGGTTGGCCAAACACTCCCGACAATATTGTGCGTCCCGTAACATTCGGGAAACTCATCTGATTTTGTCTTGTCGGATTACAATCGTGACTATATCGTGACAGATTCTGCTGTATCGGATCAAAATCGTAACAATGTCCTTTTTGTCTGGGCGGTGTCCTGTGGATCGGGAAGCTGTCGTAATGAAGGGGCATGGATTTGAGAAATAATTCATTGCCATTTCTTGTTGATTGAGTCCAGATTGTGTCCAGATCTTGCCAAATGCGAACCGTCTTTGTCGGTTCACTGTCCGGTCACTGTCGGATCCCTGTCGCATCGCATTCGGGAGAGTCGGGACGCTGTCGGGACAGATTCGGTCGTTTTTCACCATCCTGAAGACACAAATCGGATCAGATTCGGATTGAGAACGGCTGATTCGGGACGCTTCCTGAACAATATCTGATCGTTTGTGAATTTCCCGCCACGTATCACAGGATCTTGATCAGACCTTTTGACAAAGTTTAATCGGGAATGGTCTTATCAAGGACGGCAGTAAACAACCTGAATGTGTGACTGAGCCCTTGACGGGAGCATGGGCACGCGCCAAAGTTGATTGGTTAGCCAATCAAATGCGAAGAAATCACTTGCAACTTATGTATTTCCCAATAACTACGAATGCTGCAATAAATACTACACCAAATATAGGGGCCAATATCCATACATAACTTATTCTACTTCACAGTTGGTTTCCGATTTCAACTGAAGTTCATCTATTCATGGATGTTTACAGAAGGTAAATGGTTAGCCAGTGAGTTTGGCTTCATCAGTATTTCAGTTATATCACTGCTGATAGATTGGTTTGTAAATAAGCCCAAAGTGATGCAACTATTAAACATTTATCGCTTTGATGAAACCCACGTGCATGGGTCTATGATCATAGTATTCTGGCACGACTATGGGACGCTACTCTGTACAGCGAATTCAGGCACCACAGACGAAAATAGGGTGCTCAAGCAGTTCGCTCACACTGATACTTCACACGAACTTATGACAGACACTGTAAACATGTAGCACGGCAACTTGGTAAGCTGACATGAAGTTGACACCCCTAAAGAAAACTAAGCAAACATTGCAATGTTTCTCTCTTTGTACACTACAAGTCGCTATTATGCGACGCAAACTGTGACGCAACAATATGACGTCAGAGCCTTATGTTTGACGTCACAGTCGTATATAGAAGAGCGCCAAATTTCAAGCATCTGTTGCCACCAAAACCTGAAATACAATCTCTTTGTAGATTTGAATCGCAGTTACTGTACACAATGTCGGTCATGCATCTTGTGAATAGTGTAGTAACCGCAACTTTGCCTTTTGTAATGTATCAGTGCACATATAATTTTAAAAATATGTTAATCGACAATGTCAGGCCGCCAAAAGGCCTGTTTCTTACAGTGGGGGCTTTTTGTGATGTCTATGGATGTCCATACAATGGTCATTAAGGTAATTTACAGGTAAAGAAATCAATAGATTGGATTTTCAAGTAGACAATGGCGATAGCATCTGGCTGATGTTAATTAGTTTTGCTAGGTCAGCTTGGCCTTGACATTGTCAGCTTGGCCTTGACATGATGGGTCCCGCCCACCCTATTATTGGCCAATCAGGAGACAGTAGACCGCAAAAGACGTGGCCTATTTTCTCTTTTGGTTAGGCCAGTTTCACACACTGCCGATTATGGCTCCCGTTTGAGATCAGATATCGCTACCAACGAAAATTTGAAAAGTCGGATTACTATCCTCAATGATCTAGAAGGTCCTATTATTGTCTGAACGCAGTCGTATACGTTCGTTACAGAGTCCTACGGGTCGGAAAAGGTCCAGAGAGGTTGGCCAAGCACTCCCGACAATATGGTGCGTCGCAGTTACTGTACACAATGTCGGTCATGCATCTTGTGAATAGTGTAGTAACCGCAACTTTGCCTTTTGTAATGTATAAGTGCACATATAATTTTAAAAATATGTTAATCGACAATGTCAGGCCGCCAAAAGGCCTGTTTCTTACAGAGGGGGCTTTTTGTGATGTCTATGGATGTCTATACAATGGTCATTAAGGTAATTTACAGGTAAAGAAATCAATAGATTGGATTTTCAAGTAGACACTGGCGATAGCATCTGGCTGATGTTAATTAGTTTTGCTAGGTCAGCTTGGCCTTGACATTTTCAGCTTGGCCTTGACATGATGGGTAATTAAAGTGACATTTCAATGTTACATGAAATATGGCAAATATGTGCAAAATTTATACATACAAATAAAGTATAGAAATAATTACATGAAATATATGGCAAATATGTGCACAATATAAATATACAAATTAATATAAATATGTGAAATATTTTATCATAAATTGTGCACTGTCACAGATCAGCCAAATTTGAGTAATCTCCAAATTCATGATAGAATATCACATCAAGTGAGAACCTGTGACCTATTTTAATACTACCTAGCCATATACAGAGTCAGGGTTTAGGTCAGGAAGATACAATTATCCAGACTCTCACTGCAGACAATTGTCCCCGGCAGTTTCTCACAAGTCATAAGGGTCATTTACAAGTCGAACACGTTCCGGCTCACAATTTCTATTCTGACGGATGTCCCCCTCTCACGGTCTCGTGGTTCTTGCTGTCATACATGGGACATGTATGCACTGAGTTCTTTATACAGAGAAAAGTGAAATTCAAAAGTTGGCAATAGTTTGCCATTTGAAAGCGTAAACAACGACCATAAGAGATTTATTGTGATTTGCACAGTGTTTGTAATGGTTGAATAGTACAGCTATCAGTGAAAATATCATCCCTGAAAGCTTAACATGACCCAAAAATGATTGATGTACACGAACAGTTAAATGTACATATGAGGGAAATTCATTTCTCTTAATTTTGTACTTGACCATTGAATAATTAATAAATTCATATCAGCAACGAATGACTTTTACCAATGTTGAACGCAGAGGGTAATGTGTTTTTATTGCGTTTTCAAATGGGACTATGATCAACATACAAGACCACTGTCCCTCGACAAACCATCGGTAGCTTGTAACGCACACAATAACTTTGTCTTCACCTGTATGTACCTTGTTTGTGAGTGTGATTGAAATGTGTTGTGGGTGGTTCACCACTTAAAGTAAGATCAAGGCGATGTTAATAACGTATGCTATCCCATGTTCTACGTTTGAAATATCAACAAAAATAACAGAGATTATCCGTGCTATTGAGACCCGTGGAGATTCGGGGTAGAATAGGTCTTCAACAACTTATGCTTGCCCTAAAAGGCGACTTTGCTTGTCGTAAGAGGCAACTAACGGGATCGGGCGGTCAGGCTCGCTGACTTGATTGATGCATATGTCATCGTACCCCAATTGCGTCGATTGATGCTCATAACTGGATTGTCTGGTCCAGACTCGATTATCTACCGACCGCCGTCATACAGCTGGAATATTGATGAGGGCGGCGTTAAACAACAAACCAACTAACAAACCAATCGTGCTATTGAGGTAGTAATGTTTAAATGATAATTCATATTAGTAGCAAACTGCTGTGAATCCTTTACCTATAGCCTTTGTTTATAAGCGACGGCAAATGCATGCTTATGTAAATGTAAGACGTGTCGTTATTTTAGAAAAGTGGAAATGGATATGAAACCCGCTTACATGGCAAAAGAATAAATTACACACACGTGAGGAATCTGGTCGTGGTCAGGAAATGCGCGTGCTCTCGGATGTGTGAGGAATGTCAAGATGTCAAATATTGACCAGTATGCTGCAACCTTGGCTTGCACAATTGATAGGTTTTCCTTTGAAAGTAAATCTCATCCCTCCTGACATGGGTCAGGCATCTCGGGTCTGTTCTGTAATAGTCCACATTTGTAATACATGGAGGAACTGAGTAGTCTGCCATATCGATGGCAAGCACGAATCAAAATTCAAAATTCTGCATTGAAACGATGTCACTTGAAATCACAAGACATACCCGTTTACATGTTGTGTGAAGGATTGATTGTACAGGACATTTTGTTGAAGAAATCCATTAACATGAGAACAACCGCCTGACATTTACTCAGGACAGGATATGATACCACACGAACGGGGAACTGTGATCAACATGTATCATTAAGACATAAGCCTCTCTTGTACAGATGATTATAAAGGTATGCTGTAGACTACTATTGTGACTTACTCACTGTGATTGCTTCATGTCATTAATGCTGAAGGTCATTGACTATTCTTTACACACGACAACCAGGGCCATCAGCGTCATACGTTCGTCCTTGTATGTAAGTCACAACACACCCACACCTACTCTCTCTCGGGCATACCTCTGATGAAGATTACTTGTCGTGTGTCAATCTGAATATTATAAACATTACAGTTTCGGTACCAATCTAAATACTACCAACCACATCTGTCGTGTTACCCATCTAAGTACTACCAACCACATCTGTCGTGTTACACATCTAAATACTACCAACCACATCTGTCGTGTTACCCATCTAAGTACTACCAACCACACCTGTCGTGTTACCCACCAAAGTACTACCAACCACACCTGTCGTGTTACCCACCAAAGTACTACCAACCACACCTGTCGTGTTACCCACCAAACTACTACCAACCACATCTGTCGTGTTACCCATCTAAGTATTACTAACCACATCTGTCGTGTTACCCATCTAAATACTACCAACCACATCTGTCGTGTTACCCATCTAAGTACTACCAACCACACCTGTCGTGTTACCCACCAAAGTACTACCAACCACACCTGTCGTGTTACCCACCAAACTACTACCAACCACATCTGTCGTGTTACCCATCTAAGTATTACTAACCACATCTGTCGTGTTACCCATCTAAATACTACCAACCACATCTGTCGTGTTACCCATCTAAGTATTACTAACCACATCTGTCGTGTTACCAATCTAAGTATTACTAACCACATCTGTCGTGTTACACATCTAAATACTACCAACCACATCTGTCGTGTTACCCATCTAAATACTACCAACCACATCTGTCGTGTTACCCATCTAAATACTACCAACCACATCTGTCGTGTTACCCATCTAAATACTACCAACCACATCTGTCGTGTTACCCACCAAACTACTACCAACCACATGTGTCGTGTTACCCATCTAAGTACTACCAACCACATCTGTCGTGTTACCCACCAAAGTACTACCAACCACATCTGTCGTGTTACCCATCTAAATACTACCAACCACATCTGTCGTGTTACCCACCAAAGTACTAACAACCACATCTGTCGTGTTACCCACCAAAGTACTACCAACCACACCTGTCGTGTTACCCATCTAAATACTACCAACCACATCTGTCGTGTTACCCATCTAAATACTACCAACCACATCTGTCGTGTTACCCACCAAAGTACTAACAACCACATCTGTCGTGTTACCCACCAAAGTACTACCAACCACACCTGTCGTGTTACCCATCTAAATACTACCAACCACATCTGTCGTGTTACACATCTAAATACTACCAACCACATCTGTCGTGTTACACATCTAAATACTACCAACCACATCTGTCGTGTTACACATCTAAGTACTACCAACCACACCTGTCGTGTTACCCACCTAAATACTACCAACCACATCTGTCGCGTTACCCACCTAAGTACTATCACCCTGACCTGTCTGGTTCCCAATGGAGTACACAGAACTTTTCTTGTCGGGCACGTTTCCTTTTCAGTGTCACTTTTATTACTACCAACCTTACCTGTCGGGTACCCATCTAAATACTATCAACCTTCCACGTGAAGATTCCATCACAGTGCTATCAACCTCATCTTTCTTGCAGACTGACAAGATCCATATGTATTAGAGTGTGTGGCAAGTTCTAATGTCCAGATATATCCAGTAAACAACTGGTCAGGTTCTCTCTGACAGTTGTTGTAGTTGACAACAGTGAAGTGGCAGAACAGTATGTGTGTCACCAGTAGTATATGTATCACGGCAGTTTGAACCCCAGCACTTGCTTGACAAAGTCGACAACACTCTGTCGATGACAACGGTACACTCGACGTCCATCACTCTGGCTGAGGTGAAAACGAGACTCGCCAGTGAATAGAACTTGTCCCCACTGCATGGCCGTCTGCTGGGTCTTCTGGCGACAATCCCTGCACATCTGAGGCGACGACGTACGGTTTGTGAAGATATTTGTTGAAGGCCAGGGATTCTTCTTGCAGTCACTGTTCCTGGCTGGAATCTATTTCGTAGGTGTGTTGTTCGAATCCATTTGGCTTGTCGATTATTGTTACGTGTGGCCTGCCACTCTGAGGATGGTCTTTGACTGCATTCGTCTATTGCCAACGTACCATAAACACCAAATGGTGTTTCTGTGGACGTTAAGTTGTCTTGCAACATTGCGTTGACTCGATCCTGCTTCAAGCATACCAATGGCTCGAAGACGCCCATTTTCGGACAGGCGTGGCATTTTGCAATGTTGAATAATTGCGTAATTTTGGAAGCCCGTTAACGCACATGTTTTCATACCCATTCTTGGGTAGTGAAATGCATGGGGCTTGCATAAAAGTCAACTTTTGCATGGAATGCATACTTTTTTGTAGCAGTTGCGTTTTGTGACTTGATTCAATACATGTACTACATCATTGAAAACAAAACTTTACTTGTTTGAAAAAAACACTCATATATTGGTGTCACAGGAACTTTTGTTGTTGAGTATACCACCATCCTACTTCTCCACTTCTCCCACCACCCTCCCTCCAGCTCCACAACCAAGTCTCGCAACAACTATCACAACCCTACCTCTCTCCCAACCTCCCTCCAGCTACACAACCAAGTCTCGCAACAACAACCACCAACCTACCTCTCCCATCACCCTCCCTCCAGTTACAAAATCAAGTTTCGCAATAACCACCACCACCCTATCTCCCCTTCTTCCCCTACCCTCCCTCCAGCTACACAACCAAGTCACGAAACAACTATCACCACCCTACCTCTCCCACCAGCCTCCCTCCAGCTACACAACCAAGTCTCGCAACAACCACCACAACCCGACTTCTCTCCTTCTCCAACTACCCTCCCTCCAGCTACACAACCAAGTATCGCAACAACAGCCACCAACCTACCTCTCCTACCACCCTCCCTCCAGCTACACAACCAAGTCTCGCAACAACCACTACCAACATACCTCTCCCCAACCATCTCTCTAGCTACACAACCAAGTCTCGCAACAACAACCACCACCCTCCCCCTCCCCCTCTACCCCCACCCTCCCTCCAGCTACACAACCAAGTCTGGCAAAAAACACCACCACCCTACCTCTCCCCTTCTCCAACTACCCTCCCTCCAGCTACAAAACCAAGTCTCGCAACAACCGCCACCAACTACCTCTCCTACCACCCTCCCTCCAGCTACACAACCAAGTCTCGCAAAAGCCAGAACCACCCTACCTCTCCCACCACCCTCCCTCCAGCTACACAACCAAGTCTCGCAACAACCACCACCAAACTACCACTCCCCTTCTCCCTCAAACCTCCATCCGGCTACACAAACAAGTCTCGCAACCACCACTACCACGCTACCTCTCCCACAACCCTCCCTCCAGCTACACAACCAAGTCTCGCAACAACCGCCAACACCCTACCTCTCCTACCGACCTCCCTCCAGCTACACAACCAAGTCTCGCAACAAGCACCACCAACCTACCTCTCCCATCACCCGCCCTCCAGCTACACAATCAAGTCTCGCAACAACCACCACCACCCGACCTCTCCCTTTCTCCAACTACCCTCCCTCCAGCTACACAACCACGTCTCGCAACAACCACCACCACCCTACCTCTCCCCCTCTACCCCCACCCTCCTTCCAGCTACACAACCAAGTCTCGCAACAACCACCACAACCCGACTTCTCTCCTTCTCCAACTACCCTCCCTCCAGCTACACAACCAAGTCTCGCAACAACCGCCACCAACCTATCTCTCCTACCACCCTCCCTCCAGCTACACAACCAAGTCTCGCAACAACCACCACCAACCTACCTCTCCCCCACCCTCTGTCCAGTTACACAACCAAGTCTCGCAACAACCACTACCACCCTATCTCTCCCCTTCTCCAACTACCCTCCCTCCAGCTAAACAACCAAGTCTCGCAAAAACCGCCACCAACCTATCTCTCCTACCACCCTCCCTGCAGCTACATAACCAAGCCTCGCAACAACCACCACCAACCTACCTCTCCCCCACCCTCTGTCCAGTTACACAACCAAGTCTCGCAACCACCACCACCACCCGACCTCTCCCCTTCTCCAACTACCCTCCCTCCAGCTACACAACCAAGTCTCGCAACAACCACCACCACCCGACTTCTCTCCTTTTCCAACTACCCTCCCTCCAGCTACACAACCAAGTCTCGCAACAACCGCCACCAACCTACCACTCCTACCACCCTCCCTCCAGCTACACAACCAAGTCTCGCAACAACCACCACCAACCTACCTCTCCTACCACCCTCTCTTCAGCTACACAACCAAGTCTCGAAACAACGACTACCAACATACCTCTCCCACCACCCTCCCTCCAGCTACATAACCAAGTCTCACAACAACCACCGCCACCCTACCTCTCCCCCTCTACCCCCACCCTCCCTCCAGCTACACAACCAAGTCTCGCAACAACCACCACCATCCTACCTCCCCTACCGACCTCCCTCCAGCTACACAACAAAGTCTCGCAACAATCACCACCAACCTACCTCTCCCATCACCCTCCCTCCAGCTACACAACCAAGTCTAGCAACAACCACCTCCAACCTACCTCTCCCATTACCCTCCCTCCAGCTACACAACCGAGTCTCGCAACAACCACTACCACCCTACCTCTTCCCCTCTACCCCCTCCCTCCCTCCAGCTACACAACCAAGTCTCGCAACAACCACCACCACCCTACCTCTCCCCCTCTACCCCCACCCTCCCTCCAGCTACACAACCAAGTCTCGCAACAACCACCACCACCCTACCTCTCCCTTTCTCCAACTACCCTCCCTCCAGCTACACAATCAAGTCTCGCAACAACCACCACCAACCTACCTCTCCCCTTCTCCCTCAACCCTCCATCCGGCTACACAAACAAGTCTCGCAACCACCACCACCACCCTACCTCTCCTATCGACCTCCCTCCAGCTACACAACCAAGTCTCGCAACAACTACCCCCAACCTACCGCTCCCATCACCCTCCCTCCAGCTACACAACCAAGTCTCGCAACCACCACCACCACCCTACCTCTCCCCCCACCCTGCCTCCAGCTACACAACCAAGTCTCGCAACAACCACCACCACCCTACCTATCCCCCTCTACCCCCACCCTCCCTCCAGCTACACAACCAAGTCTCGCAACAACCACCACCACCCTACCTCTCCCCCTCTGGCCCCACCCTCCCTCCAGCTACACAACCAAGTCTCGCAACAACCACCACCACCCTACCTCTCCACTTCTCCAACTACCCTCCCTCCAGCTACACAACCAAGTCTCGCAACCACCACCACCTTCCGACCTCTCCCCTTCTCCAACTACCCTCCCTCCAGCTACACAACCAAGTCTCGCAACAACCACCACCACCCTACCTGTCCCCCTCTACCCCCACCCTCCCTCCAGCTACACAACCAAGTCTCGCAACAACCAACACCACCCTACCTCTCCCCCTCTACCCCCACCCTCCCTCAAGCTACACAACCAAGTCTCGCAACAACCACCACCACCCTACCCCTCCCCCTCTACCCCCACCCTCCCTCAAGCTACACAACCAAGTCTCGCAACAACCACCACCACCCTACCCCTCCCACCACCCTCCCTCCAGCTACACATCCAAGTCTCGCAACAACCACCACCAACCTACCTATCCCCCTCTAACCCCACCCTCCCTCCAGCTACACAAACAAGTCTCGCAACAACCACCACCACCCGACCTCTCCCCTTCTCCAACTACCCTCCCTCCAGCTACACAACCAAGTCTCGCAACAACCACTACCAACCTACCTCTCCTACCACCCTCCTTCCAGTTACACAACCAAGTCTCGCAAAAGCCAGGACCACCCTACCTCTCCCACCACCCTCCCTCCAGCTACACAACCAAGTCTCGCAACAACCACCACCACCCTACCTCTCCTCCTCTACCCCCACCCTCCCTCCAGCTACACAACCAAGTCTTGCAACAACCACCACAACCCGACCTCTCCCACCACCCTCCTCCAGCTACACAACCAAGTCTCGCAAAAACCACCACCACCCTACATCTCCCCCTCTCCCCCCAACCTCCCTCGAGTTACACAACCAAGTCTCGCAAAAGGCAGGACCACCCTACCTCTCACCCTCTCCCCCCACCCTCCCTCCAGCTACACAACCAAGTCTCGCAACAACCAACACCAAACTACCACTCCCCCTCTCCCTCAAACCTCCATCCGGCTACACAAACAAGTCTCGCAACCACCACTACCACGCTACCTCTCCCACCACCCTCCATCCAGCTACACAACCAAGTCTCGCAACAACCGCCAACACCCTACCTCTCCTACCGACCTCCCTCCAGCTACACAACCAAGTCTCGCAACAAGCACCACCAACCTACCTCTCCCATCACCCTCCCTCCAGCTACACAACCAAGTCTCGCAACAACCACCACCACCCGACCTCACCCCTTCTCCAACTACCCTCCCTCCAGCTACACAACCACGTCTCGCAACAACCACCACCACCCTACCTCTCCCCCTCTACCCCCACCCTCCTTCCAGCTACACAACCAAGTCTCGCAACAACCACCACAACCCGACTTCTCTCCTTCTCCAACTACCCTCCCTCCAGCTACACAACCAAGTCTCGCAACAACCGCCACCAACCTATCTCTCCTACCACCCTCCCTCCAGCTACACAACCAAGTCTCGCAACAACCACCACCAACCTACCTCTCCCCCACCCTCTGTCCAGTTACACAACCAAGTCTCGCAACAACCACTACCACCCTATCTCTCCCCTTCTCCAACTACCCTCCCTCCAGCTACACAACCAAGTCTCGCAACAACCGCCACCAACCTATCTCTCCTACCACCCTCCCTCCAGCTACATAACCAAGCCTCGCAACAACCACCACCAACCTACCTCTCCCCCACCCTCTGTCCAGTTACACAACCAAGTCTCGCAACCACCACCACCACCCGACCTCTCCCCTTCTCCAACTACCCTCCCTCCAGCTACACAACCAAGTCTCGCAACAACCACCACCTACCGACTTCTCTCCTTTTCCAACTACCCTCCCTCCAGCTACACAACCAAGTCTCGCAACAACCGCCACCAACCTACCACTCCTACCACCCTCCCTCCAGCTACACAACCAAGTCTCGAAACAATGACTACCAACATACCTCTCCCACCACCCTCCCTCCAGCTACACAACCAAGTCTCGCAACAACCACCGCCACCCTACCTCTCCCCCTCTACCCCCACCCTCCCTCCAGCTACACAACCAAGTCTCGCAACAACCACCACCATCCTACCTCTCCCCTTTACCCCCACCCTCCCTCCAGCTACACAACCAAGTCTCGCAACAACCACCACCACCCTACCTCTCCCTTTCTCCAACTACCCTCCCTCCAGCTACACAACCAAGTCTCGCAACCACCACCACCACCCTACCTCTCCCCCCACCCTCCCTCCAGCTACACAACCAAGTCTCGCAACAACGACCACCACCCTACCTATCCCCCTCTACCCCCACCCTCCCTCCAGCTACACAACCAAGTCTCGCAACAACCACCGCCACCCTACCTCTCCCCTTTACCCCAACCCTCCCTCCAGCTACACAACCAAGTCTCGCAACAACCACCACCACCCTACCTCTCCACTTCTCCAACTACCCTCCCTCCAGCTACACAACCAAGTCTCGCAACCACCACCACCTTCCGACCTCTCCCCTTCTCCAACTACCCTCCCTCCAGCTACACAACCAAGTCTCGCAGCAACCACCACCACCCTACCTATCCCCCTCTACCCCCACCCTCACTCCAGCTACACAACCAAGTCTCGCAACAACCACCACCACCCTACCTCTCCCCCTCTACCCCCACCCTCCCTCCAGCTACACAACCAAGTCTCGCAACAACCACCACCACACTACCCCTCCCACCACCCTCCCTCCAGCTACACATCCAAGTCTCGCAACAACCACCACCACCCGACCTCTCCCCTTCTCCAACTACCCTCCCTCCAGCTACACAACCACGTCTCGCAACAACCACCACCACCCTACCTCTCCCCCTCTACCCCCACCCTCCTTCCAGCTACACAACCAAGTCTCGCAACAACCACCACAACCCGACTTCTCTCCTTCTCCAACTACCCTCCCTCCAGCTACACAACCAAGTCTCGCAACAACCGCCACCAACCTATCTCTCCTACCACCCTCCCTCCAGCTACACAACCAAGTCTCGCAACAACCACCACCAACCTACCTCTCCCCCACCCTCTGTCCAGTTACACAACCAAGTCTCGCAACAACCACTACCACCCTATCTCTCCCCTTCTCCAACTACCCTCCCTCCAGCTACACAACCAAGTCTCGCAACAACCGCCACCAACCTATCTCTCCTACCACCCTCCCTCCAGCTACATAACCAAGCCTCGCAACAACCACCACCAACCTACCTCTCCCCCACCCTCTGTCCAGTTACACAACCAAGTCTCGCAACCACCACCACCACCCGACCTCTCCCCTTCTCCAACTACCCTCCCTCCAGCTACACAACCAAGTCTCACAACAACCACCACCTACCGACTTCTCTCCTTTTCCAACTACCCTCCCTCCAGCTACACAACCAAGTCTCGCAACAACCGCCACCAACCTACCACTCCTACCACCCTCCCTCCAGCTACACAACCAAGTCTCGAAACAATGACTACCAACATACCTCTCCCACCACCCTCCCTCCAGCTACACAACCAAGTCTCGCAACAACCACCGCCACCCTACCTCTCCCCCTCTACCCCCACCCTCCCTCCAGCTACACAACCAAGTCTCGCAACAACCACCACCATCCTACCTCTCCCCTTTACCCCCACCCTCCCTCCAGCTACACAACCAAGTCTCGCAACAACCACCACCACCCTACCTCTCCCTTTCTCCAACTACCCTCCCTCCAGCTACACAACCAAGTCTCGCAACCACCACCACCACCCTACCTCTCCCCCCACCCTCCCTCCAGCTACACAACCAAGTCTCGCAACAACCACCACCACCCTACCTATCCCCCTCTACCCCCACCCTCCCTCCAGCTACACAACCAAGTCTCGCAACAACCACCACCACCCTACCTCTCCCCTTTACCCCAACCCTCCCTCCAGCTACACAACCAAGTCTCGCAACAACCACCACCACCCTACCTCTCCACTTCTCCAACTACCCTCCCTCCAGCTACACAACCAAGTCTCGCAACCACCACCACCTTCCGACCTCTCCCCTTCTCCAACTACCCTCCCTCCAGCTACACAACCAAGTCTCGCAGCAACCACCACCACCCTACCTATCCCCCTCTACCCCCACCCTCCCTCCAGCTACACAACCAAGTCTCGCAACAACCACCACCACCCTACCTCTCCCCCTCTACCCCCACCCTCCCTCCAGCTACACAACCAAGTCTCGCAACAACCACCACCACACTACCCCTCCCACCACCCTCCCTCCAGCTACACATCCAAGTCTCGCAACAACCACCACCACCCTACCTATCCCCCTCTACCCCCACCCTCCCTCCAGCTACACAAACAAGTCTCGCAACAACCACCACCACCCGACCTCTCCCCTTCTCCAAATACCCTCCCTCCAGCTACACAACCAAGTCTCGCAACAACCACTACCAACCTACCTCTCCTACCACCCTCCTTCCAGTTACACAACCAAGTCTCGCAAAAGCCAGGACCACCCTACCTCTCCCACCACCCTCCCTCCAGCTACACAACCAAGTCTCGCAACAACCACCACCACCCTACCTCTCTTCCTCTACCCCCACCCTCCCTCCAGCTACACAACCAAGTCTTGCAACAACCACCACCACCCGACCTCTCCCACCACCCTCCTCCAGCTACACAACCAAGTCTTGCAACAGCCACCACAACCCGACCTCTCCCACCACCCTCCTCCAGCTACACAACCAAGTCTCGCAAAAACCACCACCACCCTACATCTCCCCCTCTCCCCCCAACCTCCCTCGAGTTACACAACCAAGTCTCGCAAAAGGCAGGACCACCCTACCTCTCACCCTCTCCCCCCACCCTCCCTCCAGCTACACAACCAAGTCTCGCAACAACCAACACCAACCTACCTCTCCCCTTCACCCTCAACCCTCCATCCGGCTACACAAACAAGTCTCGCAACCACCACCACCACCCTACCTCTCCCCCCACCCTCCCTCCAGCTACACAACCAAGTCTCGCAACAACCACCACCACCTTACCTCTCCCCCTCTTCCCCCACCCTCCCTCCAGCTACACAACCAAGTCTCGCAACAACCACCACCACCCTACCTCTCCCCCCACCCTCCCTCAAGCTACACAACCAAGTCTCGCAGCAACCACCACCAACTTACCTCTCCCCCACCCTCCCTCCAGCTACACAACCAAGTCTCGCAACAATCGCCACCATCCTACCTCTCCCCTTCTACCCACCACCCGCGTAGTAGCCTCTTCCATTGAATATGTGAAATACGTGAGTGATTGAATGTTGTTATAAACCACAGCCTGCAATAGTCCAGCTATATGGTGACGATCTGTTTATAGAAACTGGATCAGGCGAATCTAAGTGATATTGATGTTCAAATACAATAGTGTCCAGCCATCTGTCGTCGTTTACAGTTTAATCTACAAGACAATGAAGTGATTTTCCGTTATTCCCGGTGTATTGAAGACGTGAGTTGACATATTAGGTTCCGTACGGGTGTACAAAGCAACAGCTCCAAATGTCATTTCTTCAAATATCCAGCGAAAAGGCTGATTTAGCGTGGGGGTGGGAGTTGGGGCGTGTGTGTGGGGGTGGGGGTTGGAGGGTGGGGAGGGGGATATTTTGATACTGCACAGTCATTGTGGAGAAGAGAAGTGGAATCCGATTGGACATGCCATTTTGTGTCTATTGCATTTTGAAGGATGTGTCTATAGGCTGGAGGCTAAGTCCTGTAGGGAACTAATAAAAACGACAACCACATAAAAGCAAGGGTGAAATGACCCTTTGATTGTTTACTGGCTTCGTTTCAACGGGAGTTTCAATGTCAATATTAAAAAATGTATGTGTCACAGTTGTCACATATTCAATTTTTAATATTTCACAATAACACACAACAAACATCCGAAAGAATACATGCTACAAAAATACCCGACTAAGAACTCGTCTCGACACCCTAGATTCATAACACAATGGACTAGCAGGGGTGAGTGTTCCTTTGGGGCGTTGTCTGGCATCGTTTCAATGGTTTGTTTCCGTTGTATTCAGTACCATCTGCGTCGCTGTTGTTAAACATTGAATCTTCCGCACTTCACTCTTGACACTCACCAGGTTGATGACCAGATCCCGAATACATCCCCACCCCTCCCTGGGAGAAAGGGGAGGTGTGATCCCTGACCTCCAAGTTTCAATGTGCCATGTCCGGAGGTTGAGTGATTATTCACAACTCTTACTGCACAGTACTTCTCTCGAAACAAGGAAGGAGATTTGACAGTGTTGAAAATAAATCAGCAGATCAGATAAAGCATGTCACGAATGAATAGCCTTGCTGTGGCTAAACAATTTGTAACATTTTCGTAAACTTTGATATGTTAACAGCAAATTCAATTCAGTTTAATGGCATCTTAAGACGTTCGCTCAATCCTGCTTATCTTGTGGATACCATAAAAATAGATCAATGTTTATTTTGAACTAGCATGAATATCATAAAATACTTAGTAAGTATCCTCATAATGTTCTCTTTTCCACCATGCGTCTTCTCCCACACAAAATATTCTTCATGAATACTGTAAATCGTGAAATTAATGCAATGATGAGTCACCACATTCATGCGGGTGTCCACCCCTGGCCTAAAATACGCCTTGTACATAGAACCCAGACTGTAGACTCAGAATTGCAAAAAGGAGTTCTGGCTGACGTTCGACCGAAAAATATCATTTGCTATCTTCACAAACTTAACTTCCATTAGTGTATGTGAAAAGTTCATATGTTCATAAGCTCCTTCACTGAGTGTACACTGTAGTGGACGTTTTCAGTTAAGGATTATAGTATTATATCTTGAAATAATTAGTATATTATTGTTATTGTTATTCCTTCAGATTATTACAAACACAACTTATTGTATGTTTCACATTAAAACAGTGAGAGAGTATGGTTTTACGCCGCTTTTAGCAATATGCCGAAAAGGCACGGGAACACACGGTACATAACCAAAAAGGGAATTGCATTGCACATCATTTTGGTCACTGATACGTCAAATCTGGAAATGCCGTCTACACGTCCAACACAAAACCTATCGAAAGCCCCATGCACCCAGGCCCTGAATCCCCGAAACACGACCAAACAACCCCCGAGCACGACGCTTGCCGAATATGATAATTACAGACATTTTCCCCTCACCCAAAGTAATCCATTCTAGTTCTGGAGTAGATCGTATTTACCTGTATTAATCGTGGTATGACATTTATCGCCAGTTACAGGAGCCCGCGATAAACTGAACATGATAAGACACGCACCAAACCTATACTCTTGATGTACATGTTGCTCTTATTTAAAAACTGTTGGGTTAACAAGATACGCGTATTATGCTATGCTTTCATTCCTGCTGTGCTATCATTCTGATTTGAAATAATGACATAAATTGTTACCGCTCATCTTCCCATATAATTTAAACAAGTTTGGGTTCATGACAAACATATTTAAATATATACAACAACTATACTTACGTATCCTAAATTTGATACCTTATTATTTAAAGACAATACCTGTGAAGATCCGGGTTGGAATATGTTCCAAGCAACCCATGCTTGTCGTAATCGGCGACTAACGGGATTGGGTGGTCAGACTCGCTGACTTGGTTGATACATATCCTAATCGATGGTCATGGTGTCAATCACTGCATTGTCTGGTCCAGACTCGATTATTTACAGACCACCGTTATATAGCCGGAATATTGCTGAGTGTGGCGTTCAACAACAATCAAACAAAAAGTATTATTCAAAACCCTCCGACATTTAAACTATACATAGTATAATCAGAGAATAAAAAAGACTACATTTTATGGTCTCTGGTAGAATATAATGATTCGAATGCCTGTAACGGGCATTGTTTAAGAAGGAAATATTAGCGGATTTGTCCTCTTGATCAGATATGCGCTTCAGTAGTGGTTTTGTATATCTCCAGGTTGGTGTTTACAGTGTAGCTCTCATTATTTGTTGATAATTCAACAAGCAAAATAAAACAAAACTATTCTACCATGGCGAAAGGTGAGGTGAGAGTTAACGTGGCCTTCAAGATTATTGCTCTCATATAGCGACCTGCATGCCGCACGTGCATGTGTGTGTGTGTGTGGCTGAGTGTATAGTCCGGAAATTTTAGAGTGCAAGTCGACTGAGATACTATGCCACATCATGAATACCCCACTCAAAAATCAATTGCAATCAATTTGACTAGTATGTACATTACTCTAATGAACATGTACTTGATCACGCATTCAGCATTATCCAATACTATTATTTTATTGTGTGATGAAATTAACTGTGTCAGAGTTAACATGTGATATTAATGTTCTATTGATATCTTTCCTCGTTGGTCTATCCATGTCTACAAAATAAAAATAAAATCCAACAGGAGACCAGATCAATTCTTAGGCAATCTAGACTTTCCCAATCATTCTAAACTCGAGTTGGACTCCTTTTTCCTGTAGGGTGACATACCACACAATAACAAGTCCAGCTTGGCCCCCGCCCGAGCTCCCGTCCGTCACAGCAGCTGGCTTTTGGTTATATCATCTAACATGGCCAACTAAGGTCTCAAGTAAACAAGAACCTAATCAGTGAGGGGTCCTTTATTGAAGTAGTCAGTGCAAACATCAGAGAGTGTATCGGGTGAATCAGATCCAAGTACTTGGTCGACATCAAACGGCAGATTACATATTATGTGAAACCTTTTATTATCAAATTATTAATTGATACTGATTATCTTTTCAAAAGATGTGTACTCAGAGTCAGGTTCAGCGGCTTAAAAATCACTCGGGCTTCGAATAGCCTTCATCAATTTACTGTTTCAGCTAATGTTCCTGATCTAGTAAGGTACAGTCAGTTGACTTTCACAGTAGTCTAATTTGGATATAAACACAATGTGCTTTCATATAATATGTGCCTGTTTTTTGCCAGTACAAAACCGAACTTGGAACAAAGGATGCAAAGTGAGGTTTAAATGTTAAATGTAGCACTGTCAGTCAGCAGGCAGCGCAACTCTTCTTTGAATGTCCAGTATCTTGATTTCCTGATTTTACCATGACATACTTACTCACTTATCTTTTGGTAAAATAATTCTAGATACATCGGCTCAGTCTGATGTGTTGCATGGGTGGGTAAATTAACCGAATATTTACCGACATTGCTTTGTATAAGATTATGAGAGGCCGTAAACATGGGTCATGGGCCGTTACATCGAATATCTGTGCTGCTGTAGGGAAGAAAAGTCGCCCAATAATTCAATGCATCATGTCGAGATGCCGAGATATCGTACATACAAGACTAAACCTCTACAGTACGGACACCGTGCACTGCAGTCTGAATGTAGGCATGTATGAATGTACATGGATATGTTGTCTGTGTACTGAATTGCCGACGTGAGATGATTCCTTAGGTCAACCTTGAACACGGACCCTGGCATCGTTGTTGACGTATCTGTATTTCCCGGGAGGAGCTGTGCAGGGTCCGTTTAACTACATGTGCAGGCTTCACATCCGTCGCGGACTCTGTCGTACCACCTCGTAGATGTCAGCATATTGTTTCTGGGTCAAGGAGCGGATATAACGGCCTCGAGTGTTGGTGTTGACAACACTCTACTCACGGCATAATGGGCCGCGTGCTCGATGAACTAACAGTTCGTCCATAAACCATTTCTGTAAAATAATTATTTTTTTCAAAAGAACTTTTCCTTTTCTGATATTTCGGTCGTATTCACGGATTGTGGGTTTCAGTTGTAGGATTCAGTTGTGGGTTGAAGCTGTGGGTTGCAGTTGTGGATTGTGGGTTTCAGTTGTGGGTTGAAGCTGTGGGTTGTGCGTTTCAGGTGTGGGTTTCAGGTGTGGGTTCAAGCTGTGGGTTGTGGGTTTCAGTTGTTGGTTTCAGTCGTGGGTTGAAGCTGTGAGTTGAAGCTGTCGGTTGAAGATGTGGGTTGCAGTTGTGGATTGTGGGTTTCAGTTGTGGGTTGAAGCTGTGGGTTGTGGGTTGCAGTTGTGGGTTGTGAGGTTCAGTATTGGGCTGCTGGTTGATGCTGTGGGTTTCAGTTGTAAATTAAAGCTGTGGATTTCAGTTGTGGGGTAAAGCGTTGGGTTTCAGTTGTGGGTGTAAGCTGTGGGTTGTGGGTTGAATCTGTTGGTTTAAGCTGTTGGTTTTAGTTGTGTGTTGAAGCTGTTGGTTGAAGCTGTTGGTTTCAGTTGTCGGTTGAAGCTCTGGGTTTCAGATGTGGGTTTTAGCTGTGGGCTTAGTTGTGGGTTGAAGCTGTGGGTTTCTATTGTTGATTGAAGCTGTGGGTTTCAGTTCTGAATTGAAGCTGTGTGTTTCGGTTATGGATTGAAGCTGTGTGTTTCGGTTGTGGATTGAAGCTGTGGGTTTCAGTTGGGTGTTGAAGCTGTGGGTTTCAGTTGTGGGTTGAAGCTGTTGCTTTCAGTTGTGGGTTGAAGCTGTGGGTTTCAATTGTGGGTTGAAGCTGTGGGTTTCAGTTGTGGGTTGAAGCTGTCGGTTTCGTTTGCGGATTGAACCTGTCGGTTTCGGTTGTTGATTGAAGCTGTGGATTTCAGTTGTGGGCTGCTGGTTGATGCTGTGGGTTTCAGTTATAAGTTAAAGCTGTGGATTTCAGTTGTGGGGTGAAGCTTTGGGCTTCAGTTGTGGGTGTTAGCTGTGGGTTGTGGGTTTAATCTGTTGGTTTAAGCTGTTGGTTTAAATTGTATATATAAATGCCACAGTCATGGCGCAGGACTACATGATTGAAGATCAACTGAACACAGAAGGATTGAGGAAAAATCCTATTATTTTAGCAACTAGGTATATTCAAACACGCCCATCATCACTTCTGTTCGGTAGTAGACAGTAGATGGAAGCAAAGGCAAGACCCCGTAGATCGCCGTGGATGGCATAAATCTGACCTAAGAGAAGTGTAGTATGTATCATCCGCATACAGTACAGTATATTTAGGTAGCTGTTGGAGACCCCTGTCGGTGGTGACGATTAGAAGTCTTCTCAGCTAACTCACAAATTGATTTGATAGAGGTTTATACTACCAAGAGATATCTAAAACAGTAAACTCGTGTAAGCTCTCCACCTACGAATTGTAACTTCCTACAGTCATGCGCGTCCACTATTGCAAGAGTCTGCACTCAAAACATCTCACTAGCTTCAGTGATTCTGACCATTCCATGTCCCGGTCCCTGGTCGTTTTTCGATGTCCCGGTCCCTGGTCGTTATTTGATGTCCCGGTCCCTGGTCGTTATTTGATGTCCCGGTCCCTGGTCGTTATTTGATGTCCCTGTCCCTGGTCTTTATGTGATGTCCCGTGTCCTGGTCCCTAGTCGTTATTTGATGTCCCGGTCCCTGGTCGTTATTTGATGTCTCGGTCCCTGGTCGTTATTTGATGTCCCGGTCCCTGGTCGTGATTTGATGTCTCGGTCCCTGGTCGTTATCTGATATCCCATGTCTCGGTCCCTGGTCGTTATTTGATGTCCCGGTCCCTGGTCGTTATTTGATATCCCGTGTCTCGGTCCCTGGTCATTATTTGATGTCCCGGTCCCTGGTCGTTATTTGATGTCTCGGTCCCTGGTCGTTATTTGATATCCCTGTCCCTGGTCGTTATTTGATGTCCCGTGTCCCTGTCCCTGGTCGTTATTTGATATCCCGTGTCCCGGTCCCTGGTCGTTATTTGATGTCCCGTGTCTCGGTCCCTGGTCGTTATTTGATGTCACAGTTTTACTGTTAAATCAGTCCGATGTCACGGTCACACAAGAAATGTGTTGCGTAGAATATAAAGTGGACCCAAAGTGAAAATGAAGTGAAACATACTCGTTTAACTCCACATGACATCACTATTATGACGTCTTTGCATGCCGACCCTATAAATAGGATGTCACACTTCCCAGATAGAAGAGCGCCAAGTTTCAAATGGTTCGATGTCAGCAATATTCCGGTAATATGACGGTGGTATCTACATTACTTCAATGAACATGTACATGATCACACACTTACTAATATCCAATATTATTGTTCTATTCTATGGGACATTTAACTGGATCAGCGGTGATATGTGATAATAATTTTGCATGATATCTTCCTTTGTGGGTCTGTCAATATTTTACATTCAAGAGCGAATTTGACATAATTCACTGAATCACGTTGACTGAATGTCTACATGTACATACAAATTGTAGACTTTGACAACCATTCCAAGGCAAGATGTATTTTAGCCATTATTTACATGTGGGCTTGTTCCGCTGTTGGCTGTGTTAGAGATGAAACATTAACAACGAACAGCACATGACACAGCTCATACCACACAAGAACAAATCCAGTATGGCCCTTCGGTTGGAGCTTCTTGTTCGACTGCTTGTAAAATCTGATATCTCACCCCACAGCTAGTAAATACATATTCTCTACTGAATACTCGGGAATACATATTCTCTGACGAATAGTCGAAATAGAGTGAGTGAGTTGGTTTGTACTACACAGGTATATGGTCTCTGTCTGATCAACTGACTTCAGCGCGAACGTTTTATAACGTGCCTGCTTGTGCTTAAAGATTCGTACAGGTTACAAAACACATATCTTAAAAAGGTGGGAACAGTGTCCCGCCTACATACAGGCTACACACATATATCTCACAAAGGTGGGAACAGTGTCCCTCGTACATACAGGCTACACACATATACCTCACAAAGGTGGGACAGTGTCCCGCATACAAACAGGCTACAAACATATATCTCACAAAGGCTACACACATATATTTGAGAAAAATGGGAACAGTGTCCTACGGCATACATACTGATTTCAAACATATATATCATAAAGGTGGTAACAGTGTTCTCCCGCATACTTACTGGGTACAAACAGCGAGAAATGTTGCTGTTAATATTACCACAGGTTGGGATATTTTTTGTGTAATATAAATACTTAGAGAATTCTATAATAGCAAATATATACTATACTTGATGAAATAAGTTATATTTCTTAGCTGGTGGAAGCAAGACTCCACATTCAAATATTAAATTGTCTCACTTACGAAAAGAATAGATTGGTGTAGAGGCACAGAACACTTTTACAACTTGAGGCACATGCTTTTTTTTACAAACCTGGAACATGAATGCCACAAAAGCCTTTCCATATTCATCAGAAATATCTTCCAAAACCAGAGTCGATTGTCGTATTCAGACTATATCATGAGCATGTGTTTATGAATCACTATGAAATAGTGGTGATACCAGGTGTTCGTGAAACGATGAGCGCACCCTGTCCTACCTGTTGAACCCGTCACACACGCATGCAAAGGCATGTCAATTTTTCACCTGAAAAAGAATCATGATCAGGGGAGAAAGCTTATTCAAACTTTTCCGAGCAGATAGACGAATTTGGGTCTGTGGAGATGAGATTGATTTACAAGCACGTAGATTTTTTTTTTATTTTCATAAAATTATGAGCTGAGTTATTTTTTCAAACAGAGTTTCGAGATCCACAGCCCCTTCCTGAACTGTGGTTCCCATGTAAGGTCACACTGACATCGGCTAGGCTTGCCATGAACTCAACTTCCCTAAACGGGGACTTTCTGCAATCACTGATGCTCTGATATTTCCACTAACAATTCATGTAACCTGAACTAAATCATAATCCTTGCAAAGTCAAACGGTTCAAGCTGACATTCTTATTTAGGATGTTTTAGTAAATCGGCGTGTTTGTTGGATCCACCACAAAGTATTTTAAGATAATGTAAATATGTACTGTCTGTTAAAGTACACTATATTGTTTGAGTGCGTTTTACGTCCTCCTGTTTACAATATAAATTCACAAACGTTAGAAATAGTCCGGGTATGAAACACAATGTTCTGATGAAGCTGTTAGTCATGTTTGCTGTTACGATGCCACATGTACACACAGGAAGTACTTATAGAGCATCTGTTTCCCTGAGCTGGCTTTCGGCCAAACACTTTAGTCGGGCTATGGAATATATATCCCGCATCAGTGCAGCCGTATACAGTAAACTGCGCCATGAAGACGGCATCAACAGTAATAGTCATCCGTCTTGTGTCGTTGTGTGGTGTCAGTGTCGTACATGCTGACACCAATTTGACAGCTTTCAATGGCCGACTGAACCTACTAGAGGGAGAGATCAACGCATTGAAACAAACAGCTGTTAATCTTGAGACTAAAATTAATTATAAATTTAGCACGCTGGAGTCATCATTGAAAGAGAGCCTGACTAACACGTTCATTCCTGCCTTGATGAAGAGTCTAGTGAAACAAGCGATAACTGACATCCTGAAAGAAGGTTACATTGAGGATATGATTAGCGGGCTGACCCAAGACATCCATACTTTACAGCTGCAGCTGAATGAGACGGAAGCTGGTCTTCGTGATGCAAAGATTGTGAACACTGTTCTCAGGCAGGATCTGATGACACTGAATACAAGCTGTGTGAAGATGAGCCAAGCGATTGAACAACTGAACAATGATAACCAATCATGCAGGGTGTGCTTGCGGGGAATGCAGCAAAAGTTAAAAACTGACATTCAGAGTTTAAACAATCAGTTAAATCAGACCATTGATGATCTGCATGACTCAAAGCAAAGAATCACTGGTCTTACGGAGGACATGCTGGCACTGAATACAAGCTGTGTGATGAGAGAAGGGATTGAAGAGAACGATGTTAATGAAACGTCGCTGTCTACATCCTCGTTGACGCAAGTGCCATTCACCACATCGCCCCCTATGTTTCCTTGTGCTGCAGGAGGTGAGACTTTTAGCAGAGATTTCTTATGATTATGGAAACGGTCGTGTCGCTGAATTTACAACGGTCTCTCTTAACATGCCATGCGATAGATGTATGAAATATATTATTTCATTTGAAAAAAAAGATAAATGTGTGTCATGAATTTCAAGCAATATATCGAATGCATGCAAAGGATATGCCTTCTTGTGCCTTTAAAAATGTGTCTGAACTTTCTATGTTTAAACGTGGACACCGTAAATTAAGCTCATTTAAAAAAATGGGTTAACAGTACTAGTGTATGTTAACATATGACATACAGAGCATATCGACATAGGGTTTACAGGGCATTTCAACATGAGGTTTACAGGGCATGGCAACATTGGGGCTCACAGAGCATGGCATCATAGGGCTTATAGGGCGTGTCAACATGTCGACATAGGGTTTGCATGGCATGTCGACAAAGGGTATGCTTGGCATGTCAACATGTGGCTTACAGATATGTTTTCATGGGGCTTAGGGGGCATGTCAACATAGGCCTTACAGAGCATGTCGAGATAGGGTTTACAGGCCATGTCAGCATACGGCTTACAGAGCATGTCGAGATAGGGTTTACAGAGCATGTCGAGATAGGGTTTACAGGACATGTCATGATGGTGTGTATAGGGCACGTCAACGTGTGGCTTACAGATTTACATGTCTCGCTTGAAATAATTTTGTACCTTGGACACACACCGTCAAACAGCAATACTTGGGTTAACGATTTTCTATATGATGGAATTAAAAACATGTTGGGAGATATGTCTATATATTGAGGTGTTGAGATGAAATGTCTCGTCATCCCACACTCAGTCCGCAAAAATGCCAACCCTTACTGAAGATATGCCAACCCTTACTGAAGATATGCCAACCCTAACTGAACATATGCCAACCCTAACTGAACATATACCAACCCTTACTGAACATATGCCAACCCTAACTGAAGATATGCCAACCCTAACTGAACATATACCAACCCTTACTGAACATATGCCTACCCTAACTGAACATATACCAACCCTTACTGAAGATATGCCAACCCTAACTGAACATATACCAACCCTTACTGAAGATATGCCAACCCTAACTGAACATATACCAACCCTTACTGAAGATATGCCAACCCTAACTGAACATATACCAACCCTTACTGAAGATATGCCAACCCTTACTGAACATATGCCAACCCTAACTGAACATATGCCAACCCTAACTGAACATATACCAACCCTAACTGAACATATGCCAACCCTAACTGAACATATGCCAACCCTTACTGAACATATGCCAACCCTTACTGAACATATGCCAACCCTTACTGAACATATGCCTACCCTAACTGAACATATACCAACCCTTACTGAAGATATGCCAACCCTAACTGAACATATACCAACCCTTACTGAAGATATGCCAACCCTAACTGAACATATACCAACCCTTACTGAAGATATGCCAACCCTAACTGAACATATACCAACCCTTACTGAAGATATGCCAACCCTTACTGAACATATGCCAACCCTAACTGAACATATGCCAACCCTAACTGAACATATGCCAACCCTAACTGAACATATGCCAACCCTAACTGAACATATGCCAACCCTTACTGAACATATGCCAACCCTTACTGAACATATGCCAACCCTAACTGAACATATGCCAACCCTTACTGAAGATATGCCAACCCTAACTGAAGATATCCCAACCCTTACTGAACATATGCCAACCCTTACTGAACATATGCCAACCCTTACTGAAGATATGCCAACCCTAACTGAACATATGCCAACCCTAACTGAACATATACCAACCCTAACTGAACATATGCCAACCCTAACTGAACATATGCCAACCCTTACTGAACATATGCCAACCCTAACTGAACATATACCAACCCTTACTGAACATATGCCAACCCTAACTGAACATATGCCAACCCTAACTGAACATATGCCAACCCTAACTGAACATATGCCAACCCTAATTGAACATATGCCAACCCTAACTGAAGATATACCAACCCTAACTGAAGATATGCCAACCCTTACTGAACATATGCCAACCCTTACTGAACATATGCCAACCCTTACTGAAGATATGCCAACCCTAACTGAACATATGCCAACCCTTACTGAACATATGCCAACCCTAACTGAACATATACCAACCCTAACTGAACATATGCCAACCCTAACTGAACATATGCCAACCTTAACTGAACATATGCCAACCCTTACTGAACATATGCCAACCCTTACTGAACATATGCCAACCCTTACTGAAGATATGCCAACCCTTACTGAAGATATGCCAACCCTAACTGAACATATGCCAACCCTTACTGAACATATGCCAACCCTAACTGAACATATGCCAACCCTTACTGAACATATGCCAACCCTTACTGAACATATGCCAACCCTAACTGAACATATGCCAACCCTAACTGAAGATATGCCAACCCTAATTGAACGTATGCCAACCCTAACTGAAGATATACCAACCCTAACTGAACATATGCCAACCCTAACTGAACATATGCCAACCCTAACTGAACATATGCCAACCCTTACTGAACATATGCCAACCCTAACTGAACATATACCAACCCTAACTGAACATATGCCAACCCTAACTGAACATATGCCAACCCTTACTGAACATATGCCAACCCTAACTGAACATATACCAACCCTTACTGAACATATGCCAACCCTAACTGAACATATGCCAACCCTAACTGAACATATGCCAACCCTAACTGAACATATGCCAACCCTAATTGAACATATGCCAACCCTAACTGAAGATATACCAACCCTAACTGAAGATATGCCAACCCTTACTGAACATATGCCAACCCTTACTGAACATATGCCAACCCTTACTGAAGATATGCCAACCCTAACTGAACATATGCCAACCCTTACTGAACATATGCCAACCCTAACTGAACATATACCAACCCTAACTGAACATATGCCAACCCTAACTGAACATATGCCAACCCTAACTGAACATATGCCAACCCTTACTGAAGATATGCCAACCCTTACTGAACATATGCCAACCCTTACTGAACATATGCCAACCCTTACTGAACATATGCCAACCCTTACTGAACATATGCCAACCCTTACTGAACATATGCCAACCCTACATGAAACTTTGGAGTATTCAGTGGGGTAAAAACGGGTAATTTCATATGACAAAGGGTAATGTTAACAGAAATGTTGGGTTCCTAAAATCTAATGAGGACTTTGAAAATGGTGTAGAGTTAGTTATATTAGTGAAGATGGTTTGTTTTCATCTGTTATAACAATCTGGCAATACATTAGTCATACACACTTCATAACCAGTCACAATGAATGAAGAAATGTTATTTAGATGTATAAATAACACATCTCATGTCCTCGATGATCATATAGTGAGCGTGCCGGGGCCAAAGGAAGTTCTCTTCTACTTAACGAGAATGCATTGTATGTTTATTTCATCCGATATGTTTGCACAAATAACTAGCAGTGGCTATGGTTAGTAACTGGATTGATCATGAGAGCGAGTCAGTGCTATCTTACACAAAACTGACTCCGAAAATTCAGATTTCTGACTGGAGACTGGACAATACAGACACAGACACAGACACACACACACACACACCTCACACACACACACTCACACACACACACCTCACACACACACACACCTCACACACACACCACACACACACACCACACCTCACACACACACACAGACACACACCTCACACACACACACACACACACCTCTCACACACACACACCTCACACACACCACACACACACACACACACCTCACTCACACACACATACACACCACACACACCACACACACACACCTCACACACCTCACACACACACACACACACACACACACACCACACACCACACACCACACACCACACACACACACACACACACGTTTTCATACTGTTGCAACTGTTGCAATTTATACTAGAGAAAGTCACGATAAATTCGTTGGAAAGTCTAGCTTCCACAAGCTTACGGCTGTAGATTACAGAAAACAAAGTATATATAGTGATCCTTTTTTAGCAGAAGCCATTTTGAGTGTCAGCTCAGCTACAATGATGTCTATGTCAGACACTAAAACGCTGATTTAAATATCAAATACACATCGGTCACTAATTAAAATAACATCGCTGAAGAGATGGCCGCCCAACAATGCTCAGTTAAGCAGATTAGAACGTGTGATCTTGACCTAGAGCACCCCTTGCGGAGACTGGTCGACCTGTAACATGTTGTGTCTACAGAACACATTGAACATACTGGCTACCCCTCGCTGACGTCCGCCAGTTTCAAGAACGACAATAGCTCTGATATCTCACTGATTATTTTTATTTGTTTGTCAAACGTGTTTGGTTTCAATTCGTTCAGTTCATATTACTCATATAAGCATGATTTTGTTTTAACTGTTTATTGTATCCAGGTGCTATCATCCATGCATGTACATGTCATTATTCTGACGTAGTTCATATTGATGTCTAGATATGTTGTACTTTGATCCATCTAGTGTCATTATTCTGATGTAGTTCATATTGATGTCTAGATATGTTGTACTTTGATCTATCTAGTGTCATTATTCTGACGTAGTTCATATTGATGTCTAGAAATGTTGTACTTTGATCTAACTTGTTTATCTGTCATATTTACTCAACAACTTTAGTGGACATGCTCCATATGAATGTATAACTCCTCTCCTCGTTACATGGCGTGTATATGCGGCGTTAGATTAAACTCTCTAAAAAATCTACAAGATCAAATGTGACATGGTATTGGCAACTGTATAAAGAAATAGAAATGCATGTACTTTCAACTCAATTACCCATAAGGCATTATTTCTATAACCCACACATCCCATAGATTTATTAGAAAACTATTTCATATAGTTGAAAAAACAAACTGTTCAAGGGAGAATATGTTATTGCAGTAAGAGCATATGCCACCATACAGTGCGGGCGCTATCCGTAGGTCAGGACATGCTCATCCTTTTCGCGAACACCTGGTGTCATCACTAATTTTCAGGGGTCATTCACAATTTTTACCGCTATTTGCCCCCTATATCCAAAATTGAATCTGTTTCGGCGGATAATCTAGATTGGTTAATCTCTTGCATTGTCAATTGCTGTATTTGCAGTCATGGGTCTAGTTTCATCACCTGGTCTTACCTCGATCAGGTGGAAAAACACAAATTATAAGCGTGATCTATAGTATACATTGACAGATGGTTCCTTGGAATGGCAGTTGTCCTGTGGAGACTTAGTTTTGTTTTCGGGCTAAATGCACTAGGCCTAGTTGCATGGAATGTTGTCTGCCATTTTCATTTGGCGCTGATTTGGTTAACCATTAATATATACATTTTGCTAAACGGGGACATTTATCACCAAATACATGCATTCAGCTTTAAAAGCGCCCCAAGAGTACGAATAATTAATTCCATACCGGATTACAGACATAGGGGTATAGATGTCAGTAGTAGATGGAACACACGTTTTTACGTTTGTGAAGGAGTTGTCGAAAGTAAAACGTTCTTTATTAGGGATCATTAGTGTAGACAATTAGTTTGAAGCATGAATGAAAATCCGACCTCAGTGTGATAAAGGTGCCTGACATATCTGTGAAAGGTATCTTTGTATTCCAGGCGGAGTGAGTGAGTGAGGGAGTGAGTGAGTATGCTTTTAGCAATATTCCAGCAATATCACGGCGGGGCACGCGAAGTAACACAAATCTGTGACAAGTCATAGGGGGAAACTGAACAGCAAATATCCTTCCGCCGTACATGTACTTGACCAAACACTGTACACTGACAGACGCTTCACATGCAGGCTGATCATTTTCAACATCGATGTCTTCCGAATCATCGCCTCCATCATCATACACATCATCGGCATTCACGACTTCTTCAGCCCACAACCCCAACACCCCATGCACATGGTCATTCCAATGATTTAAATAAATGTTGTTTCAGAATAAGGATAAGGATTTTGAAAGCAAACTTGCCACCGTTCTGAGTCCCGTTTCAAAAGAACTGTTTGTCTGATAAGACTGAAGAAAAATGTTGTACAGCACTGTCTATAGGTTTCTAACACTCTACAGAAATATAGATTCTGATCATGGATACAGGAGTTATAGCTGTTATATCACAGACGCCGAAGGTTCCGGTGCAGAATAACTACACAAGATGAAACATTGCCACATTTCCGAGTTCCATTTTAAAATAACTCGTCTTCCTGATTGAATTGTCAGAACCGCGTTTCTAACGCTCTGTAGACATAGATAAATATTCTGTTAACTGGTATATAGCAGGTATAGATACCGTTCCGTACACCTGTAAAGCCAGCTGGCTTACCCACTAAGAGACACCAAGCAGAATAATATTGACTCGTTTAGGAGAGTCCAGTTGAGCACCATTTAATCCCGTAAATATAGTTATCTTACAAAGGGACAGACAGACAAGAAACAAAATATTTTTCATTTCACTCCCGTCTCCGACGACTTTTCAAATTAATGAGTAGGCACGGTTGACCCAGTTGTTTTAGGCGGCGCAGTTCGCCGTGCAGAGATCGCCGAATCCCAGCACCATACCATACTTCGGATGTTCCTCCCACATCAAGCTGACACACCGTGGTATAACCGAAATACTGTTAAAAGCGGCGCGAAATAATAGTCATTCAGCATATCCTTTTTGACGATTCTTTATAGATAAATTATAAAGATCATATTTCCCAATAATGTTTGGATGATGTTTATATGCTTACTACATCAAACTTCAGATAACCAACGAGTCTTTAACCCACAGATTTAGCTCCTACTTTACGGACTTAAGTATGCACATGTGCTATTGTTGTGACCGAGTTAAATACCTGAGCGCATTCATTTACAGTCAAATTTCATGTTCAGTAAAGATTTTGAATATAAGCAATACGAAATGTAACAGCAACAAGGCAACACTTCATCACTATGTAAGTGGCCGAAATGTTTCAGACATTCAACATTCAAAATGGTGGCTATCGTCGCGATAGCTTAGGTGCTGTGTTTGGTTGTGATAAGGTTAGGTAACTGTTCAGTTGATATCGGTAATTTTCCGATCAAAACACAAATATGGGTTTTTAATGAACCAAAATGATGTCTCAGGGCAAGGGTCAGGCACATCGGGCTCGACCAGTTTAAAAATATGTTCCCATGGTAAGAAGTGCAGGCTTGCAGTCAAAAGATCGAGTCCTTACAATCAATATACCCGTGAAGATCCGGGTTAGAATAGGTCTTCAGCAACCCATGCTTGATGTAACAGGCGACAATGCTTGTGGTAAGAGACGACTAACGGGATTGGGTGGTCAGGCTCGCTGACTTGGTTGATGCGTGTCATCGTATCCGAATGGCGTGGATCGATGCTCAATCGATGCTCATGATGTCAATCACTGGAATGTCTGGTCCAGAGTGCGGCGTTAAACAACAAAGAAAACAAACAATCCTACAGTCAATAGATCGAGTCGAACCTCGGTCACTCCAGTTGCCCATTCGATGACGAGCCTGTCCTGTCCAGTTAATGGTGTTAATGGTGTATTCATGGATGGACTAAAGCTCAGTAAAGTTCATGTGAGCATCAAACCTTGTATGAGTGTGCGCCAGCACATGAATGACACGGAAGGATGAACGGTCGTCGGACCGTTCCCTCCAGGACGCACATCACGCGACTGGATGTGGCAAGGATACGTATGCAGGTTTGATAATGAACGACGCCGACTGAAGCTGCGTAACTGCCAAATGTGTGGACGTATACGTAGCAATATGGCCACCAGCTGTATGTGAGCGACAGGTGAGGTCAAATTGGGTTTAACGTCGCGTCTTAGATTATTACACTTATATATAGCGACGTGCATGCATGTCTATTGAGTCAAATTTAAAACTTGACATTTTTAAAAGTAATCCCATATATGATATACAACGGACAAATGTATCAGAGAAGGTAATTTTTAATCATTAATATCCAAAGAAGGATTTTAATTAACGGTGGTAACCATAATTTGTTCCAAGCACCTACGGTATTCGGTAATAACATCAACAGTTTATCAACATCAACGGTATCAACAGTTTAAATCATAAGTCCCAAGCACGAGATTCTGATGGCACACAAGTTCAGTAGCGTGTATGGCCACCATGTGCGTTGACAACTGCCACACAACGCATCCGCATGGACCTTATGATGCTTGTGAACACATGATTGGGAAGACGACGCCATTGTTGCTGCAAAATGGTGCCAATATCTTGCAAATTCTGTGGTTGGTTCTGGAGAGTGCGCAGACTTCTGCCAAGAGCATCCCAGACGTGTTCGATGGGATTGAGGTCGGGAGACCTTGACGGCCAGTCCATGACGTTGACTCCCGCATTCTGAAGGAAATTCCTTGTCAAAACTGCTGTGTGGGGTCTGGCATTGTCGTGTTGGAAGATCAAACTGGGTCCATGTGCTGCCATAAAAGGCAGAAGTTCTGGTGCCAGTACCTGGTCGCGTTGAGGTTGCAACGGATGACAAGAAGCCTGGAACGTGCATTGCCACAGAAAGCACCCCACACCATGACACTTCCGCCTCGAAATCTGTCAACTTCCTGTACACAATACTGGGCGTAACGTTCATGACGGCGCCTCCACACCCTCGCCCTACCATCAGCAAATCGAAGATTAAATCGGGATTCATCACTGAAGACGACTTGATTCCAATTCCTTTGAGTCAATCGTAAGTGTTGCTGTGCCCATAATTGACGTTGTCGTCTGTGTAATTGAGTCAGAATCGGCCCGCAGTATGGGCGTTGTGCTTGAAGGTGAGCAGTTCTCAAACGGTGTCGAACAGTTTGCACACTGAGTCTACCCCTAAACAGTTCATTTCTAGTTGATGAAGCCGTCAAAAATCGGTTACGGAGGTGACGTAAGACAATCTGACGATCCTCTGCATGTGACGTCACACGTGGTCGACCTGGCCGAGGGCGATTAGCGGTGGTACTTGTTTGCTGCAGACGCGTCTGTAAATCATAAACAGTCCACAACCCATCGTCCTTGCGACTTCAGCTACGGACGTTCCCGTCTGCAACATGCCAATGGCACGTTCACGTTGCACATTTGAAAGGCGTGGCATGACAAATGGTCGTAAAGACTCTTTTTTTTTCTTGTGATTTTCTTTTTTTGTTAATGACTGTTAACAAGTATGGCTGAAAAAAACGATTTTGAACGATTCACCTGCACAAAAACGGTTGTTATCTGAAGACAAAACGTGGTCATTATTGTTTAATACACAATAAGGGCCAACAATGATAACTGGTCAAGATGTTAAAATTTTAGGATTGTGAAGTTTTAAATTTGGTTCAGTATATGTGTGTGGCTGCTTGTACTATTCCGGACTGATGCCGAGTTATAGTCCTAGCTCACTGAGATACCATGCCGCAGTTTAACATGAATACCCCACTCAGACACAGTATACTGACTTCGAGCCGACCAGTCCTTGTTTTAGCCCGTTTATGCCGAGAGCGCCAGACTGGGTAACAACAAGTACCATATTTTAACGTTTTTTTGTATGACGCGGCCGGGGATCGAACGCCGGACCTTCCGACCTCTACCACTACACCACGGAGTCGGTCGTGAGCGACAGGGATGGCGGAATAGAATGTGCGTGTGTACTAGTATGGTAAAAGCCAATGGAGCTATTGAGAATGTTACCTTTTAATATCTCACACGTGTATCTGGAAAAAAAATTAGGTAAAGAAACTTGCATCTAAGCATTCTCAGAGAGGTTAAAAGTAGGTACTTGTTGTTACCTGGCCTGCTGTTAATTTCTCTTAAAACGTCATTTAATCACACTGTTGAGTTTTAGTTAAGAAATAAAGTTTGCTCTACCCCCATGAAAAGTATAGTGTTGCCCTTAACTATTATAGTTAAAGCATGAGGACGCTTGCGTTGCTTTGACGTTATAATAGTTCAGGGCAAAACTATACTTTATTACACTATACGTGCGGCTAGAGCAAACTTTATTCATTTTCTAAGATGCATAATTTAAAAATGATCATTTTTTTGTCTTGGGGATGGGTTTAAAATCAAATCTGTATTAACATGCGGTAAATTGAAAATCCTCCAACAGGCTAACTGACGGGCTGGTCCACTTGATTGCCTTTATACCCTTACGCTCAGAGACATATTTACGTTAAAATATAATACAACACGACTAAAATGATTAGTTTATTATAATAGGTCCTATTTTCTTATCCGTCCAGTGTGGGGATATTTAAAAACAATCATGCAGAAAAACGAAGGTTTTTGAATTTATTTTTTTATAACAGCGGCTATATGTAAATAATCGAGTCAACACCAGGAAATCCATTGATTGATATCATGAGCATCGATCCATGCTGAAGACATATATATATATAAATAATTCGTAGGGCACCGGGGCCGACGCCCGCATCGAACAATTTTGTGACTGCCGTCGCACGGTAAGTTTAGTTGGTTTGTTGTTTTACGCCGCACTCAGCAATATTCCAGCTATATGACGGCGGTCTGTAAATAATCGAATCTGGACCAGACAATCCAGTGATTAATATCATGAACATCGATCCACGCAATTGGGATCGACGACATGCATCAACCAAGTCAGCGCGCCTGACCACCCGATCCCGTTAGTCGCCTTTTTTGACAGGCATAATCACCATTTACGGCAAGCATGGGTTGCTGAAGACCTATTCTACCCCGGATCTTCACGCGGACACAATGCTTTGTCGCAGGATAAAGTATTGTCGGTGCCTTTGATCTTTTAGCAAAGCATCTGAGAATAAAAATAAAGACATATTTTACGCACGATGATGAGGTAGATTTCTTTAACCAATGAAGCAGGCTTAATTTTTTACCTCAACATGCAATCTGAAACGAAATAAGGTAAGACTGTAGTAACACTTGGAGATCTAGTATCACTCCACACTGTATTATCTTAGAGTGATCGGCACAAGCAGTCGAGCGCCAAACTTTGCCATGCTCCTAACCAGACACGTCACACTGACGTCATAGCTCGCCCCTTCGCCAGTCAAGGCGTTTCTTGACTGGCAGTGAGATGTGTCACTCGTGTTAGGACGTAAACGGTGGGTAAGTTTTCAGTTTGTACTTCAGAATTTTGTTAGGAAATTAAATGAAACTACCATTGTAAATATACCAATATTGATTTACAACAGAATACATTTTGAAGGAATCAGGTGCTTGCTTCACACACAGGACCAGGTAACAATAAAAATAGAATTGGCCTCGTCTATGATTTTTTTGCGAGTTTTATTATATTGTTGTTACATGGTCCTGTGCTTCACACAATGTTTACACCCAGACGTTTGTTTAGCCTGTCACCGGGGATAACAAACGTCTCAGGGATGGAAACATTCATACCTCGATTCAACTGAAAAGCTTGTTCTATTTTAATCAGTAGATCTATAGATTCTATTGCAAAATATATGCTTGTACGTTTCATCTCTGAACAAATAAGAATTATTTACAACTGAGACTGAAGACAATATGAGATTATTCTAAATCTGTTCAGTCAAGTGTCGGATGCGTTTTTTCGCTCATATTTTTAAAACGTTGTTCTGCATCACAGAATGGCCAAATGTGTCAGCCATATTATTTTTACACTCAAGGCGTGCAGCTTTGTTCTTCTAATCCGGAAAAGATTATGTGGAACAATTGTATATCTGCAGGACACTACATTGTTTTTAAAGAATGGCAAGGAAATGAAGAATATAAAAGGGCAAATATGCATGGTTCTCGTTATTGTATGAGTAGGTTAGAACAGACGTTAAATGCGAAAACAATTTGGCGCATGTCACACAGGCAATTGGCATTTCAGTGTTATCACTTTATAGAGCCACGTGTTTATTGCCTTCTTTACACAACCAAACACCGTATCAAACATCTTGTAGTGCCGGCTACAGTTTCTGCCTCAGATAGTAAGCTGATCTGTGATAGGTGTACTGCCGCCATCGCTCGGAATGCTGAATTATGACAGTGTTGCAAAGAGTTTTCCTGACACTGAATTAGCACTGTGTTGCACACGCGCTAAGTCTAGTCGACCTGTTGCTCTTTTACATTCATTGTATATCATCATGAAAATGTCATCACTGAAATATTAATCTGTAGCATGCCGTATATCGACGTTTGTAATACTGTGTAGCCCGAGACACCAAACGAAGTAAAATGCACCAGTTTCAGAGTCTAGTTAAGAGAGTGTTTGTATTGGGGAGGGTGGGGACTAAAACATCAAGCAAAGTCACTTGGAACAACAAATAATTTACGATAGGTCGCAGCACTCTACATTTAGTAGCCTGTTATCATCAATTGGCAAGGGCAATATGTACACAGAGAAACCATCAAGACAGTTGTCGATTTGACGATGTAACAATTGTGTAAAATGCCCATTGTCCACAGACGTTGAAATGCACGAGAAATATATTTTCCTCCAGAATTACACTGGTGGGCGTCATATCCTGGTCAAAATATATATATGGATGTGCATTGATTCTCACTCACAACAAATACCTAAGTATAATTTAAATATACAGTAATAACATAGCAGGCAATGCAAATTAGAAAACAATATTCAGTATTTGACCTGTATGAGCGAAGTAGGTTTGCTATTCACAGTATTGATACTCAAATGCAGATATTATGCAACGCACCAACTTGCGGGGACCATTTCATTGTCATAACGATTCCACCCACAACTAACGAAGTCAGACTAATATACTAATCATTCCATAATTGGGAATTAAGGGTAGGTAGCTGATGTAATACCATGTTGTAAAGTTCCAAAATAATAAATGCACATAGTCTGTGTATTCTGTGTACAGCAATATAAACTAACATGTTTAGTCCTTAGTCCTCATAATGGTAACATATAAAACCCTAAAAATGACATATGTCTACTAGCCTAGTCGTTATGATATCTGTACTATTGGGATGTTTGGCAAGGAATATAGGACGAGTGCCAATTTCTATCGCTGATGTAGTAATGTTCATTTATGTTTTATGTTGTATGATTATATTATTTATGACAACAAAATAATCTATTCAGTTCCTGCAACTTCAACCAAGAGAAGAGATATATCTCAGCAGTTAGCACAGAGGCAATGTGCAGCTTAGGTTTATTCAGGAAGTGATTAAATAAATAAAAGCAATCTAAATCTAATAGATATAAGTGATTTCCAAAATGTGTCAGTCACCATGCTATGGTATATTAATAATACCTCTACTGCAACAAATGTATTATAAGTTATGTTAATGAGTGAACAAATTTGAAAGTCACAGATTTGTTGAAGGCAAAAGCTTCTCTGAGGCCAGTAGTTATAATGTTTACCTGCAATATATAGTTTTCTGAACAGCATATATGGGGGTTTTGGGTGGTGGGTAGCCTAGTGGTTAAAGCATTCGCTCTTCGCGCGGAAAAACCGGGATCGATTCCCCCACATGGGTACTATGTGCGAAGCCCATGTCTAGTGTTCCCCGCCCAGATATTGTTGGAATATTGCTAAGAACCTGTAAAACCCAACTCACCCAACCCAACTGAACAGCATATTTTGTGTTTCAGCCTCGAGTCAGGGAGAAAGGGCTGCACAGATGACGACAGTGACGACCCATGGTAGGTGGGAGAACCCAGCAGGTTGTAGATACTGTCACTGTCCAACTTTGTACGAGATGAGGTCACATCAACATGTAACAAATATAAGCCTGAAAGTTCACTCCAAAAACCTTCATATGAACAGTCTCTACAATACCAAGCTGATAAATGTAGTCTCTTATTATCCTAAAAATTTGTAACAAGTCAATTGTATTGCCAGTACCACCATAAGACTCAATCCAACAAGCCTGTACAGACGCGCGGCTCAGATGAACAGCAATCTCAATGTTTCTGTTGTATTCATGATAGAATCTAGTCGTTTGAGTGATTTGTTAGTCGATAGACGACCTTATATTTATACCTCTACTAAGATGAATGGTTTTGAAATTGTATTCATCAGTCAAAATTTTAAAAACACAAACTTTGTCGAATATCTTGTATGTATAATGCTTATTTAGTTTGTATTGTTTTCTGAACAGCATGTTCTGTGTTTCAGCCTCGAGCGACCCGAGTCGGACCACGAAGACACCAGTGACGACCACAAAAAAGCCTGCTACACAGGGTAGGTGGGAGAACCCAGCAGGCAGAAAGCCCACACTTTAATCCCTCCAACAATTAACAAGCTGGGGTATAGACCCGTGGGGGTTCTGACTTGTGTCTTGCATGTCATCGTATCCCAGTTGTGTAGATCGGTGCTCATGTTGTCAACCACTGGACTGTCTGTCTGTACCAGACTCCGCCATCTTATTGCTGGACTACTGCAAACAAACAGACTGACAAACTCCAATGTCATGTCTTATAAGATCTATCTAATATTTCCAAACAACAACTGTACTGACAGTATCATCTCATAAAGCTCAGTCCATCAAACGTTGACACTCTACAGCCACACACAGAATAATGTTACAACAACTGGATGTGACAGAAAGATTCTAAACATTGACCACATAATCCTTGATTACATGAACCAGCTGTCGTCCTTCCCCTTGATCCTTGTGTTGTCAGCCATGTTGGAAGTGGTTGATGACGTACCGTGTCACGTGTCACCACGTTGAGGTGTGAACCATGTAGATGTATGACGAAGATGTCTGGAAGTGTACAGAGTTTACTTTGTGTTCCAGCGACTCCATCACCAGCAGACTGCGGGGACCTCTATGACGCCAGCAAGGCCGGGAACCTGGAGGAGGTGAAGCGGATCCTGTCTCAGGGCGTGGACGTCGATTGTAGACGTGGTGGATGGTTGTTTTTGAGGAGCAGGACACCGGTGATGAGGGCAGCATACAGGGGACAGAGAGACGTGGTGGAGCTCCTGGTGAGTGAAGGGGCCGATGTGTCACTGGTGGACGGGGACGGTGACAACATCCTTCACTTCGCCTGTATGGGAGGGAACATGGAGACGGTGAAGTTTGTGCTGTCTCTGCACGTGGTTGACATCGACGCCAGGAACAACTGGGGGCAGACGGCGGCCTACATGGCGAGAGACGGGGGACATACGCGAGTGTTGGATCTCCTCGTGTCCCGCAGCGCTCAGTGACGTCAGTGTCGTGTTTGTGTAGACGGTGGGGGAGACCTGACAGTGACGTGGTGTGCCGTTCACGTCGTCGTGTGTACATATGTCTTTATTTACGTGAAACTGTTTGTTGTTTTTGGAGATGAATAAAACTTGAAAAAACTTTGTCAGACATTTTGTCATTTGTTGTGTTTCGAACTTCGCATGATCAGGTAAGAAAATTGTTAACTGAGTGTAAATAGAGATGATGTGTGATTGGTATGTAAGCACCGCACCTCGTGATATGTTCATGCATGTCGTCATATATTTCTGTGTTAGTTTTACGCCATAAGTTTGTAATTAATCGTGAAAAACACACAAAAAACTGTTTGTTTACATCTCGCTGCACTCGGTGACCTCAGACCGAGCCGAGGTTCGCCCAGCTGACGTGGCGCCAAATGTACAATGACAGTGACGTCACACTGTCGATGACGTCACTGCATTCCGGATTAGGTTTCAACACTAAAGCTGCCGGCTGTTTTCTCTGCTAAATACGATATCGGTAATTCACAGAGCGGCACAATGCTGGCTTCTCGATGTATGCAAGTACAGCACAGGCCTCATGTGGGCGATATAGATTAACAAATGGAGATGTGTTGCATATTATTGCTGCTGAAATTTAAAAAGAGATATTTCTGATTGGCGAGGGTATTTATTTTCTCTCTCCCATATCACCATTTCAATCAAGCTACTTCCTAGCGTGTGACACCTTCTTCACACTCTCGTCTTACGACTGACCAGCGTTCCCAGATGAATTCAGAGCTATAGATAGGGTTTGGGTTATTTGTTGTTTTTCACCCAGGGGCAGGATGCCAGAGGGATATATATGTCCCTCCTCTTCAAACCTCACTTTGAAGTCGAATAAAATTCAAAATACATCAGACACGCAGATACACTTCACAGCTTTGTATACTGTGAACTTTATATTAGATAGTGATTACAAAATCACGTTTCACATGTAGCCTACCGGTAATGAGACGCCTGTAACATTACGCGTATTTCAAATTTAGCTGTGATACATACATCCTTGAATTCCTCATACATTTTAGAATCAAATGACACATGGTCTCTGTCACCAATACAAAGTGCCGAGATCAAATCAAGCAAAATAAGTTAGGTGTGAATACAACACTGTGCTCGAAAAATTGCATTTGTTTGAAATGTAAAGAAAGCTAAATACATATTTAACAGTGTAGCATTTTCCCCTTTTTTAGCTATCCATTCGTCTATTCGTTCAGAATATGCATGGGAAGAGAATTATAGGAAGAATTAGGGAATTAAAAATAGATACATTGCTATGATTTGATATTTTTCAACAGAAATTTCTTGGGAGTGTCAAAGTTAATATTATAAGTTCATATAAACAACTTCCATGAACAGCCGTTTCATTTTATTTTAAAACTTTAACTGAATTTATTACTTTAACCAAATGGATATTTTGCGTTAAAATATACGCACACCTTTCCAGGAGAATTGTCTTGGTCTTAGAATAGTATTTTAGGTCGTTTGATAAACATAACAGTGATATCTAACGATTCGCAGGTGCGCGTTGTCAAAAACGATTTACGAATTATTCCTCTCGTTTTCTATTATACAATCAAAATGTTCATCTTTTTCTAAATATTGTGATCACAGGATATTAAACTAATTACTTTATTTCTCCAAGAATTGTAAAAAGTGATTAGGGGAGGTAAATATATAATCATCAAACTACCAGTGTCGTCTTATTCCGACGCTGTCAAAGATATAAAACCAGCCATGACATCAAATAGAACAGTGTCATGTTTTTAGTATTTCATTACATTGATCACAAGGCTAGTACTCAATTAATAATGGTGCAACATAAGCTAAATTACACTTGACCAGTCAGAAAAATGTTGTGATCTAAGGACTAATTTACAGCTTAGATAGGGCCATTCATTTTGCTATTAGTTCTTTTTTTTTAAATAAGTTTCATCATTACTTACAGTAATATAAGGGAGTATACAGTTTCAATATCGATATTTGTGTTGGAATAGTTTGGTTACTCGTGAACAAAATACCACGAAAATATACTGTCCTTACCCACTGCTAATGCTCACCAGGTGACCTGAGTTTAAATAAACTGGAGCTAAGCATAGCTGAGTTATGCCCCTTTTCTTTTTACGTGTGTAACCTCTCAGCCGCCTTTTGACATGATAGAGAAAAATCAGTTTTCGTCATTTACGGCAGGCTACGTTTTGCATTGAATGTATGGCAGACAGACAGACAGACATACACACAGACAATTTATTCAATAAAATCCACTGGCCCAAAATGCATACATATGCAGGAATACATAAAGCCTGCGCAAAATGACATTTACATTATTTACATGGGTTTTTTTATTCTTATAAATTCGTAGTGGATTATTTACTATTGACCCTAAGTTGATGAACTTTGGTTAAGAAAAATAGATATTTTATATAAGGTATCATATGCATCTGAGGAAATAATAGAGATAAAGTTATGCTGAAGGTTAGAGGTAATATATTTATCTAAAAGTGCATTACCGGAACTGTAGGATTTACAAATTAATAATAAGTCTTTCTTCATATAGTTAGGCATGGTATCTTCCCGTATTTACTGCTATTGGAAAGTTACTTAAAATCCTTTTTAAGTAAGATGGAAGTGGTGAATTTAAGACTAAGATACCATATAACTGATGTATACTATATACATGACAGTGTCTGACCTGTGTAATATCATCACACTGTACAAACACATACTTTTGATAAAGCGGACTAAGATAGCATGATAACTGATGTATACCGTATACATAACAGGGTGTGACCTGTGTAATATCATCACACTGTACAAACACATACTTTTGATAAAGCGGACTCAGATAGCATAACAACTGATGTATACCGTGTACATGACAGTGTGTGACCTGTGTAATATCATCACTCTGTACAAACACATACTTTTGATCAAGTGGACTAAGGTAGCATACAACTGATGTATACCGTATACATGACAGTGTGTGATCTATGTAATATCATCACACAGTACAAACACATACTTTTCATAAAGCGGACTCAGATAGCATAACAACTGATGTATACCGTGTACATCACAGTGTGTGACCTGTGTAATATCATCACTCTGTACAAACACATACTTTTGATCAAGTGGACTAAGATAGCATATAACTGATTTATACTGTATATATGACAGTGTGTGACCTGTATTATATCATCACACTGTACTAACACATACTTTTGATAAAGTGGACTAAGATAGCATAATGACTGATGTATACCGTATACATGACAGTGTGTGACATGTGTTATATCATCACACAGTACAAACACATGCTTTTGTTCAAGCGGACTAAGTGTCATATTAACTGATGTATACCATATACAAGACAGTGTGTGACCTATATAATATCATCACACTATACAAACACATACTTTTGATAAAGCGGACTAAGATAGCATGATAACTGATGAATACCGTATACATGATAGTGTGGGACCTGTGTAATATCATCACACTGTACAAACACATACTTTTGATAAAGCGGAATAAGATAGCATGATAACTGATGTATACTGTATACATAACAGTGTGTGACCTGTGTAACACCATCACACTGTATTAACACATACTTTTGATAAAGCGGACTAAGATAGCATGATAACTGATGAATACCGTATACATGACAGTGTGTGACCTGTATTATATCATCACACTGTACAAACAAATACTTTTGATAAAGTGGACTAAGATAGCATATTACTGATGTATTCTGCATACATGACAGTGTGTGACATCTGTAATACCATCACACTGTACAAAGACATTCATTTGATAAAGTCGACTAAGAGAGCATAATAACTGATGTGTACCGTATACATGACAGTGTGTGACCTGTGAAATATCAGCACATTGTTCATACACATACTTTTGATGAAGCGGATTAAGATAGCATACAACTGATGTATACCGTATACATGACAGTGTGTGACCTATTTAATATCATCACACTGTACAAACACATACTTTTGAAAAAGCGGACTAAGATAGCATATAACTGATGCATACCGTATACATAACAGTGTGTGACCTATATAATATCATCACACTGTACAAACACATACTTTTGATAAAGCGGACTAAGATAGCATACAACTGATGTATACCGTATACATGACAGTGTGTGACCTATATAATATCATCACACTGTACAAACTCATACTTTTGATAAAGCGTACTAAGATACCATACAACTGATGTATACCGTATACATGACAGTGTGTGACCTATATAATATCATCACACTGTACAAACACATACTTTTGATAAAGCGGACTAAGATACCATACAACTGATGCATACCGTATACATAACAGTGTGTGACCTATATAATATCATCACACTGTACAAACACATCTTTTGATAAAGCGGACTAAGATAGCATAAAACTGATGTATACCGTATACATGACAGTGTGTGACCTATAGAATATCATCACACTGTACAAACACATACATTTGATAAAGCGTACTAAGATACCATACAACTGATGTATGCCGTATACATGGCAGTGTGTGACCTATATAATATCATCACACTGTACAAACACATACTTTTGATAAAGCGGACTAAGATAGCATGATAACTGATGTATACCGTATGCATGAAAGTGTCACCTGTGTAACATCATCACTCTGTACAAACACATACTTTTGATAAAGCGTACTAAGATACCAAACAACTGATGCATACCGTATACATGACAGTGTGTGACCTATATAATATCATCACATTGTACAAACACATTCTTTTGATAAAGTAGACTAAGATAGCATGATAACTGATGCATACTGTATACATGACAGTGTGTGACCTGTGTAATATCATCACACTGTACAAACACATACTTTTGATAAAGCGGACTAAGATAGCATAACAACTGATCTATACCGTCTGCATGGCAGTGTGCGACCTGTGTAATATCATCACTCTGTACAAACACATACTTTTGATCAAGCGTACTAAGATACCATACAACTGATGCATACCGTATACATGACAGTGTGTGACATATATAATATCATCACATTGTACAAACACATTCTTTTGATAAAGTCGACTAACATACCATACAACTGATGCATTCCGTATACATGACAGTGTGTGACCTATATAATATCATCACATTGTACAAACACATTCTTTTGATAAAGTCGACTAAGATAGCATGATAACTGATGTATACCGTATACATGACAGTGTGTGACCTGTGTAATATCATCACATTGTAGAAACACATGCTTTTGATAAAGCGGACTAAGATAGCATGATAACTGATGTATACCGTATACATGACAGTGTGTGACCTGTGTAATATCATCACATTGTAGAAACACATGCTTTTGATAAAGCGGACTAAGATAGCATATAACTGATGTATACTGTATATATGACAGTGTGTGACCTGTGTAATATCATCACTCTGTACAAACACATACTTTTGATAAAGCGGACTAAGGTAGGATACAACTGATGTATACCGTATACATGACAGTGTGTGATCTATGTAATTTCCTCACACAGTACAAACACATACTTTTGATAAAGCGGACTCAGATAGCATAACAACTGATGTATACCGTGTACATCACAGTGTGTGACCTGTGTAATATCATCACTCTGTACAAACACATACTTTTGATCAAGTGGACTAAGATAGCATATATAACTGATGTATACTGTATATATGACAGTGTGTGACCTGTGTTATATCATCACACTGTACAAACACATACTTTTGATAAAGTGGACTAAGATAGCATAATGACTGATGTATACCGTATACATGACAGTGTGTGACATGTGTTATATCATCACACAGTACAAACACATGCTTTTAATCAAGCGGATTAAGTGACATATTAACTGATGTATACCATATACATGACAGTGTGTGACCTATATAATATCATCACACTATACAAACACATACTTTTGATAAAGCGGACTAAGATAGGATGATAACTGATGAATACCGTATACATGACAGTGTGGGACCTGTGTAATATCATCACACTGTACAAACACATACTGTTGATAAAGCTAATAAGCTAGCATGATAACTGATGTATACTGTATACATAACAGTGTGTGACCTGTGAAATATCAGCACATTGTTCATACACACACTTTTGATAAAGCGGATTAAGATAGCATACAACTGATGTATACCGTGTACATGACAGTGTGTGACCTATTTAATATCATCACACTGTACAAACACATACTTTTGATAAAGCGGACTAAGATAGCATACAACTGATGTATACCGTATACATGACAGTGTGTGACCTATATAATATCATCACACTGTACAAACACATACTTTTGATGAAGCGGACTAAGATAGCATATAACTGATGCATACCGTATACATAACAGTGTGTGACCTATATAATATCATCACACTGTACAAACACATACTTTTGATAAAGCGGACTAAGATAGCATACAACTGATGTATACCGTATACATGACAGTGTGTGACCTGTATAATATCATCACACTGTACAAACTCATACTTTTGATAAAGCGTACTAAGATACCATACAACTGATGTATACCGTATACATGACAGTGTGTGACCTATATAATATCATCACACTGTACAAACACATACTTTTGATAAAGCGGACTAAGATACCATACAACTGATGCATACCGTATACATAACAGTGTGTGACCTATATAATATCATCACACTGTACAAACACATCTTTTGATAAACAGTCAGGGTGGCCTCTCTGGGATGTGGATTTTCAATTCCTACTGCAGGACCCGGTTTTTCGCGTGCGTGGGCAAAGTCACTGAAGCGCGTGTAAAAGGACTTTGAATGTCCTGTGTATTGGTGTCACTTCATCGTTAGCGCTTGGTTGATTCCCGGCCTTCATTACCACCAGGAGGCTCGTTTAGGTGTCTGCGGCCTGTGCGGTCAGCGGGTGAATGTGGATACATGGAAAGACGTGTGTGTACTTGAATGTGTGTGATTTAAAATTAACTTGTTGCACTATCAGGATTGTTTGAAAATTATTACGTGAACTTCACGAGTTTAGTGGTTTATCTATTCATCATAGCACACAATGAATGGTCTACGATTCAATACGACATTCAGTAGATGTTGAGAGTTCACACAAGTGTGTGAGTATTTCCTATATCAATTACCAGTATTTTCTTGAGTATAGTGCGCAACCCCCTCTAGCGGATTCAGTATTTTAGGGGGAAAAATCGAATGTCAAGTGCAGAAATAAATTACACTGTAGATCTACCCCTTCAGCGAATTCCGGTAAACGAACGGGTGATGAGAAACTTGGTCAGTACAAATTCAAAATTTGAGATAAAAAATCACCAGACAAATTTATTTACCGTTTAAATTGTATTTTTTGTTCTGCCAGGCATTGTTTTACATCCAGGGATTAAGATTACCTTGTGTATTTTCTCGTAAACTAAGCCGGACACAGCTATCAGCTGTACACACGTTTTCTTGGAATCTACCGGTGATACGGTCAAGACACACCCAATGATATATAACTTTACAGTATTTTAATGCAAGGATCGGCAAAAATTGTATCTGAAACTTATCAGTAATAATATATCCCAATATCTTGTTAATTTAGTTGCAGCTTTTACTAAACATATTTTGAATAATAATAACCCTAAGCGAAGCAGCTGATCGCTATTGCCGGGTAATAATTTTTCACATGGAACCAGTCTGACCAGTCACCGTCAAGGCTCTCGCGCACGTGATCACGAGAACTACGTGTTGACATAGAATCGTCAAACTATAACAAATATGACTTTTAACGAGTCAAAGTATGGCATTTATGATATATGTATCCATTCTCTGTCAATTAAAGTTCGTTTCAAGGCGTCAATAGCGGTAATCTGACCGTGGTCGCTGTTAATAAAAGGTGAGTTGCGCGATCTTCCGCTCCCTTCGCCGAAATTAATTAAAACAATATTTAAAGGAATTTTGAATAGAATTAATGAAATAAGTTACATACATAAGTCCAGATATAAAAAAAACAACACTTTTTATAGCCAGACAGTGTAATTACATTATTAATTTGCGTACTTTAGTATGGAATTGTTGACATGGTATTTCCGGTGTTACGTGCCCACGGCAATATCTTTCCATGGGGGGAAAAAAATCATCAAAAGTCATTATTTCGTGTATATTGCGCACCCTCTTCTACACAGCTATGTTTTTTGGACAAATATTGCGCACTATACTCAAGAAAATACGGTAGCAGCTGATTAGTTATTTCATCCACGTCATGGAACAGTTAAGGCATATCGTTTTGATCGTTTATTTGAGGATGTTAGAAATAAAAGTCAACGGAAGAAATCCGTACGCCTGGTGTCTTGTTTCTTTGCTTTATGAAATATTTAGTCCCACCAAAGATATATGTTCATTCTGAAATCGTGTTCAGATGGCATCAACAGCTCCATTTATTAGTCAACACGAACAATAATAATTATGGGATACATCAGCATCACAAAGAGTACCACCTGTTTCAGGCGGGTGTTTGTTGCAAGTTCAATTGCGCGTGTTATGGCAACAATATGTTGAATAAGCTATAATTTACACTATAGCAATTGCAAGAATAATAACATTAAGTATAAATATAAATGGGGAAGAAAACATGATCTTATTCAATGACAAGACAGATGGTTTACGTACTTGTCCGTTGTCGACAGGTCGGAATTCGCTTTATGCAAATATTTTTACCCGGGCATACATTCCATTGGCTAACTTGGACAGTATGTTTTTCTACACACAATGTTGCTTGTGATATTCAGTGCGCGCGCGTTTACATGTATGTTTCATCGTTTCTACCGTTATTTATTATAAACGAAATTAGGTTGTTTTAACGTTCGTGATCGAAAATCGGACAACTACACGATCGATAACGATTCAAACTCGTAATAAAAAAGGAAATAATCATATTGTTATGTTACAATGTTAGCGGAATACGTTTTCAAAAACTACTGATACGGACTGTATGTCTGACTTAAAATACTTTATAAGGCATAGTTGGGAATGCAAGTCGGCAATTTGAAACTAAAGTACTCATGGAAATGGAAAAAAACTGTTTTGCTGGATTTAATAATCGACACAAAGCATTACGTAGATGTAAATACGAAATAACAAAACAACTGGAAAAGTACTAGTCTTGATTTGCTAGTTTTATCTCAGTGCTCAATACAAAATGTACTTTACAGGAGGTAATTGTAGGCACTTTCAACATTCAAAAATAAAACTACTGACAAATCACTAACCACTGACAAATCACATGCACGTGGGTTTCAAGCACCTGTTTTTACCTGTCGTCAAGGTGTCATAGGTCATGGACATTCACCTTGATCTTCAAACACCTGGTTATGCTCAGTTTCACAACAGTCTACGTGTAAAAAGATATAAAAACCTTTGATACGCTGTATTTGTGCCAAAGCCCAATTAGTACTAATTGAGTTGTTTGAATATTTATATATTTTGTATATTAACTGCATTTATTTAAAATCTGAGATCGAATAAACCAGGGTTTTTTTTCATTTCCGTGAGTACATTAGTGCCGCAAATGCTTAGAAAGCTGCTTTCAATTCATAGTGGCTTGTGTCGACTTCCTGTTAGTAATTTGATTGGTCGGTCAAACTTCGCGGAAGGTCGTTCTGACGTGACCTGTGAAGTACACAGCGGTTGCGAGATTTTGTATATGAGTTTAATAAGATTGAGGTAATCGAGGCATGTGATTAATCCTGTTTTGTTTATTGAAAGCAGTAGTTGTTTATTGTTAAGCAAGTTTATCTCTGCAGCCGTTGAAATATGCAGCTACTCGCCGACTCGTCTCGCATCAAAACACGTGTCTGTGTACTCGCGGGCAGATGACCACGGAGTACGTTGATCACCGTGTCGGATTAACGAGACTAATTAATAAGTGATTTCAGTGGTTCGTTGCAAATTCGGTGTGTCGATGTCGGGAGTGCGAGGCTGTCGGATTAACGGGTCTAAATAGCGATGAAGTATATTGTAGATGTATATTGCTGCACGATCGATTGTCAAACCATTAAAACTATTCCATGGTTCACACTACCATACAGCTAATTCAAGGAATTCGAGACACGCACGTCTGTTAAAAGTTGATATAAGTACCTTAATGCATGTCCAAGATACTAACCCTTACTTGTTGACAAAGAAACTCGTAAGGTGTGTCATTGTCGAGTACAGCCTGACGCGTTATTGTTGTGACTGTTAATTTGACGCATTCATAATTACTGGATGAACGTTTAGGAGTATTTCAGACCTTTATTGATATCTCCCTGTATTTGTACATGTTTATGTACATAAAACATTAAATCAACTGAAACATGTATTATGTATTATATTAAAATAGCATAATATTTTTAGATCATAATTTGTTTTGAAATATTTTAGCCCGTTATCAATTCCATATGTTATTGGGCAATTATTGGTATATTATTAATGTTAAATGTGTTCATATACAATCATATAGCAAATATTTCGATATTGACATCAATACATTAATTTTCGCTTCGCTTCTATTCTCTTGCATTTTCACAATTCTTCGCCAGTGGCTGGAAGTATGAACGATCGAGCGAATTCCGATTCAAATAATCTTTGTATTCTCGCAAAACGCCGCGCCTGTGATGTCCATACTTAGTACTTTGGCTAATTCGTGGTGTCATCAACTATCATACCACGGGAAAGAAATCGAAGAGGCGACGATATATTTTAACGTGGAGGGGTAAGTTCATTTTGGGAGAAGTCACGTGCTGTATTGCGTCATCCCAGTTGACTGCGGGGTGATCACTGGCTCCCATAAATTTGATGCTGCTTCCCATTTGATTACGCGTATTTGGTACAGGGATTACCGGTACCTAATACAATTAATGTCCAAAAAACAATGAACACCTGTTATTTTTATTTGTTTAAAACACACGACGTAGGTTTTCCGTATCTGGACCCAATTATGATCCGACTTCCATCTTCATCAATTTAACACATCAATCTGTGCTGTGACTAGTTTTAAACATCAAGCGTGTCGCGTGTGTAAGAGTTAAAACTAATCTGAAACAACATTAAAAGTGAGAAGAAGTTAGTGCTGAAATCATACTGGGTATATAAAATTCCAGTTCCCATTTTTTTCTGTACCATTTCATCATGGCATCAGTGAAAAGCAGACGACAAGCATTGCGGAGAAGTTAGCGTTGATCAAGAGAGAAAGAGATTCACAGGCTAAAGACAGAAGACATCAGAAGACAGAGACATGAAGCAGGAAAAGACGGCGTACGTGAGTGAGTGAGTTTGGTTTTACGCCGCTTTTCGCAATATTCCAGCAATATCACGGCGGGGGACACCAGAAATGGGCTTCACACATTGTACCCACGTCGGGATTCGAATCCGGGTCTTCGGCGTGACGATCGAACGCTTTAACCACTAGGCTACCCGACCGCCCCAAGACGGCGTACGACCAGACACTGGACAATGCACTGTTTGCGTGGTTTACGCTATCCCGACATGACGGGACACCCATCTCTGGCGAAGTAATGAAATTTCAAGCCCAAAAGATTATTTCATTCATGTATATCTTACCATATTTGCATTCAAATGGGCCCAACAGTCAAAGTAGTTAACAATAACGGAACATCAAAACTTCTACAAAAGATCGATCTTACTCGAACAAAAATAAAATCATACATTGTATTTATTCTCACAAACACCGGCAATTCTTCTGTCGAAACCATGCATGCGCATTTACGTACATACGTCATCAAGTGTGCATATACAGTACATGTATTGGACTCCTCTTTAGTTCAACTATCACCTGACCTACATTCCATTGGCCCTGAGACCCGCGTTATCGGGGGGGGGGGGGGGGGGGGGGGGGGGGGGGACTGTTTAACTGCTAATCACAGTGGATAATTAAATATACAGAGTTTCCTGTATATGGCAGATGTGTATGCCGATTGAGGAATTTGCATTATTTCTAGAAGTACTGTATGCATATGAAATATATATTAGAAAATCACCGTGGGCATGTGGACTGTAAATATCAAATGCCCCACAGCATATTAACAACATCAAATAACAATCTTATGTTATCCCATACGCATGTAAGCATTATGAAATCGACGCTAAAACAAGGAAATAATTCTGTTGCACCCAAGGTGATGTGTTTAAGAACATTGGTTTTGTATGAAATAAGACACCCCGCAACATGTAATAATAGGTTAATCATATTTTATTCATCTGAGATTTGTAAACAGGCCAAACTGGCTTATGTAAATAACGCTCCCTCCAACACAACATATATTAAATACCGCATTCAGCAATATTCCAGCTATATGACGGCGGTCTGTAATCTAGTCTTGACCAGACAGTCCTGTGATTGACATATTGAGCATCGATCCACGCAATTGGGATTGATGACATGCATCAACCAAGTCAGGGTCGCTGACTTTGTTGATGCATGTCATCGTTTGTTTGTTCGTTGTTTATCGCCGCACCCAGCAATATTCTAGCTATATGACGGCGGTCTGTAAAATAATCGAGTCTGGACCAGACAACCCAGCGATTAATATCATGAGCATCGATCCACGCAATTGGGATCGATGACATGCATCAACCAAGTCAGCGAGCCTGGACACCCGATCCCGTTGGTCGCCTTTTACAAGCATGGTCACCTTTTACGGCAAGCATGGGCTGCTGGCATGTCATCGTATCTCAATTGCTTGAATCCACATGCACATCAATTCCAACAGATTTCTCCTGGGTTTTTTATATCTTTTTTCGCCACGGAAGTAATCAAGGTAATCGCCGTTTCACTTCGACTTACCCGATTTCATAATGTTTTATGCAGTAACTAAACTGATCAAAAACTCCGTGAAACTATTTTTACCACAAGTTCGTTAAATTGTCGCTGTCTCGGCGCCTTATAACAGAGGCCCGCAAGCGCTTAGCACCACTGGTAATGCAAATATGATTCGCCAGGCATATGTCTTTTACCCTTTTCAACTGGTGTTCCCTTAAAGAACCACCAGTTGAAAGGGTAATAGACATATGCGCAACACGTTGGTATTTAATGCTTGCTAATCGTATATTTAAGCTTCATTTATCCAATGAGGACAGTCGGGATTTTATTATCGATTTCAATTGTGTGGCGGCAGATTCATATATAATATAACCCCAGATCCATATTGGTAATGCTTTACGCATGGTAATCAACCGCGTTATCGTGGTTCTAAATATTTGAATCTGCTGTCACAATTATTTTGATTGCTATTAAAATTCCACATGCCCCCAAATCCCAACACATTTTTCCTGCTTTTGATCTTTTTTCACCACCGCGTTACGCATGGAGATTGGCGAAAATAGTCGAAAACAACCGTGTTCATTTGTGTACATGGTGTAAGCATTTGCATAATGCAGTGGCGATACGGAACGTTGAGGTGAACATCGCCATCACACACACATATGCTGTCACAATTAAAATCGCTAATACAATACCACATGTCCCCCCATTTCCAACATATTTCTCCTGCTTTTTATCTTTTCTGAAAATGAAAGCCATTTATTCTTGTAATCGCCGTTTTTGATGACTGTTGTTGTCTATTCATATGTATAATAAAACCACACATACATATTTGTCAGGCGATACCCTTGGAAACCATCATGGTTATCATGGTTTAAAATATTGAAATCTGCTGTCACAATTCCAACACATTTCTCCTGCGTTTTAAATATTTTTCGCCACCGCGTTACGCATGGAAGGTGGCGAAAATAGTTAAAAACAACTGCGTTATAGCGTTCCGTAAGCATTTGCGATTCTAATGTTATCAAATTCGTAGATTCAAGGAAATGCCATAAATCCCTGTATAACCATGATAACAACTTCCGATAAGTTTATTATTACATAAACAGAACCACCTGCCCGACATGCTCATTACAGAACATTTCAATACATACACAGCACACAGATCACTTTTACGTTGTCCCATGACCTCATTGTAGACATGATAGAGCTACTGGTTACCGACCAGTTATCGCCAGTTTTTTTTTTAATTTCTGTCACTCCGTGATTTCAGTTCGTGAAAAATGATTTAGTTGATCTCTGTTATAACGTGTATAACTTTCCCGTCGTCTTGACAGCACGTGCCACGTGATCACGCATATACGCTTCATTTATACAAATGACATTACAAATTTGTCGTCTGCAAACCAATATTCCCCACATTCGATCTCTACATGCTATCATATGTACTATGGATTTCGATATATACACATGCTACGTACAGCTCAAATAGGTTTCAGAATTGTATTTTGAGAAAGAAATGACTGACCGATAGAAAGCAATGCCAGAACGGAAGTGCGTCATTGTGTTTTGTTTTTTATTTTCGAGTGAATAAGTCGCGATGGCCCACATGTCTTTGATAAAGCTGTATTCGGGCTTGGCGATTATTGTGGTTTTTTTAAAAAAAATATTTCCTCACAAGTGTTTTGTCATTTTCGGATAAATCTTTCTCTCTTCCAATGAAAACGAGCAAAATTAAAATGATATCCCGTGCGACAACGGGGAGTTGGCGATAATTTATAGCCAGTAGCAATACAGTCTAAATAGTTTTGGTAAATAATTTGTTTACGAAATGTTGTGTCACATGATATGCAAATTAGGTGTAATGCCACGTCACCACTGCGCCGGAAATTAGCTTTTTGTCCGTCATCCTTTTGCCGGATCATGGTTGGTCAGATTACAACAATGGGTACCGTTTTTCAGATGGAAATCGCGCGGGTGTTAAAAATATTGAACTTCGTGGACATATCGTGCTTGGTTACCACATGTGACAAAGATTTCTCATGTATATATTCTGGCATTAAACAACGTGTCCGTGCCGATAACTCAAGGTGACAAATGCCGACTGACATGACTAACATCCCACGAACGTCTTTCGCATGCTCGAATTATTCCGTACCGTTTCGCCACATAATAAAGTAGCGGAAGGGAACATTGAGGTGAGTATCGACATCACACACACATATATATGCTTTCACCAGTTCACAATTAAAATCGCTAATAAAATAACACATGTTCCCCCAATTTCCAACATATTTCTCCTGCTTTCGATCTTTTCTGAAAATGTATTTTCTTGGGGAATGTAATTTTCGATTCAATTGTGTGGCGGCAGATTTATATATAATAAAATCCCATTTACATGTTTGTCAGGCGATATCCACGGAAACCAACCGCGTTATCTTGTTTTAATATATTGAAATTTGCTGTCTCAATTCCAACACATTTCTCCTTTTTTTTCGCCACTGCGTTACAGTGTTCCGTAAGCATTTGCGATTCTCATGTTATCAAAATTGTCATACATAATTCATGGATTCAAGAAAATGCCATAATTCCCTGTATAAACAACTAAAAATTCTCGTGCAAAATTCGTGGGTTCGAGGAAATGCTGGCTTTGATTTTTTAATGAGGTGCCATAAATCACTGTATAAACAACTTGGTGACACTGACAAGTTTATTACATGAACAGAACACCTGCCCGACATTCTCATTACATAACATTTCCTGTGTGTTACAGCAAAGATCACGATTGTATTTGTAGGAATTACCATAATTAATTCACATGGTGTAACTTGCGTTGACAATACGATGAGACCTGACATTAGGCACATGTAGTCAGCTGATCCGGTCGAAGAACTCTCAAGTGGTCTGCACATCCGGTTAAGGAGCTCTCAAAATGTGACGAAAAGTCTTTTCTTGGATACCTAAGACAGTCAAAGCTCTTGAGGATTTCCTTATTCTCTCTCCAATGTCTTTTTGGTTGAAGGCAACATTGTATTACGCTTAATAATGACGATGTACTTATAGGTGTATATTTTATTGGCGCTTCTTCTTCTTGGCAGCTGATGGTAAATAAACCGCACTCGGTTATCTCCCTTGAACGCACGCGAACGGCTTGCCCACCAATTCCAACACATTTCTCCTGCTTTTGATATTTTTTCGCCACCGCGTTACGCATGGAAGTTGGGGAAAAACATCGCGTTACGGTGCGTTATAGTATTCCTTGTGCATTTGTGATTCTAATGATATAAGTTTTATTACAAAATTCATCACATGAAGTTTGCAGTTGCCAATTGAAAATACCCTACTGTTTTGCATCGTTTTTTTTAACATTTTCCCTTTCTAAGTCAAGATTACTGTTAATATTTTTTTCAAAAGTACACTAATACAAACATTATGAATGTATGTTACTATTTGTGTCTTTCTTCTTTTGAATACGAAAAAGGGGGAAAAAATGTAAAAACAGGCCAAACTGAATTTCTACACAGAGTTATGGGAATTGAATTGTCGCACGGGGAAGAGGCCACCCTAACTGATAAAGCGGACTAAGATAGCATAAAACTGATGTATACCGTATACATGACAGTGTGTGACCTATAGAATATCATCACACTGTACAAACACATACATTTGATAAAGCGTACTAAGATACCATACAACTGATGTATGCCATATACATGGCAGTGTGTGACCTATGTAATATCATCACACTGTACAAACACATACTTTTGATAAAGCAGACTAAGATAGCATGATAACTGATGTATACCGTATGCATGAAAGTGTCACCTGTGTAACATCATCACTCTGTACAAACACATACTTTTGATAAAGCGTACTAAGATACCAAACAACTGATGCATACCGTATAGATGACAGTGTGTGACCTATATAATATCATCACATTGTACAAACACATTCTTTTGATAAAGTAGACTAAGATAGCATGATAACTGATGCATACTGTATACATGACAGTGTGTGACCTGTGTAATATCATCACACTGTACAAACACATACTTTTGATAAAGCGGACTAAGATAGCATAACAACTGATCTATACCGTCTGCATGGCAGTGTGCGACCTGTGTAATATCATCACTCTGTACAAACACATACTTTTGATAAAGCGTACTAAGATACCATACAACTGATGCATACCGTATACATGACAGTGTGTGACATATATTATATCATCACATTGTACAAACACATTCTTTTGATAAAGTCGACTAACATACCATACAACTGATGCATTCCGTATACATGACAGTGTGTGACCTATATAATGTCATCACATTGTACAAACACATTCTTTTGATAAAGTCGACTAAGATAGCATGATAACTGATGTATACCGTATACATGACAGTGTGTGACCTGTGTAATATCATCACATTGTAGAAACACATGCTTTTGATAAAGCGGACTAAGATAGCATGATAACTGATGTATACCGTATACATGACAGTGTGTGACCTGTGTAATATCATCACATTGTAGAAACACATGCTTTTGATAAAGCGGACTAAGATAGCATAATAACTGATGTATACCGTATACATGACAGTGTGTGACCGGTGTAATATCATGACACTGAACAAACACATACTTTTGATGAAGCATAATAAGTTACCATGCACCTGATGCATACTGTATACATGACAGTGTGTGACCTGTGTAATATCATCACACTGTACAAACACATACTTTTGATAAAGCGGACTAAGATAGCATATAACTGATGTATACTGTATATATGACAGTGTGCGACCTGTGTTATATCATCACACTGTACAAACACATACTTTTGATAAAGCGGACTAAGATAGCATATAACTGATGTATACTGTATATATGACAGTGTGTGACCTGTGTAATATCATCACTCTGTACAAACACATACTTTTGATAAAGCGGACTAAGGTAGCATACAACTGATGTATACCGTATACATGACAGTGTGTGATCTATGTAATTTCCTCACACAGTACAAACACATACTTTTGATAAAGCGGACTCAGATAGCATAACAACTGATGTATACCGTGTACATCACAGTGTGTGACCTGTGTAATATCATCACTCTGTACAAACACATACTTTTGATCAAGTGGACTAAGATAGCATATATAACTGATGTATACTGTATATATGACAGTGTGTGACCTGTGTTATATCATCACACTGTACAAACACATACTTTTGATAAAGTGGACTAAGATAGCATAATGACTGATGTATACCGTATACATGACAGTGTGTGACATGTGTTATATCATCACACAGTACAAACACATGCTTTTAATCAAGCGGACTAAGTGACATATTAACTGATGTATACCATATACATGACAGTGTGTGACCTATATAATATCATCACACTATACAAACACATACTTTTGATAAAGCGGACTAAGATAGCATGATAACTGATGAATACCGTATACATGACAGTGTGGGACCTGTGTAATATCATCACACTGTACAAACACATACTGTTGATAAAGCTAATAAGCTAGCATGATAACTGATGTATACTGTATACATAACAGTGTGTGACCTGTGTAACATCATCACACTGTATTAACACATACTTTTGATAAAGTGGACTAAGATAGCATGATAACTGATGAATACCGTATACATGACAGTGTCTGACCTGTATTATATCATCACACTGTACAAACACATACTTTTGATAAAGAGGAATAAGATAGCATGATAACTGATGTATACCGTATACATAACAGTGTGTGACCTGTGTAACATGATCACACTGTATTAACACATACTTTTGATAAAGTGGACTAAGATAGCATGATAACTGATGAATACCGTATACATGACAGTGTGTGACCTGTATTATATTATCACACTGTACAAACACATACTTTTGATAAAGTGGACTAAGATAGCATATTACTGATGTATTCTGCATACATGACAGTGTGTGACATCTGTAATATCATCACACTGTACAAAGACATTCATTTGATAAAGTCGACTAAGAGAGCATAATAACTGATGTGTACCGTATACATGACAGTGTGTGACCTGTGAAATATCAGCACATTGTTCATACACATACTTTTGATAAAGTGGACTAAGATACAATGCAACTGATGTATACCGTATACATGACAGTGTGTGACCTATATAATATCATCACACTGTACAAACACATACTTTTAATGAAGCGGACTAAGATAGCATGATAACTGATGTATACCGTATGCATGAAAGTGTGTGACCGGTGTAATATCATGACACTGAACAAACACATACTTTTGATGAAGCATAATAAGTTACCATGCACCTGATGCATACCGTATACATGACAGTGTGTGACCTGTGTAATATCATCACACTGTACAAACACATACTTTTGATAAAGCGGACTAAGATAGCATATAACTGATGTATTTACATTTAGTACTAACGACTAAATGACTTTATCGCGCGTATCCAAACCATGGGCTAATTACGTCTGTAACCCAACCACCCCTCGTAACCCAATCACCCCGGGCCACCACTCGGCACCGTGCCCGGGGAATAATCCTGCGCAAGCATCATCCCCTCTTTGTTAGTCGGTCATTCGCGACCAACCCTCCACCAGTACACACGTGTGTCACTGTCTAGAAACGCTTTCTTTCGCTTTGGACGTTTCTTTTGTACCCAGTCGCGACCGTTTTGTCGATTACGCTTCGAATACCATCTATTCCAACACTCGCCGTATCGCATTTACACAATCGCGACCGTTTCGCCGATTACGCTTTAAATACCATCTATTTTCAGCACTCGCCGTATCGCATTTATTCCGTTCCACTCCCGAACTTCACCCTCGGGACAATTTACGCTTGTGGAATACCAACTCACCACCTCGACCTTTGTGATGCCTCCCAAGAGAAGAGCAACCGTCAACCACAAGCTGGTGAGGGGAGCCAAGCAGCCCAGGACAACCAGAAGACAAACCCCGGGAGTACACATTGTACAGGAGGCAACAGCTGATGGTGAGTCTGCCAATCACGGCAATATCGAAGGTGGCAACAGAATTAACGTACAATCGGCGCAGCTTGTAAATGCCGCACAGGCTGCCAACTCGGCTACCCAGGTAAACGAGCAACTGGAAAAAATACTCCAGTTGCTGGAACATTCAGCGCCTGGCCCGGTTAGCGCAAACCAACAGGTAAGGCGTGGTTTTAGTTCGCCCGCCATTTCGCCCAACATAGGGAGAATCCCCAATGCCCTCAACGAGGCCGACGGAGACGCGGCTTGGCCAGCCAATCACACCACAGGATACGGGGATTCCCTTTCTTTCCGTGCGGACGGATAGACGCGCACGTCAAACAACAGGTGAGGGAAAAAATCTGGCGTGGCGAGTATGTCGACCTCGGCACAATACTACCAAACAACGAGGGAGGTCACGAGGACGGTACGATTACCATGGCGTACGACTCCTCAGGTAAGGTAATTTTTAAACCAATTAAGCAGCAACCAAAGCGTCTGTCCCTGGCGAGCTGGACTTCAGCTTTCCACATTTTCATGTGTATATATGTTAGTAGGCACTCCGAGGTCCGCACAACCCAGGGGTTGCTGTCCTACATGGAAACCATACGGACGGCGGCGCTTCGATTCGGGGGGGATGCCTGGTCAACCTACGACCAACAATTCCGACACAGAATGTCAAGGGACCCCTCACGACGCTGGGACAACATTGACGGGGAGTTGTGGCTGAAGTACATGGTAACACAGCCGGTACTACAACCAGAATCAGGCGGACGGGGCGCAATGACACACGTACAGGGGGACATCGCCAGTCAGGTATGCTGGGATTTCAATAAATTTGGCTGTAACAGGGTTAACTGTAAGTACACTCACAAATGCGGTAAGTGTGGCGAACATTCCCATAGCTCTGGGACCTGCTTTCGAGGGAATGGGGTCCAACCGACCCCATACAAGCCCAATCAGCCTTTTCCTAACAGAAAACAACCCCGCAAGGCAGGTAAATTCAATGGCCCCTTCCCCCGTGGACCTCAATGAAATGGCACCTTGGTTACGCCAATATGCTAGGGTCAATTACAGAGATGCAAATTATTTATGGGTAGGTTTTAGCTTTGGCTTTAAGCTCGAGTTCCAGGGAAGCCGCAAGGGTCGCCTGGCACGAAACTTGCGATCAGCCACGCACCAAGACACGGCAGGCTACGTGAAACAAAAACTACAAAAGGAAGTCGACCTTGGCAGGATGGCGGGCCCCTTCAAGGACACCCCCCTAGACAACCTCCAAGTATCCCCAATAGGCCTGGTGCCCAAGAAGCAGCCAGGGTATGGTCAGCACGTGGGTAAGCATGCGGAGGAATTCCGTCTAATTCACCATCTATCCTATCCCAGGGGTAAATCTATAAATGACTTCATAGACACAGAGGCCTGCTCCGTTGTGTACGCCAGATTTGATGAAGCTACCCATATGGTTCTACAACTGGGAAAGGGAGCACTACTAGCAAAATTCGACATTCAGTCGGCCTTTAGAATTATACCAGTCCACCCATCCGATTTTGAGCTGCTAGGCATCAGATTCGAAGGTGAGTTCTATTTCGATAAATGCTTACCATTTGGCTGCTCCATCTCTTGCGCCATATTTGAAACGTTTAGTACCTTCTTGCAATGGTGCATGCAATCGCATCTTCCAACGCGTCCGATCATGCATTACCTGGACGACTTCCTAACGGGGGGCACAGCAGGCACCAGCCACTGCTCAGACAACCTCAACGGATGCGTGAATACACTTGAACAGCTCGGGGTTCCTATTGCGCACGACAAGACAGTGGGCCCCACAACCAAACTGACATTCCTAGGGCTGGAAATCGACACCATTGCAATGCAGATCAGAATCCCAGAGCCCAAGATCAAGGAGGCAACAAGGGAAATCCATGACATCCTGTCAACAGGTAACATCAAGGTCACAAAAATGGCCCTTCAGTCCCTCATAGGCAAGCTTAACTTTATGTGCAGGGCTATACCAATGGCAAGGGCATTCAGCCGCAGGCTAATCGATCTGCTTAGCAAAGGTAAGCAACCATTTCACCACATTAGGATTACCAGCTGGGTCAAGGAAGACCTACAAAAGTGGTTAACATTTCTTACAAGTTACAACGGCATTTCAGTGTTTCAGGACCAACTATGGGTGGACAGCGATTTCCTCCAGCTGTTTTCAGACGCAGCGGGCGGCGCCGGCTTTGGGGCCTACATGCAGGGCAAATGGTTTAACGGCGCATGGCCAACCCAGTGGGTGACGGATGGAACTACACGGGACTTGACGCTCCTGGAGCTGTTCCCCATCACACTGGCCATCCAAATCTGGGGCAAGCAACTCCCAAACAAAAAGGTCCTCTTTTACTGCGACAACCAAGCCGTCGTAACAATAATCAACAAGCAGTCAACCAAGGCCCCCAGAGTGATGAGCCTACTCCGTCGCCTAATCCTGCAGTGCCTCCGATATAATATTATGTTTAAGGCAAAGTATGGTTGTTCCACTGCTAACACTATTGCCGATGCTCTCTCGAGGTTTCAGCTCAAACGCTTCCGAGAGGCAGCACCAGCCGCGGACCAGAACCCAACACCTATCCCGTGCAACATATGGCTGATCTGAGGCAGGAAGCCGGCAGACTCCTACAACAATCTCTGTCTACTAATACATGGGCCACTTACCAAACAGGCATCAATGCCTTGCACCAGTTCCGGTCCGCACACCAGCTACAAGAAGTGTGGCCAGTCCCGCTGGATCAGGTCGTAAACTTTATTGCTTATCTGTCAGTCACTCACCACTCCCCCAACACAGTCAAGACTTACATTGCAGCGCTGTCTTCACACCACAAATTCCACGGGCTCACCGACTGTACAAACCATTTCCTGGTAGGCAAGATTGTAACTGGCTTACACAAATCAGCGGGCCGTCCAGACACCAGAAAACCGATCACTGCAGATCTGCTGCAGGTAGTAACCAACAATCTGCCTCACGTATGCTCATCAGCATATGAAGCCAGGCTGTTCAAGGCAGTCTACTGCACAGCCTTCTTCGGCTTCTTTAGGGTTAGCGAACTGGTCCAAACTGGACCCTCAAAAACAGGTTGCGCCATCCAGAATCTAAGCTTCTCGGGCAACCCCCAGCAGCTTGCAATCCATTTACCACACTCAAAGTCCGATCAGTACAGGATGGGGACAACAGTTACAATGTCACCTATACCAGGTAACCCGCTATGTCCGGTAGTCGCCATCAAGCACTACCTGGAGGCGCGCCCCTCCGGCCCACAACATGCATTCGTCCACTTTGACCATTCCCCCGTTACAAGGTACCAATTCCAGGCACTCCTAAAAAAGGCCTTAGCACACAGCAACATAAACACGGCCTGCTATTCTTCGCACTCCTTCCGCATTGGGGCAGCCACATCAGCAGCCATGAACGGGGTGCCCGAACACCTCATACAACAATACGGCAGGTGGAAATCAGATTGCTACAATGCTTACATACGCCTACCAACAAATTCAATGTTGCACAACTAATTCAAATAGTCTTTCATGGTACTTACTACACTTCTTATTGTTTACAGTTTGGATGGTGGGATCCAGCTACATGGCCAGGGCACGGCAGTACTTGCTCCTGAAGGGCACCAGTCCGAACCAACCGAGGATGCTATGGCTGGCACGAGGGGGGATGAGGTGGAAGGAGCTGGACACCATTCTGGATGCACAGGTCAAGGCGACACGGCGCAGCCCCAGAGCCCTCATCATTCACCTGGGCTCCAACGACCTGTGCTCGGTCAAGGGCAGCCAACTCTACCTTGACATGGTGGCATCAATCCTTCGGATACAACTCCAGCTTCCTGACACCAGGATCATCGTATCCTCAATGCTGCCCAGGCGCTACTGGCACGATGCCAGGGACCCACTAAAGAGCGAGGGGATGCGGAAGAATACCAACCGCCGACTGGCCAACCGAGTCAAAGAGCTCGGCGGTACAATGGTGCCACATCCCCAGATCCTGGCATCAGACAAGACATGGTACGCCTGGGAGGGCGTCCACCTCAGCGACAAAGGACTGTGTGTGTTTACGGACAATTTATTGCATGCCCTGGCGCTCGTTTTGCGCCTGTAAGGATATTATCTCCACAGGTTAGTGTTTCCTTTCAGTACATAGGCAAGCCGGGCAACAATGCTATCTCCGCGTATCGCGTGGCCGTGGGTGTGGGGTAGCACTCGGGTGCTTTGTGGCGGGGTTCTTGTGGGCTACACTGCTAGTAACAAATTAACTTGCTTCCAAATTAATACTCGTGCTTAAGGCTACCTGCTTTTCAGCGGGAACCTTTCCGGGGTTACCTGCTTCTCAGTGGGAACCTTGTCTTTCCCGACTTTTCAGCCGGGGAATCGTAAAATAACATACGTTGGGGCAAACAATTGCCACGTATATGGGCCAGGCGGCGGAAGTCGTCTTGTCAACTGGTAGCTGACAGTTGGGTCCGCGGCGGGGGGCCGCACAATGGTTTTGCTAATGGGGCCGGGCAGTGTGATCTGCTTTGGCCGGCTACCTGGGGCTGGGCAGCGGCAGTCTGACTTAGGCCAGCAGCGTGGAGCTGCTTTTGGCAGCGTGGGAGTTGCCAAGCAATGGTAGCGGTTAAATATGCTACCGTGGGGGCCGGACAGCGGTAGCAGTCCCAGGCCAGCAGCGCTAGCTGCAATCGCCGTCGGCCACGCGCGTGGCCATGGCAACGGTAGCATTTTGGTATACACAATTAGCAGCTAAGTAGCCCACTAGTACCTGCACACCCTCGGCCATTTAACCCAACCTCATCTTCTGTTTATATTAAAGGCACGGGCACCCACGGCGCGGTGGCCCGTGCCTCTCCTTGGCATATCGCGGGATAATTACATTTAGTACTAACGACTAAATGACTTTATCGCGCGTATCCAAACCATGGGCTAATTACGTCTGTAACCCAACCACCCCTCGTAACCCAATCACCCCGGGCCACCACTCGGCACCGTGCCCGGGGAATAATCCTGCGCAAGCATCATCCCCTCTTTGTTAGTCGGTCATTCGCGACCAACCCTCCACCAGTGCACACGTGTGTCACTGTCTAGAAACGCTTTCCCACCCACCCACTAAGCTTGCCACTCCCTTTTCTTTCCTTTTCAGCCTGACGTGTCCTCTTCACCTGGAATGCTAATCACTTCTTTTTCAGCGTTTATTCTATTACAGGTACCAGCAGAGCGGATTGTATATATGTAAATAAACCTGTACATATGTAAAATAGGTTTTCAGAGCGCTTGTATATATGTACATACTTTTAAATGATTCTGATATATGTAAATAAACATGACTGCCTAATAGCTGTATATATGTATATATGCAATACCTGTCTCAACAATAAACTATGTCGAGGTGTGCGGGGTTCTTGTGGGCTACACTGCTAGTAACAAATTAACTTGCTTCCAAATTAATACTCGTGCTTAAGGCTACCTGCTTTTCAGCGGGAACCTTTCCGGGGTTACCTGCTTCTCAGTGGGAACCTTGTCTTTCCCGACTTTTCAGCCGGGGAATCGTAAAATAACATACGTTCGGGCAAACAATTGCCACGTATATGGGCCCGGCGGCGGAAGTCATCTTGTCAAGCGGTAGCTGACAGTTGGGTCCGCGGCGGGGGGCCGCACAATGGTTTTGCTAATGGGGCCGGGCAGTGTGATCTGCTTTGGCCGGCTACCTGGGGCTGGGCAGCGGCAGTCTGACTTAGGCCAGCAGCGTGGAGCTGCTTTTGGCAGCGTGGGAGTTGCCAAGCAATGGTAGCGGTTAAATATGCTACCGTGGGGGCCGGACAGCGGTAGCAGTCCCAGGCCAGCAGCGCTAGCTGCAATCGCCGTCGGCCACGCGCGTGGCCATGGCAACGGTAGCATTTTGGTATACACAATTAGTAGCTAAGTAGCCCACTAGTACCTGCACACCCTCGGCCATTTAACCCAACCTCATCTTCTGTTTATATTATAGGCACGGGCACCCACGGCGCGGTGGCCCGTGCCTCTCCTTGGCATATCGCGGGATAAACTGTATATATGACAGTGTGTGACCTGTGTTATATCATCACACTGTACAAACACATACTTTTGATAAAGCGGACTAAGATAGCATATAACTGATGTATACTGTATATATGACAGTGTGTGACCTGTGTAATATCATCACTCTGTACAAACACATACTTTTGATAAAGTGGACTAAGGTAGCATACAACTGATGTATACCGTATATATGACAGTGTGTGATCTATGTAATATCATCACACAGTACAAACACATACGTTTGATCAAGTGGACTAAGATAGCATATATAACTGATGTATACTGTATATATGACAGTGTGTGACCTGTGTTATATCATCACACTGTACAAACACATACTTTTGATAAAGTGGACTAAGATAGCATAATGACTGATGTATACCGTATACATGACAGTGTGTGACATGTGTTATATCATCACACAGTACAAACACATGCTTTTAATCAAGCGGACTAAGTGACATATTAACTGATGTATACCATATACATGACAGTGTGTGACCTAGATAATATCATCACACTATACAAACACATACTTTTGATAAAGCGGACTAAGATAGCATGATAACTGATGAATACCGTATACATGACAGTGTGGGACCTGTATTATATCATCACACTGTACAAACACATACTTTTGATAAAGCGGAATAAGATAGCATGATAACTGATGTATACTGTATACATAACAGTGTGTGACCTGTGTAACATCATCACACTGTATTAACACATACTTTTGATAAAGTCGACTAAGATAGCATGATAACTGATGAATACCGTATACATGACAGTGTGTGACCTGTATTATATCATCACACTGTACAAACACATACTTTTGATAAAGCGGAATAACATAGCATGATAACTGATGTATACTGTATACATAACAGTGTGTGACCTGTGTAACATCATCACACTGTATTAACACATACTTTTGATAAAGTGGACTAAGATAGCATGATAACTGATGAATACCGTATACATGACAGTGTGTGACCTGTATTATATCATCACACTGTACAAACACATACTTTTGATAAAGTGGACTAAGATAGCATATTACCGATGTATTCTGCATACATGACAGTGTGTGACATCTGTAATATCATCACACTGTACAAAGACATTCATTTGATAAAGTCGACTAAGAGAGCATAATAACTGATGTGTACCGTATACATGACAGTGTGTGACCTGTGAAATATCAGCACATTGTTCATACACATACTTTTGATAAAGTGGACTAAGATAGCATGCAAATGATGTATATCGTATACATGACAGTGTGTGACCTGTGTAATATCATGACACTGAACAAACACATACTTTTGATGAAGCGTACTAAGATACAATGCAACTGATGTATACCGTATACATGACAGTGTGTGACCTATATAATATCATCACACTGTACAAACACATACTTTTAATGAAGCGGACTAAGATACCATACAACTGATGCATACCGTATACATGACAGTGTGTGACCTGTATTATATCATCACACTGTACAAACACATACTTTTGATAAAGTGGACTAAGATAGCATAATAACTGATGTATACCGTACACATGACAGTGTGTGACATGTCTTATATCATCACACTGTACAAACACATGCTTTTGATAAAGCGGACTAAATGACATAATAATTGATGTATACCATATACATGACAGTGGGTGACCTATATAATATCATCACACTGTACAAACACATACTTTTGATAAAGCGGACTAAGATACCATACAACTGATGCATACCGTATACATGACAGTGTGTGACCTGTATAATATCATCACACTGTACAAACACATACTTTTGATAAAGCGGACTAAGATACCATACAACTGATGCATACCGTATACATGACAGTGTGTGACCTATATAATATCAGCACACTGTACAAACACATACTTTTGATAAAGCGGACTAAGATAGCATAAAACTGATGTATATCGTATACATGACAGTGTGTGACCTATAGTATATCATCACACTGTACAAACACATACTTTTGATAAAGCGTACTAAGATACCATACAACTGATGTATACCGTATACATGGCAGTGTGTGACCTATATAATATCATCACACTGTACAAACACATACTTTTGATAAAGCGGACTAAGATAGCATGATAACTGATGTATACCGTATGCATGAAAGTGTCACCTGTGTAATATCATCACTCTGTACAAACACATACTTTTGATAAAGCGTACTAAGATACCATACAACTGATGCATACCGTATACATGACAGTGTGTGACCTATATAATAACATCACATTGTACAAACACATTCTTTTGATAAAGTTAACTAACATACCATACAACTGATGCATTCCGTATACATGACAGTGTGTGACCTATATAATATCATCACATTGTACAAACACATTCTTTTGATAAAGTCGACTAAGATAGCATGATAACTGATGTATACCGTATACATGACAGTGTGTGACCTGTGTAATATCATCACATTGTAGAAACACATGCTTTTGATCAAGCGGACTAAGATAGCATGATAACTGATGTATACCGTATACATGACAGTGTGTGACCGGTGTAATATCATGACACTGAACAAACACATACTTTTGATGAAGCATAATAAGTTACCATGCACCTGATGCATACCGTATACATGACAGTGTGTGACCTGTGTAATATCATCACACTGTACAAACACATACTTTTGATAAAGCGGACTAAGATAGCATATAACTGATGTATACTGTATATATGACAGTGTGTGACCTGTGTTACAGCATCACACTGTACAAACACATACTTTTGATAAAGCGGACTCAGATAGCATAACAACTGATGTATACCGTGTACATGACAGTGTGTGACCTGTGTAATATCATCACTCTGTACAAACACATACTTTTGATAAAGCGGACTAAGGTAGCATACAACTGATGTATACCGTATACATGACAGTGTGTGACATGTCTTATATCATCACACAGTACAAACACATGCTTTTGATAAAGCGGACTAAATGACATAATAACTGATGTATACCATATACATGACAGTGGGTGACCTATATAATATCATCACACTGTACAAACACATACTTTTGATAAAGCGGACTAAGATACCATACAACTGATGCATACCGTATACATGACAGTGTGTGACCTATATAATATCATCACACTGTACAAACACATACTTTTGATAAAGCGACTAAGATACCATACAATTGATGCATACCGTATACATGACAGTGTGTGACCTATATAATATCATCACAATGTACAAACACATACTTTTGATAAAGCGGACTAAGATAGCATACAACTGATGTATACCGTATACATGACAGTGTGTGACCTATTTAATATCATCACACTGTACAAACACATACTTTTGATAAAGCGGACTAAGATACCATACAACTGATGCATACCGTATACATGACAGTGTGTGACCTATATAATATCATCACACTGTACAAACACATACTTTTGATAAAGCGGACTAAGATAGCATAAAACTGATGTATACCGTATACATGACAGTGTGTGACCTATATAATATCATCACACTGTACAAACACATACTTTTGATAAAGCGTACTAAGATACCATACAACTGATGTATACCGTATACATGGCAGTGTGTGACCTATATAATATCATCACACTGTACAAACACATACTTTTGATAAAGCGGACTAAGATAGCATGATAACTGATGTATACCGTATGCATGAAAGTGTCACCTGTGTAATATCATCACTCTGTACAAACACATACTTTTGATAAAGCGTACTAAGATACCATACAACTGATGCATACCGTATACATGACAGTGTGTGACCTATATAATAACATCACATTGTACAAACACATTCTTTTGATAAAGTCAATTAACATACCATACAACTGATGCATTCCGTATACATGACAGTGTGTGACCTATATAATATCATCACATTGTACAAACACATTCTTTTGATAAAGTCGACTAAGATAGCATGATAACTGATGTATACCGTATACATGACAGTGTGTGACCTGTGTAATATCATCACATTGTAGAAACACATGCTTTTGATCAAGTGGACCAAGATGGCATGATAACTGATGTATACCGTATACATGACAGTGTGTGACCGGTGTAATATCATGACACTGAACAAACACATACTTTTGATGAAGCATAATAAGTTACCATGCACCTGATGCATACCGTATACATGACAGTGTGTGACCTGTGTAATATCATCACACTGTACAAACACATACTTTTGATAAAGCGGACTAAGATAGCATATAACTGATGTATACTGTATATATGACAGTGTGTGACCTGTGTTATAGCATCACACTGTACAAACACATACTTTTGATAAAGCGGACTAAGATACCATACAACTGATGCATACCGTATACATGACAGTGTGTGACCTATATAATATCATCACACTGTACAAACACATACTTTTGATAAAGCGGACTAAGATAGCATACAACTGATGTATACCGTATACATGACAGTGTGTGACCTATTTAATATCATCACACTGTACAAACACATACTTTTGATAAAGCGGACTAAGATACCATACAACTGATGCATACCGTATACATGACAGTGGGTGACCTATATAATATCATCACACTGTACAAACACATACTTTTGATAAAGCGGACTAAGATAGCATAAAACTGATGTATACCGTATACATGACAGTGTGTGACCTATAGTATATCATCACACTGTACAAACACATACTTTTGATAAAGCGTACTAAGATACCATACAACTGATGTATACCGTATACATTGCAGTGTGTGACCTACATAATATCATCACACTGTACAAACACATACTTTTGATAAAGCGGACTAAGATAGCATGATAACTGATGTATACCGTATGCATGAAAGTGTCACCTGTGTAATATCATCACTCTGTACAAACACATACTTTTGATAAAGCGTACTAAGATACCATACAACTGATGCATACCGTATACATGACAGTGTGTGACCTATATAATATCATCACATTGTACAAACACATTCTTTTGATAAAGTAGACTAAGATAGCATGATAACTGATGCATACTGTATACATGACAGTGTGTGACCTGTGTAATATCATCACACTGTACAAACACATACTTTTGATAAAGCGGACTAAGGTAGCATACAACTGATGTATACCGTATACATGACAGTGTGTGACATGTCTTATATCATCACACAGTACAAACACATGCTTTTGATAAAGCTGACTAAATGACATAATAACTGATGTATACCATATACATGACAGTGGGTGACCTATATAATATCATCACACTGTACAAACACATACTTTTGATAAAGCGGACTAAGATACCATACAACTGATGCATACCGTATACATGACAGTGTGTGACCTATATAATATCATCACACTGTACAAACACATACTTTTGATAAAGCGACTAAGATACCATACAACTGATGCATACCGTATACATGACAGTGTGTGACCTATATAATATCATCACACTGTACAAACACATACTTTTGATAAAGCGGACAAAGATAGCATACAACTGATGTATACCGTATACATGACAGTGTGTGACCTATTTAATATCATCACACTGTACAAACACATACTTTTGATAAAGCGGACTAAGATACCATACAACTGATGCATACCGTATACATGACAGTGTGTGACCTATATAATATCATCACACTGTACAAACACATACTTTTGATAAAGCGGACTAAGATAGCATAAAACTGATGTATACCGTATACATGAGAGTGTGTGACCTATAGTATATCATCACACTGTACAAACACATACTTTTGATAAAGCGTACTAAGATACCATACAACTGATGTATACCGTATACATGGCAGTGTGTGACCTATATAATATCATCACACTGTACAAACACATACTTTTGATAAAGCGGACTAAGATAGCATGATAACTGATGTATACCGTATGCATGAAAGTGTCACCTGTGTAATATCATCACTCTGTACAAACACATACTTTTGATAAAGCGTACTAAGATACCATACAACTGATGCATACCGTATACATGACAGTGTGTGACCTATATAATAACATCACATTGTACAAACACATTCTTTTGATAAAGTCAACTAACATACCATACAATTGATGCATTCCGTATACATGACAGTGTGTGACCTATATAATATCATCACATTGTACAAACACATTCTTTTGATAAAGTCGACTAAGATAGCATGATAACTGATGTATACCGTATACATGACAGTGTGTGACCGGTGTAATATCATGACACTGAACAAACACATACTTTTGATGAAGCATAATAAGTTACCATGCACCTGATGCATACCGTATACATGACAGTGTGTGACCTGTGTAATATCATCACACTGTTTAAACACATACTTTTGATAAAGCGGACTAAGATAGCATATAACTGATGTATACTGTATATATGACAGTGTGTGACCTGTGTTATAGCATCACACTGTACAAACACATACTTTTGATAAAGCGGACTAAGATACCATACAACTGATGCATACCGTATACATGACAGTGTGTGACCTATATAATATCATCACACTGTACAAACACATGCTTTTGATAAAGCGGACTAAGATAGCATACAACTGATGTATACCGTATACATGACAGTGTGTGACCTATTTAATATCATCACACTGTACAAACACATACTTTTGATAAAGCGGACTAAGATACCATACAACTAATGCATACCGTATACATGACAGTGGGTGACCTATATAATATCATCACACTGTACAAACACATACTTTTGATAAAGCGGACTAAGATAGCATAAAACTTATGTATACCGTATACATGACAGTGTGTGACCTATAGTATATCATCACACTGTACAAACACATACTTTTGATAAAGCGTACTAAGATACCATACAACTGATGTATACCGTATACATTGCAGTGTGTGACCTATATAATATCATCACACTGTACAAACACATACTTTTGATAAAGCGGACTAAGATAGCATGATAACTGATGTATACCGTATGCATGAAAGTGTCACCTGTTTAATATCATCACTCTGTACAAACACATACTTTTGATAAAGCGTACTAAGATACCATACAACTGATGCATACCGTATACATGACAGTGTGTGACCTATATAATATCATCACATTGTACAAACACATTCTTTTGATAAAGTAGACTAAGATAGCATGATAACTGATGCATAATGTATACATGACAGTGTGTGACCTGTGTAATATCATCACACTGTACAAACACATACTTTTGATAAAGCGGACTAAGATAGCATAACAACTGATCTATACCGTATGCATGGCAGTGTGTGACCTGTGTAATATCATCACTCTGTACAAACACATACTTTTGATAAAGCGTACTAAGATACCATACAACTGATGCATACCGTATACATGACAGTGTGTGACCTATATAATAACATCACATTGTACAAACACATTCTTTTGATAAAGTCAACTAACATACCATACAACTGATGCATTCCGTATACATGACAGTGTGTGACCTATATAATATCATCACATTGTACAAACACATTCTTTTGATAAGGTCGACTAAGATAGCATGATAACTGATGTATACCGTATACATGACAGTGTGTGACCGGTGTAATATCATGACACTGAACAAACACATACTTTTGATGAAGCATAATAAGTTACCATGCACCTGATGCATACCGTATACATGACAGTGTGTGACCTGTGTAATATCATCACTCTGTACAAACACATACTTTTGATAAAGCGGACTAAGATAGCATATAACTGATGTATACTGTATATATGACAGTGTGTGACCTGTGTTATAGCATCACACTGTACAAACACATACTTTTGATAAAGCGGACTAAGATACCATACAACTGATGCATACCGTATACATGACAGTGTGTGACCTATATAATATCATCACACTGTACAAACACATACTTTTGATAAAGCGGACTAAGATAGCATACAACTGATGTATACCGTATACATGACAGTGTGTGACCTATTTAATATCATCACACTGTACAAACACATACTTTTGATAAAGCGGACTAAGATACCATACAACTGATGCATACTGTATACATGACAGTGGGTGACCTATATAATATCATCACACTGTACAAACACATACTTTTGATAAAGCGGACTAAGATAGCATAAAACTGATGTATACCGTATACATGACAGTGTGTGACCTATATAATATCATCACACTGTACAAACACATACTTTTGATAAAGCGTACTAAGATACCATACAACTGATGTATACCATATACATTGCAGTGTGTGACCTATATAATATCATCACACTGTACAAACACATACTTTTGATAAAGCGGACTAAGATAGCATGATAACTGATGTATACCGTATGCATGAAAGTGTCACCTGTGTAATATCATCACTCTGTACAAACACATACTTTTGATAAAGCGTACTAAGATACCATACAACTGATGCATACCGTATACATGACAGTGTGTGACCTATATAATATCATCACATTGTACAAACACATTCTTTTGATAAAGTAGACTAAGATAGCATGATAACTGATGCATACTGTATACATGACAGTGTGTGACCTGTGTAATATCATCACACTGTACAAACACATACTTTTGATAAAGCGGACTAAGATAGCATAACAACTGATCTATACCGTATGCATGGCAGTGTGGGACCTGTGTAATATCATCACTCTGTACAAACACATACTTTTGATAAAGCGTACTAAGATACCATACAACTGATGCATACCGTATACATGACAGTGTGTGACCTATATAATAACATCACATTGTACAAACACATTCTTTTGATAAAGTCAACTAAGATACCATACAACTGATGCATTCCGTATACATGACAGAGTGTGACCTATATAATATCATCACATTGTACAAACACATTCTTTTGATAAGGTCGACTAAGATAGCATGATAACTGATGTATACCGTATACATGACAGTGTGTGACCTGTGTAATATCATCACATTGTAGAAACACATGCTTTTGATAAAGCGGACTAAGATAGCATGATAACTGATGTATACCGTATACATGACAGTGTGTGACCGGTGTAATATCATGACACTGAACAAACACATACTTTTGATGAAGCATAATAAGTTACCATGCACCTGATGCATACCGTATACATGACAGTGTGTGACCTGTGTAATATCATCACACTGTACAAACACATACTTTTGATAAAGCGGACTAAGATAGCATATAACTGATGTATACTGTATATATGACAGTGTGTGACCTGTGTTATAGCATCACACTGTACAAACACATACTTTTGATAAAGCGGACTCAGATAGCATAACAACTGATGTATACCGTGTACATGACAGTGTGTGACCTGTGTAATATCATCACTCTGTACAAACACATACTTTTGATAAAGCGGACTAAGGTAGCATACAACTGATGTATACCGTATACATGACAGTGTGTGACATGTCTTCTATCATCACACAGTACAAACACATGCTTTTGATAAAGCGGACTTAATGACATAATAACTGATGTATACCATATACATGACAGTGGGTGACCTATATAATATCATCACACTATACAAACACATACTTTTGATAAAGCGGACTAAGATACCATACAACTGATGCATACCGTATACATGACAGTGTGTGACCTATATAATATCATCACACTGTACAAACACATACTTTTGATAAAGCGGACTAAGATACCATACAACTGATGCATACCGTATACATGACAGTGTGTGACCTATATAATATCATCACACTGTACAAACACATACTTTTGATAAAGCGGACTAAGATAGCATACAACTGATGTATACCGTATACATGACAGTGTGTGACCTATTTAATATCATCACACTGTACAAACACATTCTTTTGATAAAGCGGACTAAGATACCATACAACAGATGCATACCGTATACATGACAGTGTGTGACCTATATAATATCATCACACTGTACAAACACATACTTTTGATAAAGCGGACTAAGATAGCATAAAACTGATGTATACCGTATACATGACAGTGTGTGACCTATAGTATATCATCACACTGTACAAACACATACTTTTGATAAAGCGTACTAAGATACCATACAACTGATGTATACCGTATACATGGCAGTTTGTGACCTATATAATATCATCACACTGTACAAACACATACTTTTGATAAAGCGGACTAAGATAGCATGATAACTGATGGATACCGTATGCATGAAAGTGTCACCTGTGTAATATCATCACTCTGTACAAACACATACTTTTGATAAAGCGTACTAAGATACCATACAACTGATGCATACCGTATACATGACAGTGTGTGACCTACATAATATCATCACAATGTACAAACACATTCTTTTGATAAAGTAGACTAAGATAGCATGATAACTGATGCATACTGTATACATGACAGTGTGTGACCTGTGTAATATCATCACACTGTACAAACACATACTTTTGATAAAGCGGACTAAGATAGCATAACAACTGATCTATACCGTATGCATGGCAGTGTGTGACCTGTGTAATATCATCACTCTGTACAAACACATACTTTTGATAAAGCGTACTAAGATACCATACAACTGATGCATACCGTATACATGACAGTGTGTGACCTATATAATAACATCACATTGTACAAACACATTCTTTTGATAAAGTCAACTAACATACCATACAACTGATGCATTCCGTATACATGACAGTGTGTGACCTATATAATATCATCACATTGTACAAACACATTCTTTTGATAAAGTCGACTAAGATAGCATGATAACTGATGTATACCGTATACATGACAGTGTGTGACCTGTGTAATATCATCACATTGTAGAAACACATGCTTTTGATAAAGCGGACTAAGATAGCATGATAACTGATGTATACCGTATACATGACAGTGTGTGACCGGTGTAATATCATGACACTGAACAAACACATACTTTTGATGAAGCATAATAAGTTACCATGCACCTGATGCATACCGTATACATGACAGTGTGTGACCTGTGTAATATCATCACACTGTACAAACACATACTTTTGATAAAGCGGACTAAGATAGCATATAACTGATGTATACTGTATATATGACAGTGTGTGACCTGTGTTATAGCATCACACTGTACAAACACATACTTTTGATAAAGCGGACTCAGATAGCATAACAACTGATGTATACCGTGTACATGACAGTGTGTGACCTGTGTAATATCATCACTCTGTACAAACACATACTTTTGATAAAGCGGACTAAGATAGCATAATCACTGATGTATACCGTATACATGACAGTGTTTGACATGTGTTATATCATCACACAGTACAAACACATACTTTTGATCAAGCGGACTAAGTGACATATTAACTGATGTATACCATATACATGACAGTGTGTGACCTATATAATATCATCACACTATACAAACACATACTTTTGATAAAGCGGACTAAGATAGCATGATAACTGATGAATACCGTATACATGACAGTGTGGGACCTGTGTAATATCATCACACTGTATTAACACATACTTTTGATGAAGTGGACTAAGATAGCATGATAACTGATGAATACCGTATACATGACAGTGTGTGACCTGTATTATATCATCACACTGTACAAACACATACTGTTGATAAAGCGGAATAAGATAGCATGATAACTGATGTATACTGTATACATAACAGTGTGTGACCTGTGTAACATCATCACACTGTATTAACACATACTTTTGATAAAGTGGACTAAGATAGCATGATAACTAATGAATACTGTATACATGACAGTGTGTGACCTGTATTATATCATCACACTGTACAAACACATACTTTTGATAAAGTGGTCTAAGATAGCATATTACTGATGTATTCTACATACATGACAGTGTGTGACATCTGTAATATCATCACACTGTACAAAGACATTCATTTGATAAAGTCGACTAAGAGAGCATAATAACTGATGTGTACCGTATACATGACAGTGTGTGACCTGTGAAATTTCAGCACATTGTTGATACACATACTTTTGATAAAGTGGACTAAGATAACATGCAAATGATGTATATCGTATACATGACAGTGTGTGACCTGTGTAATATCATGACACTGAACAAACATATACTTTTGATGAAGCGTACTAAGATACAATGCAACTGATGTATACCGTATACATGACAGTGTGTGACCTATATAATATCATCACACTGTACAAACACATACTTTTAATGAAGCGGACAAAGATACCATACAACTGATGTATACCGTATACATGACAGTGTGTGACCTGTATTATATCATCACACAGTACAAACACATGCTTTTGATGAAGCGGACTAAATGACATAATAACTGATGTATACGGTATACATGACAGTGTGTGACCTATTTAATATCATCACACTGTACAAACACATACTTTTGATAAAGCGTACTAAGATACCATACAACTGATGTATACCGTATACATGACAGTGTGTGACCTATATAATATCATCACACTGTACAAACACATACTTTTGATAAAGCGGACTAAGATCGCATATAACTGATGCATACCGTATACATAACAGTGTGTGACCTATATAATATCATCACACTGTACAAACACATACTTTTGATAAAGCGTACTAAGATAGCATACAACTGATGTATACCGTATACATGACAGTGTGTGACCTATATAATATCATCACACTGTACAAACTCATACTTTTGATAAAGCGTACTAAGATAGCATACAACTGATGTATACCGTATACATGACAGTGTGTGACCTATATAATATCATCACACTGTACAAACACATACATTTGATAAAGCGTACTAAGATACCATACAACTGATGTATACCGTATACATGGCAGTGTGTGACCTATATAATATCATCACACTGTACAAACACATACTTTTGATAAAGCGGACTAAGATAGCATGATAACTGATGTATACCGTATGCATGAAAGTGTCACCTGTGTAATATCATCACTCTGTACAAACACATACTTTTGATAAAGCGGACTAAGATACCATACAACTGATGCATACCGTATACATGACAGTGTGTGACCTATATAATATCATCACATTGTACAAACACATTCTTTTGATAAAGTAGACTAAGATAGGATGATAACTGATGCATACTGTATATATGACAGTGTGTGACCTGTGTAATATCATCACTCTGTACAAACACATACTTTTGATAAAGCGGACTAAGATAGCATAACAACTGATCTATACTCTATGCATGGCAGTGTGTGACCTGTGTAATATAATCACTCTGTACAAACACATACTTTTGATTAAGCGTACTAAGATACCATACAACTGATGCATACCGTATACATAACAGTGTGTGACCTATATAATATCATCACATTGTACAAACACATTCTTTTGATAAAGTCGACTAACATACCATACAACTGATGCATTCCGTATACATGACAGTGTGTGACCTATATAATATCATCACATTGTACAAACACATTCTTTTGATAAAGTCGACTAAGATAGCATGATAACTGATGTATACCGTATACATGACAGTGTGTGACCGGTGTAATATCATGACACTGAACAAACACATACTTTTGATAAAGCATAATAAGTTACCATGCACCTGATGCATACCGTATACATGACAGTGTGTGACCTGTGTAATATCATCACACTGTACAAACACATACTTTTGATCAAGCGGACTCAGATAGCATAACAACTGATGTATACCGTGTACATGACAGTGTGTGACCTGTGTAATATCATCACTCTGTACAAACACATACTTTTGATAAAGCGGACTAAGGTAGCATACAACTGATGTATACCGTATACGTGACAGTGTGTGATCTATGTAATATCATCACACAGTAACAACACATACTTTTGATAAAGCGGACTCAGATAGCATAACAACTGATGTATACCGTATACATGACAGTGTGTGACCTATATAATATCATCACACTGTACAAACACATACTTTTGATAAAGCGGACGCAGATAGCATAACAACTGATGTATACCGTGTACATGACAGTGTGTGACCTGTGTAATATCACCACTCTGTACAAACACATACTTTTGATAAAGCGGACTAAGGTAGCATACAACTGATGTATACCGTATACATGACAGTGTGTGACCTGTGTAATATCATCACTCTGTACAAACACATACTTTTGATCAAGTGGACTAAGATAGCATATATAACTGATGTATACTGTATATATGACAGTGTGTGACCTGTGTTATATCATCACACTGTACAAACACATACTTTTGATAAAGTGGACTAAGACAGCATAATGACTGATGTATACCGTATACATGACAGTGTGTGACATGTGTTATATCATCACACTATACAAACACATACTTTTGATAAAGCGGACTAAGATAGCATGATAACTGATGAATACTGTATACATGATAGTGTGGGACCTGTATTATATCATCACATTGTACAAACACATACTTTTGATAAAGTGGACTAAGATAGCATATTACTGATGTATTCTGCATACATGACAGTGTGTGACATCTGTAATATCATCACACTGTACAAAGACATTCATTTGATAAAGTCGACTAAGATAGCATAATAACTGATGTGTACCGTATACATGACAGTGTGTGACCTGTGAATTATCAGCACATTGTTCATACACATACTTTTGATTAAGTGGACTAAGATAGCATACAAATGATGTATATCGTATACATGACAGTGTGTGACCTGTGTAATACCATGACACTGAACAAACATATACTTTTGATGAAGCGTACTAAGATACAATGCAACTGATGTATACCGTATACATGACAGTGTGTGACCTATATAATATCATCACACTGTACAAACACATACTTTTAATGAAGCGGACTAAGATACCATACAACTGATGCATACCGTATACATGACAGTGTGTGACCTATATAATATCATCACACCGTACAAACACATACTTTTAATGAAGCGGACTAAGATACCATACAACTTATGCATACCGTATGCATGACAGTGTGTGACCTGTGTAATATCATGACACTGAACAAACATATACTTTTGATGAAGCGGACTAAGATACCATACAACTGATGTATACCATATACATGAAAGTGTGTGACCTGTGTAATATCATGACACTGAACAAACATATACTTTTCATGAAGCGTACTAAGATACAATGCAACTGATGTATACCGTATACATGACAGTGTGTGACCTATATAATATCATCACACTGTACAAACACATACTTTTAATGAAGCGCACTAAGATACCATACAACTGATGCATACCGTATACATGACAGTGTGTGACCTATATAATATCATCACACCGTACAAACACAAATTTTTGATAAAGCGGACTAAGATATCATGATAACTGATGCATACTGTATACAGACAGTGTGTGACCTGTGTAATATCATCACACTGTACAAACACATACTTTTGATAAAGCACACTAAGATAGCATGATAACTGATGTATACCGTATACATGACAGTGTCTGACGTGTGTAATATCATCACGCTGTACAAACACATGCTTTTGATAAAGCGGACTAAGATAGCATGATAACTGATGTATACCGTATACATAACAGTGTGTGACCTGTGTAATATCATCACACTGTACAAACACATACTTTTGATAAAGCGGACTAAGATAGCATATAACTGATGTATACTGTATATATGACAGTGTGTGACCTGTGTTATATCATCACACTGTACAAACACATACTTTTGATAAAGTGGACTCAGATAGCATAACAACTTATGTATACCGTGTACATGACAGTGTGTGACCTGTGTAATATCATCACTCTGTACAAACACATACTTTTGATAAAGCGGACTAAGATACCATATAACTGATGTATACCGTATACATGACAGTGTCTGACCTGTGTAATATCATCACACCGTACAAACACATACTTTTGATAAAGCACACTAAGATAGCATGATAACTGATGTATACCGTATACATGACAGTGTCTGACCTGTGTAATATCATCACGCTGTACAAACACATGCTTTTGATAAAGCGGACTAAGATAGCATGATAACTGATGTATACCGTATACATAACAGTGTGTGACCTGTGTAATATCATCACACTGTACAAACACATACTTTTGATAAAGCGGACTAAGATAGCATATAACTGATGTATACTGTATATATGACAGTGTGTGACCTGTGTTATATCATCACACTGTACAAACACATACTTTTGATAAAGTGGACTCAGATAGCATAACAACTTATGTATACCGTGTACATGACAGTGTGTGACCTGTGTAATATCATCACTCTGTACAAACACATACTTTTGATAAAGCGGACTAAGGTAGCATACAACTGATGTATACCGTATACATGACAGTGTGTGATCTATGTAATATCATCACACAGTACAAACACATACTTTTGATAAAGCGGACTCAGATAGCATAACAACTGATGTATACCGTGTACATGACATAGTGTGACCTGTGTTATATCATCACACTGTACAAAAACATACTTTTGATCAAGTGGACTAAGATAGCATAATGACTGATGTATACCGTATACATGACAGTGTTTGACATGTGTAATATCATCACACTGTATTAACACATATTTTTGATAAATTGGACTAAGATAGCATGATAACTGATGAATACCGTATACATGACAGTGTGTGACCTGTATTATATCATCACATTGTACAATAACATACTTTTGATAAAGTGGACTAAGATAGCATATAACTGATGTATTCTGCATACATGACAGTGTGTGACATCTGTAATATCATCACACTGTAAAAATGCATTCATTTGATAAAGTCGACTAAGATAGCATAATAACTGATGTGTACCGTATACATGACAGTGTGTGACCTGTGAAATATCATCACATTGTTCATACACATACTTTTGATAAAGCGGACTAAGATAGCATACAACTGATGCATACCGTATACATGACAGTGTGTGACCTATATAATATCATCACACTGTACAAACACATACTTTTGATAAAGCGGACTAAGATACCATACAACTGATGTATACCGTATACATGACAGTATGTGACCTATATAATATCATCACACTGTACAAACACATACTTTTGATAAAGCGGACAAAGATACCATACAACTGATGCATACCGTATACATGACAGTGTGTGACCTATATAATATCATCACACTGTACAAACACATACTTTTGATAAAGCGGACTAAGATAGCATACAACTGATGTATACCGTACGCATATCAGTGTGTGACCTATTTAATATCATCACACTGTACAAACACATACTTTTGATAAAGCGGACTAAGATAGCATACAACTGATGTATACCGTATACATGACAGTGTGTGACCTATATAATATCATCACACTGTACAAACTCATACTTTTGATAAAGCGTACTAAGATAGCATACAACTGATGTATACCGTGTACATGACAGTGTGTGACCTATATAATATCATCACACTGTACAAACACATACTTTTGATAAAGCGGACTAAGTTAGCATATAACTGATGCAAACCGTATACATGACAGTGTGTGACCTATATAATATCATCACACAGTACAAACACATACTTTTGATAAAGCGGACTAAGATAGCATACAACTGATGTATACCGTATACATGACAGTGTGTGACCTATATAATATCATCACACTGTACAAACACATACTTTTGATAAAGCGGACTAAGAAAGCATACAACTGATGTATACCGTATACATGACAGTGTGTGACCTATTTAATATCATCACACTGTACAAACACATACTTTTGATAAAGCGTACTAAGATACCATACAACTGATGTATACCGTATACATGACAGTGTGTGAACTATATAATATCATCACACTGTACAAACACATTCTTTTGATAAAGCGGACTAAGATAGCATATAACTGATGCATACCGTACACATAACAGTGTGTGACCTATATAATATCATCACACTGTACAAACACATACTTTTGATAAAGTCGACTAAGATAGCAACGAACTGATGTATACCGTATACATGACAGTGTGTGACCTATATAATATCATCACACTGTACAAACTTATACTTTTGATAAAGCGTACTAAGATACCATACAACTGATGTATACCGTATACATGACAGTGTGTGACCTATATAATATCATCACACTGTACAAACACATACTTTTGATAAAGCGTACTTAGATACCATACAACTGATGCATACCTTATACATAACAGTGTGTGACCTATATAATATCATCACACTGTACAAACACATACTTTTGATGAAGCGGACTAAGATAGCATAAAACTGATGTATACCGTATACATGACAGTTTGTGACCTATAGAATATCTTCACACTGTACAACACATACATTTGATAAAGCGAACTTAGATACAATACAACTGATGTATACCGTAGACATGGCAGTGTGTGACCTATATAATATCATCACGCTGTACAAACACATGCTTTTGATAAAGCGGACTAAGATAGCATGATAACTGATGTATACCGTATACATAACAGTGTGTGACCTGTGTAATATCATCACACTGTACAAACACATACTTTTGATAAAGCGGACTAAGATAGCAGATAACTGATGTATACTGTATATATGACAGTGTGTGACCTGTGTTATATCATCACACTGTACAAACACATAATTTTGATAAAGTGGACTCAGATAGCATAACAACTTATGTATACCGTGTACATGACAGTGTGTGACCTGTGTAATATCATCACTCTGTACAAACACATACTTTTGATAAAGCGGACTAAGGTAGCATACAACTGATGTATACCGTATACATGACAGTGTGTGATCTATGTAATATCATCACACAGTACAAACACATACTTTTGATAAAGCGGACTCAGATAGCATAACAACTGATGTATACCGTGTACATGACATAGTGTGACCTGTGTTATATCATCACACTGTACAAAAACATACTTTTGATCAAGTGGACTAAGATAGCATAATGACTGATGTATACCGTATACATGACAGTGTGTGACATGTGTAATATCATCACACTGTATTAACACATATTTTTGATAAAGTGGACTAAGATAGCATGATAACTGATGAACACCGTATACATGACAGTGTGTGACCTGTATTATATCATCACACTGTACAAACACATACTTTTGATAAAGTGGACTAAGATAGCGTATAACTGATGTATTCTGCATACATGACAGTGTGTGACATCTGTAATATCATCACACTGTAAAAAGACATTCATTTGATAAAGTCGACTAAGATAGCATAATAACTGATGTGTACCGTATACATGACAGTGTGTGACCTGTGAAATATCAGCACATTGTTCATACACATACTTTTGATAAAGCGGACTAAGGTAGCATACAACTGATGCATACCGTATACATGACAGTGTGTGACCTATATAATATCATCACACTGTACAAACACATACTTTTGATAAAGCGGACTAAGATACCATACAACTGATGCATACCGTATACATGACAGTATGTGACCTATATAATATCATCACACTGTACAAACACATACTTTTGATAAAGCGTACTAAGATACCATACAACTGATGCATACCGTATACATGACAGTGTGTGACCTATATAATATCATCACACTGTACAAACACATACTTTTGATAAAGCGGACTCAGATAGGATATAACTGATGCATACCGTATACATGACAGTGTGTGACCTATATAATATCATCACACTGTACAAACACATTCTTTTGATAAAGCGGACAAAGATACCATACAACTGATGCATACCGTATAAATCACAGTGTGTGACCTATATAATATCATCACACTGTACAAACACATACTTTTGATAAAGCGGACTAAGATAGCATACAACTGATGTATACCGTATACATGACAGTGTGTGACCTATTTAATATCATCACACTGTACAAACACATACTTTTGATGAAGCGTACTAAGATACCATACAACTGATGCATACCGTATACATGACAGTGGGTGACCTATATAATATGATCACACTGTACAAACACATACTTTTGATGAAGCGGACTAAGATAGCATATAACTGATGCATACCGTATACATAACAGTGTGTGAATTATATAATATCATCACACTGTACAAACACATACTTTTGATAAAGCGGACTAAGATAGCATACAACTGATGTATACCGTATACATGACAGTGTGTGACCTATATAATATCATCACACTGTACAAACACATACTTTTGATAAAGCGGACTAAGAAAGCATACAACTGATGTATACCGTATACATGACAGTGTGTGACCTATTCAATAACATCACACTGTACAAACACATACTTTTGATAAAGCGTACTAAGATACCATACAACTGATGTATACCGTATACATGACAGTGTGTGAACTATATAATATCATCACACTGTACAAACACATTGTTTTGATAAAGCGGACTAAGATAGCATATAACTGAAGCATACCGTACGCATAACAGTGTGTGACCTATTTAATATCATCACACTGTACAAACACATACTTTTGATAAAGCGGACTAACATAGCATACAACTGATGTATACCGTATACATGACAGTGTGTGACCTATATAGTATCATCACACTGTACAAACTCATACTTTTGATAAAGCGTACTAAGATACCATACAACTGACGTATACCGTATACATGACAGTGTGTGACCTGTGTAATATCATCACTCTGTACAAACACATACTTTTGATAAAGCGGACTAAGATAGCATGCAACTGATGTATACCGTATACATGACAGTGTGTGATCTATGTAATATCATCACACTGTACAAACACATACTTTTGATAAAGCGGACTCAGATAGCATAACAACTGATGTATACCGTGTACATGACATAGTGTGACCTGTGTTATATCATCACACTGTACAAAAACATACTTTTGATCAAGTGGACTAAGATAGCATAATGACTGATGTATACCGTATACATGACAGTGTGTGACATGTGTAATATCATCACACTGTATTAACACATATTTTTGATAAAGTGGACTAAGATAGCATGATAACTGATGAACACCGTATACATGACAGTGTGTGACCTGTATTATATCATCACACTGTACAAACACATACTTTTGATAAAGTGGACTAAGATAGCGTATAACTGATGTATTCTGCATACATGACAGTGTGTGACATCTGTAATATCATCACACTGTAAAAAGACATTCATTTGATAAAGTCGACTAAGATAGCATAATAACTGATGTGTACCGTATACATGACAGTGTGTGACCTGTGAAATATCAGCACATTGTTCATACACATACTTTTGATAAAGCGGACTAAGGTAGCATACAACTGATGCATACCGTATACATGACAGTGTGTGACCTATATAATATCATCACACTGTACAAACACATACTTTTGATAAAGCGGACTAAGATACCATACAACTGATGCATACCGTATACATGACAGTATGTGACCTATATAATATCATCACACTGTACAAACACATACTTTTGATAAAGCGTACTAAGATACCATACAACTGATGCATACCGTATACATGACAGTGTGTGACCTATATAATATCATCACACTGTACAAACACATACTTTTGATAAAGCGGACTCAGATAGGATATAACTGATGCATACCGTATACATGACAGTGTGTGACCTATATAATATCATCACACTGTACAAACACATTCTTTTGATAAAGCGGACAAAGATACCATACAACTGATGCATACCGTATAAATCACAGTGTGTGACCTATATAATATCATCACACTGTACAAACACATACTTTTGATAAAGCGGACTAAGATAGCATACAACTGATGTATACCGTATACATGACAGTGTGTGACCTATTTAATATCATCACACTGTACAAACACATACTTTTGATGAAGCGTACTAAGATACCATACAACTGATGCATACCGTATACATGACAGTGGGTGACCTATATAATATGATCACACTGTACAAACACATACTTTTGATGAAGCGGACTAAGATAGCATATAACTGATGCATACCGTATACATGACAGTGTGTGACCTATTCAATAACATCACACTGTACAAACACATACTTTTGATAAAGCGTACTAAGATACCATACAACTGATGTATACCGTATACATGACAGTGTGTGAACTATATAATATCATCACACTGTACAAACACATTGTTTTGATAAAGCGGACTAAGATAGCATATAACTGAAGCATACCGTACGCATAACAGTGTGTGACCTATTTAATATCATCACACTGTACAAACACATACTTTTGATAAAGCGGACTAACATAGCATACAACTGATGTATACCGTATACATGACAGTGTGTGACCTATATAGTATCATCACACTGTACAAACTCATACTTTTGATAAAGCGTACTAAGATACCATACAACTGACGTATACCGTATACATGACAGTGTGTGACCTGTGTAATATCATCACTCTGTACAAACACATACTTTTGATAAAGCGGACTAAGATAGCATGCAACTGATGTATACCGTATACATGACAGTGTGTGACCTATATAATATCATCACACTGTACAAACACATACTTTTGATAAAGCGGACAAAGATACCATACAACTGATGCATACCGTATACATGACAGTGTGTGACCTATATAATATGATCACACTGTACAAACACATACTTTTGATGAAGCGGACTAAGATAGCATATAACTGATGCATACCGTATACATAACAGTGTTTGACCTATATAATATCATCACACTGTACAAACACATACTTTTGATAAAGCGGACTAAGATAGCATACAACTGATGTATACCGTATACATGACAGTGTGTGACCTATATAATATCATCACACTGTACAAACACATACTTTTGATGAAGCGGACTAAGAAAGCATACAACTGATGTATACCGTATACATGACAGTGTGTGACCTATTTAATATCATCACACTGTACAAACACATACTTTTGATAAAGCGTACTAAGATACCATACAACTGATGTATACCGTATACATGACAGTGTGTGAACTATATGATATCATCACACTGTACAAACACATTCTTTTGATAAAGCGGACTAAGATAGCATATAACTGATGCATACAGTACACATAACAGTGTGTGACCTATATAATATCATCACACTGTACAAACACATACTTTTGATAAAGCGGACTAAGATAGCATACAACTGATGTATACCGTATACATGACAGTGTGTGACCTATATAATATCATCACACTGTACAAACACTTACTTTTGATAAAGCGTACTAAGATACCATACAACTGATGTATACCGTATACATGACAGTGTGTGACCTATATAATATCATCACACTGTACAAACACATACTTTTGATAAAGCGGACTAAGATACCATACAACTGATGCATACCGTATACATAACAGTGTGTGACCTATATAATATCATCACACTGTACAAACACATACTTTTGATGAAGCGGACTAAGATAGCATAAAACTGATGTATACCGTATACATGACAGTGTGTGACCTATAGAATATCTTCACACTGTACAACACATACATTTGATAAGGCGAACTTAGATACCATACAACTGATGTATACCGTAGACATGGCAGTGTGTGACCTATATAATATCATCACAATGTACAAACACATGCTTTTGATAAAGCGGACTAAGATAGCATGATAACTGATGTATACCGTATACATAACAGTGTGTGACCTGTGTAATATCATCACACTGTACAAACACATACTTTTGATAAAGCGGACTAAGATAGCACATAACTGATGTATACTGTATATATGACAGTGTGTGACCTGTGTTATATCATCACACTGTACAAACACATACTTTTGATAAAGTGGACTCAGGTAGCATAACAACTTATGTATACCGTGTACATGACAGTGTGTGACCTGTGTAATATCATCACTCTGTACAAACACATACTTTTGATAAAGCGGACTAAGGTAGCATACAACTGATGTATACCGTATACATGACAGTGTGTGATCTATGTAATATCATCACACAGTACAAACACATACTTTTGATAAAGCGGACTAAGGTAGCATACAACTGATGTATACCGTATACATGGCAGTGTGTGACCTATATAATATCATCACACTGTACAAAAACATACTTTTGATCAAGTGGACTAAGATAGCATAATGACTGATGTATACCGTATACATGACAGTGTTTGACCTGTGTAATATCATCACACTGTATTAACACATATTTTTGATAAAGTGGACTAAGATAGCATGATAACTGATGAATACCGTATACATGACAGTGTGTGACCTGTATTATATCATCAGACTGTACAAACACATACTTTTGATAAAGTGGACTAAGATAGCATATAACTGATGTATTCTGCATACATGACAGTGTGTGACATCTGTAATATCATCACACTGTAAAAAGACATTCATTTGATAAAGTCGACTAAGATAGCATAATAACTGATGTGTACCGTATACATGACAGTGTGTGACCTGTGAAATATCAGCACATTGTTCATACACATACTTTTGATAAAGCGGACTAAGATAGCATACAACTGATGCATACCGTATACATGACAGTGTGTGACCTATATAATATCATCACACTGTACAAACACATACTTTTGATAAAGCGGACTAAGATACCATACAACTGATGCATACCGTATACATGACAGTATGTGACCTATATAATATCATCACACTGTACAAACACATACTTTTGATAAAGCGTACTAAGATACCATACAACTGATGCATACCGTATACATGACAGTGTGTGACCTATATAATATCATCACACTGTACAAACACATACTTTTGATAAAGCGGACTCAGATAGGATATAACTGATGCATACCGTATACATGACAGTGTGTGACCTATATAATATCATCACACTGTACAAACACATACTTTTGATCAAGCGGACAAAGATACCATACAACTGATGCATGCCGTATAAATCACAGTGTGTGACCTATATAATATCATCACACCGTACAAACACATACTTTTGATAAAGCGGACTAAGATAGCATACAACTGATGTATACCGTATACATGACAGTGTGTGACCTATATAATATGATCACACTGTACAAACACATACTTTTGATGAAGCGGACTAAGATAGCATATAACTGATGCATACCGTATACATAACAGTGTGTGACCTATATAATATCATCACACTGTACAAACACATACTTTTGATAAAGCGGACTAAGATAGCATACAACTGATGTATACCGTATACATGACAGTGTGTGACCTATATAATATCATCACACTGTACCAACACATACTTTTGATAAAGCGGACTAAGAAAGCATACAACTGATGTATACCGTATACATGACAGTGTGTGACCTATTTAATAACATCACACTGTACAAACACATACTTTTGATAAAGCGGACTAAGATACCATACAACTGATGCATACCGTACACATAACAGTGTGTGACCTATATAATATCATCACACTGTACAAACACATACTTTTGATAAAGCGGACTAAGATAGCATACAACTGATGTATACCGTATACATGACAGTGTGTGACCTATATAATATCATCACACTGTACAAACTCATACTTTTGATAAAGCGTACTAAGATACCATACAACTGATGTATACCGTATACATGACATTGTGTGACCTATATAATATCATCACACTGTACAAACACATACTTTTCATGAAGCGGACTAAGATAGCATAAAACTGATGTATACCGTATACATGACAGTGTGTGACCTATAGAATATCTTCACACTGTACAACACATACATTTGATAAAGCGAACTTAGATACCATACAACTGATGTATACCGTATACATGACAGTGTGTGAACTATATAATATCATCACACTGTACAAACACATTGTTTTGATAAAGCGGACTAAGATAGCATATAACTGATGCATACCGTACGCATAACAGTGTGTGACCTATTTAATATCATCACACTGTACAAACACATACTTTTGATAAAGCGGACTAACATAGCATACAACTGATGTATACCGTATACATGACAGTGTATGACCTATATAATATCATCACACTGTACAAACACATACTTTTGATAAAGCGGACAAAGATACCATACAACTGATGCATACCGTATACATGACAGTGTGTGACCTATATAATATGATCACACTGTACAAACACATACTTTTGATGAAGCGGACTAAGATAGCATATAACTGATGCATACCGTATACATAACAGTGTTTGACCTATATAATATCATCACACTGTACAAACACATACTTTTGATAAAGCGGACTAAGATAGCATACAACTGATGTATACCGTATACATGACAGTGTGTGACCTATATAATATCATCACACTGTACAAACACATACTTTTGATGAAGCGGACTAAGAAAGCATACAACTGATGTATACCGTATACATGACAGTGTGTGACCTATTTAATATCATCACACTGTACAAACACATACTTTTGATAAAGCGTACTAAGATACCATACAACTGATGTATACCGTATACATGACAGTGTGTGAACTATATGATATCATCACACTGTACAAACACATTCTTTTGATAAAGCGGACTAAGATAGCATATAACTGATGCATACCGTACACATAACAGTGTGTGACCTATATAATATCATCACACTGTACAAACACATACTTTTGATAAAGCGGACTAAGATAGCATACAACTGATGTATACCGTATACATGACAGTGTGTGACCTATATAATATCATCACACTGTACAAACACTTACTTTTGATAAAGCGTACTAAGATACCATACAACTGATGTATACCGTATACATGACAGTGTGTGACCTATATAATATCATCACACTGTACAAACACATACTTTTGATAAAGCGGACTAAGATACCATACAACTGATGCATACCGTATACATAACAGTTGGTGAACTATATAATATCATCACACTGTACAAACACATACTTTTGATGAAGCGGACTAAGATAGCATAAAACTGATGTATACCGTATACATGACAGTGTGTGACCTATAGAATATCTTCACACTGTACAACACATACATTTGATAAGGCGAACTTAGATACCATACAACTGATGTATACCGTAGACATGGCAGTGTGTGACCTATATAATATCATCACGCTGTACAAACACATGCTTTTGATAAAGCGGACTAAGATAGCATGGTAACTGATGTATACCGTATACATAACAGTGTGTGACCTGTGTAATATCATCACACTGTACAAACACATACTTTTGATAAAGCGGACTAAGATAGCACATAACTGATGTATACTGTATATATGACAGTGTGTGACCTGTGTTATATCATCACACTGTACAAACACATACTTTTGATAAAGTGGACTCAGATAGCATAACAACTTATGTATACCGTGTACATGACAGTGTGTGACCTGTGTAATATCATCACTCTGTACAAACACATACTTTTGATAAAGCGGACTAAGGTAGCATACAACTGATGTATACCGTATACATGACAGTGTGTGATCTATGTAATATCATCACACAGTACAAACACATACTTTTGATAAAGCGGACTCAGATAGCATAACAACTGATGTATACCGTGTACATGACATAGTGTTACCTGTATTATATCATCACACTGTACAAAAACATACTTTTGATCAAGTGGACTAAGATAGCATAATGACTGATGTATACCGTATACATGACAGTGTTTGACCTGTGTAATATCATCACACTGTATTAACACATATTTTTGATAAAGTGGACTAAGATAGCATGATAACTGATGAATACCGTATACATGACAGTGTGTGACCTGTATTATATCATCAGACTGTACAAACACATACTTTTGATAAAGTGGACTAAGATAGCATATAACTGATGTATTCTGCATACATGACAGTGTGTGACATCTGTAATATCATCACACTGTAAAAAGACATTCATTTGATAAAGTCGACTAAGATAGCATAATAACTGATGTGTACCGTATACATGACAGTGTGTGACCTGTGAAATATCAGCACATTGTTCATACACATACTTTTGATAAAGCGGACTAAGATAGCATACAACTGATGCATACCGTATACATGACAGTGTGTGACCTATATAATATCATCACACTGTACAAACACATACTTTTGATAAAGCGGACTAAGATACCATACAACTGATGCATACCGTATACATGACAGTATGTGACCTATATAATATCATCACACTGTACAAACACATACTTTTGATAAAGCGTACTAAGATACCATACAACTGATGCATACCGTATACATGACAGTGTGTGACCTATATAATATCATCACACTGTACAAACACATACTTTTGATAAAGCGGACTCAGATAGGATATAACTGATGCATACCGTATACATGACAGTGTGTGACCTATATAATATCATCACACTGTACAAACACATACTTTTGATCAAGCGGACAAAGATACCATACAACTGATGCATACCGTATAAATCACAGTGTGTGACCTATATAATATCATCACACCGTACAAACACATACTTTTGATAAAGCGGACTAAGATAGCATACAACTGATGTATACCGTATACATGACAGTGTGTGACCTATTTAATATCATCACACTGTACAAACACATACTTTTGATGAAGCGTACTAAGATACCATACAACTGATGTATACCGTATACATGACAGTGGGTGACCTATATAATATGATCACACTGTACAAACACATACTTTTGATGAAGCGGACTAAGATAGCATATAACTGATGCATACCGTATACATAACAGTGTGTGACCTATATAATATCATCACACTGTACAAACACATACTTTTGATAAAGCGGACTAAGATAGCATACAACTGATGTATACCGTATACATGACAGTGTGTGACCTATATAATATCATCACACTGTACCAACACATACTTTTGATAAAGCGGACTAAGAAAGCATACAACTGATGTATACCGTATACATGACAGTGTGTGACCTATTTAATAACATCACACTGTACAAACACATACTTTTGATAAAGCGGACTAAGATACCATACAACTGATGCATACCGTACACATAACAGTGTGTGACCTATATAATATCATCACACTGTACAAACACATACTTTTGATAAAGCGGACTAAGATAGCATACAACTGATGTATACCGTATACATGACAGTGTGTGACCTATATAATATCATCACACTGTACAAACTCATACTTTTGATAAAGCGTACTAAGATACCATACAACTGATGTATACCGTATACATGACATAGTGTGACCTATATAATATCATCACACTGTACAAACACATACTTTTGATAAAGCGGACTAAGATACCATACAACTGATGCATACCGTATACATAACAGTGTGTGACCTATATAATATCATCACACTGTACAAACACATACTTTTCATGAAGCGGACTAAGATAGCATAAAACTGATGTATACCGTATACATGACAGTGTGTGACCTATAGAATATCTTCACACTGTACAACACATACATTTGATAAAGCGAACTTAGATACCATACAACTGATGTATACCGTAGACATGGCAGTGTGTGACCTATATAATATCATCACACTGTACAAACACATACTTTTGATGAAGCATAATAAGTTACCATGCACCTGATGCATACCGTATACATGACAGTGTGTGACCTGTGTAATATCATCACACTGTACAAACACATACTTTTGATCAAGCGGACTCAGATAGCATAACAACTGATGTATACCATGTACATGACAGTGTGTGACCTGTGTAATATCATCACTCTGTACAAACACATACTTTTGATAAAGCGGACTAAGGCAGCATACAACTGATGTATACCGTATACATGACAGTGTGTGATCTATGTAATATCATCACACAGTAACAACACATACTATTGATAAAGCGGACTCAAATAGCATATAACTGATGTATACTGTATATATGACAGTGTGTGACCTGTGTTATATCATCACACTGTACAAACACATACTTTTGATAAAGCGGACTCAGATAGCATAACAACTGATGTATACCGTGTACATGACAGTGTGTGACCTGTGTAATATCATCACTCTGTACAAACACATACTTTTGTTGAAGCGGACTAAGGTAGCATACAACTGACGTATACCGTATACATGACAGTGTGTGACCTGTGTAATATCATCACTCTGTACAAACACATACTTTTGATAAAGCGGACTAAGATAGCATACAACTGATGTATACCGTATACATGACAGTGTGTGACCTATATAATATCATCACACTGTACAAACACATACTTTTGATAAAGCGGACTAAGAAAGCATACAACTGATGTATACCGTATACATGACAGTGTGTGACCTATTTAATATCATCACACTGTACAAACACATACTTTTGATAAAGCGTACTAAGATACCATACAACTGATGTATACCGTATACATGACAGTGTGTGAACTATATAATATCATCACACTGTACAAACACATACTTTTGATAAAGCGGACAAAGATACCATACAACTGATGCATACCGTATACATGACAGTGTGTGACCTATATAATATCATCACACCGTACAAACACATACTTTTGATAAAGCGGACTAAGATAGCATACAACTGATGTATACCGTATACATGACAGTGTGTGACCTATTTAATATCATCACACTGTACAAACACATGCTTTTGATAAAGCGTACTAAGATACCATACAACTGATGTATACCGTATACATGACAGTGGGTGACCTATATAATATGATCACACTGTACAAACACATACTTTTGATGAAGCGGACTAAGATAGCATATAACTGATGCATACCGTATACATAACAGTGTGTGACCTATATAATATCATCACACTGTACAAACACATACTTTTGATAAAGCGGACTAAGATGGCATACAACTGATGTATACCGTATACATGACAGTGTGTGACCTATATAATATCATCACACTGTACAAACTCATACTTTTGATAAAGCGGACTAAGATACCATACAACTGATGCATACCGTATACATAACAGTGTGTGACCTATATAATATCATCACACTGTACAAACACATACTTTTGATAAAGCGGACTAAGATAGCATAAAACTGATGTATACCGTATACATGACAGTTTGTGACCTATAGAATATCTTCACACTGTACAAACACATACATTTGATAAAGCGTACTTAGATACCATACAACTGATGTATACCGTGGACATGGCAGTGTGTGACCTATATAATATCATCACACTGTACAAACACACACTTTTGATGAAGCATAATAAGTTACCATGCACCTGATGCATACCGTATACATGACAGTGTGTGACCTGTGTAATATCATCACACTGTACAAACACATACTTTTGATAAAGCGGACTCAGATAGCATAACAACTGATGTATACCGTGTACATGACAGTGTGTGACCTGTGTAATATCATCACACTGTATTAACACATATTTTTGATAAAGTGGACTAAGATAGCATGATAACTGATGAATACCGTATACATGACAGTGTGTGACCTGTATTATATCATCACACTGTACAAACACATACTTTTGATAAAGTGGACTAAGATAGCATATAACTGATGTATTCTGCATACATGACAGTGTGTGACATCTGTAATATCATCACACTGTAAAAAGACATTCATTTGATAAAGTCGACTAAGATAGCATACAACTGATGCATACCGTATACATGACAGTGTGTGACCTATATAATATCATCACACTGTACAACACATACTTTTGATAAAGCGGACTAAGATAGCATACAACTGATGCATACCGTATACATGACAGTGTGTGACCTATATAATATCATCACACTGTACAAACACATACTTTTGATAAAGCGTACTAAGATACCATACAACTGATGCATACCGTATACATGACAGTGTGTGACCTATATAATATCATCACACTGTACAAACACATACTTTTGATAAAGCGGACTCAGATAGGATATAACTGATGCATACCGTATACATGACAGTGTGTGACCTATATAATATCATCACACTGTACAAACACATACTTTTGATAAAGCGGACAAAGATACCATACAACTGATGCATACCGTATAAATCACAGTGTGTGACCTATATAATATCATCACACCGTACAAACACATACTTTTGATAAAGCGGACAAAGATACCATACAACTGATGCATACCGTATAAATCACAGTGTGTGACCTATATAATATCATCACACTGTACAAACACATACTTTTGATAAAGCGGACTAAGATAGCATACAACTGATGTATACCGTATACATGACAGTGTGTGACCTATATAATATCATCACACTGTACCAACACATACTTTTGATAAAGCGGACTAAGAAAGCATACAACTGATGTGTACCGTATACATGACAGTGTGTGACCTATTTAATAACATCACACTGTACAAACAGATACTTTTGATAAAGCGTACTAAGATACCATACAACTGATGCATACCGTACACATAACAGTGTGTGACCTATATAATATCATCACACTGTACAAACACATACTTTTGATAAAGCGGACTAAGATACCATACAACTGATGTATACCGTATACATGACAGTGTGTGACCTATATAATATCATCACACTGTACAAACTCATACTTTTGATAAAGCGTACTAAGATACCATACAACTGATGTATACCGTATAAATGACATTGTGTGACCTATATAATATCATCACACTGTACAAACACATACTTTTGATAAAGCGGACTAAGATACCATACAACTGATGCATACCGTATACATAACAGTGTGTGACCTATATAATATCATCACACTGTACAAACACATACTTTTGATGAAGCGGACTAAGATAGCATAAAACTGATGTATACCGTATACATGACAGTGTGTGACCTATAGAATATCTTCACACTGTACAACACATACATTTGATAAAGCGAACTTAGATACCATACAACTGATGTATACCGTAGACATGGCAGTGTGTGACCTATATAATATCATCACACTGTACAAACACATACTTTAGATCAAGCGGACTCAGATAGCATAACAACTGATGTATACCGTATACATGACAGTGTGTGACCTGTGTAATATCATCACTCTGTACAAACACATACTTTTGATCAAGCGGACTCAGATAGCATAACAACTGACGTATACCATGTACATGACAGTGTGTGACCTGTGTAATATCATCACTCTGTACAAACACATACTTTTGATAAAGCGGACTAAGGCAGCATACAACTGATGTATACCGTATACATGACAGTGTGTGACCTGTGTAATATCATCACACTGTACAAACACATACTTTTGATCAAGCGGACTCAGATAGCATAACAACTGATGTATACCATGTACATGACAGTGTGTGACCTGTGTAATATCATCACTCTGTACAAACACATACTTTTGATAAAGCGGACTAAGGCAGCATACAACTGATGTATACCGTATACATGACAGTGTGTGATCTATGTAATATCATCACACAGTAACAACACATACTATTGATAAAGCGGACTCAAATAGCATATAACTGATGTATACTGTATATATGACAGTGTGTGACCTGTGTTATATCATCACACTGTACAAACACATACTTTTGATAAAGCGGACTCAGATAGCATAACAACTGATGTATACCGTGTACATGACAGTGTGTGACCTGTGTAATATCATCACTCTGTACAAACACATACTTTTGTTGAAGCGGACTAAGGTAGCATACAACTGATGCATACCGTATACATGACAGTGTGTGACCTGTGTAATATCATCACTCTGTACAAACACATACTTTTGATAAAGCGGACTAAGATAGCATACAACTGATGTATACCGTATACATGACAGTGTGTGACCTATATAATATCATCACACTGTACAAACACATACTTTTGATAAAGCGGACTAAGATAGCATATAACTGATGCATACCGTATACATGACAGTGTGTGACCTATATAATACCATCACACTGTACAAACACATACTTTTGATAAAGCGGACAAAGATACCATACAACTGATGCATACCGTATACATGACAGTGTGTGACCTATATAATATCATCACACTGTACAAACACATACTTTTGATAAAGCGGACAAAGATACCATACAACTGATGCATACCGTATACATGACAGTGTGTGACCTATATAATATCATCACACCGTACAAACACATACTTTTGATAAAGCGGACTAAGATACCATACAACTGACGTATACCGTATACATGACAGTGTGTGACCTATTTAATATCATCACACTGTACAAACACATGCTTTTGATAAAGCGTACTAAGATACCATACAACTGATGTATACCGTATACATGACAGTGGGTGACCTATATAATATGATCACACTGTACAAACACATACTTTTGATGAAGCGGACTAAGATAGAATATAACTGATGCATACCGTATACATAACAGTGTGTGACCTATATAATATCATCACACTGTACAAACACATACTTTTGATAAAGCGGACTAAGATAGCATACAACTGATGTATACCGTATACATGACAGTGTGTGACCTATATAATATCATCACACTGTACAAACACATACTTTTGATAAAGCGGACTAAGAAAGCATACAACTGATGTATACCGTATACATGACAGTGTGTGACCTATTTAATATCATCACACTGTACAAACACATACTTTTGATAAAGCGGACTAAGATGGCATACAACTGATGTATACCGTATACATGACAGTGTGTGACCTATATAATATCATCACACTGTACAAACTCATACTTTTGATAAAGCGTACTAAGATGCCATACAACTGATGTATACCGTATACATGACAGTGTGTGACCTATATAATATCATCACACTATACAAACACATACTTTTGATAAAGCGGACTAAGATACCATACAACTGATGCATACCGTATACATAACAGTGTGTGACCTATATAATATCATCACACTGTACAAACACATACTTTTGATAAAGCGGACTAAGATAGCATAAAACTGATGTATACCGTATACATGACAGTGTGTGACCTATATAATATCATCACACTGTACAAACTCATACTTTTGATGAAGCGGACTAAGATACCATACAACTGATGTATACCGTATACATGACAGTGTGTGACCTATATAATATCATCACACTATACAAACACATACTTTTGATAAAGCGTACTAAGATACCATACAACTGATGCATACCGTATACATAACAGTGTGTGACCTATATAATATCATCACACTGTACAAACACATACTTTTGATAAAGCGGACTAAGATAGCATAAAACTGATGTATACCGTATACATGACAGTGTGTGACCTATAGAATATCTTCACACTGTACAAACACATACATTTGATAAAGCGTACTTAGATACCATACAACTGATGTATACCGTAGACATGGCAGTGTGTGACCTATATAATACCATCACACTGTACAAACACACACTTTTGATAAAGCATAATAAGTTACCATGCACCTGATGCATACCGTATACATGACAGTGTGTGACCTGTGTAATATCACCACACTGTACAAACACATACTTTTGATAAAGCGGACTCAGATAGCATAACAACTGATGTATACCGTGTACATGACAGTGTGTGACCTGTGTAATATCATCACTCTGTACAAACACATACTTTTGATAAAGCGGACTAAGGTAGCATACAACTGATGTATAGCGTATACATGACAGTGTGTGATCTATGTAATATCATCACACAGTAACAACACATACTATTGATAAAGCGGACTCAGATAGAATATAACTGATGTATACTGTATATATGACAGTGTGTGACCTGTGTTATATCATCACACTGTACAAACACATACTTTTGATAAAGCGGACTCAGATAGCATAACAACTGATGTATACCGTATACATGACAGTGTGTGACCTGTGTAATATCATCACTCTGTACAAACACATACTTTTGATAAAGCGGACTCAGATAGCATAACAACTGATGTATACCGTGTACATGACAGTGTGTGACCTGTGTAATATCATCACACTGTATTAACACATATTTTTGATAAAGTGGACTAAGATAGCATGATAACTGATGAATACCGTATACATGACAGTGTGTGACCTGTATTATATCATCACACTGTACAAACACATACTTTTGATAAAGTGGACTAAGATAGCATATAACTGATGTATTCTGCATACATGACAGTGTGTGACATCTGTAATATCATCACACTGTAAAAAGACATTCATTTGATAAAGTCGACTAAGATAGCATACAACTGATGCATACCGTATACATGACAGTGTGTGACCTATATAATATCATCACACTGTACAACACATACTTTTGATAAAGCGGACTAAGATAGCATACAACTGATGCATACCGTATACATGACAGTGTGTGACCTATATAATATCATCACACTGTACAAACACATACTTTTGATAAAGCGTACTAAGATACCATACAACTGATGCATACCGTATACATGACAGTGTGTGACCTATATAATATCATCACACTGTACAAACACATACTTTTGATAAAGCGGACTCAGATAGGATATAACTGATGCATACCGTATACATGACAGTGTGTGACCTATATAATATCATCACACTGTACAAACACATACTTTTGATAAAGCGGACAAAGATACCATACAACTGATGCATACCGTATAAATCACAGTGTGTGACCTATATAATATCATCACACCGTACAAACACATACTTTTGATAAAGCGGACAAAGATACCATACAACTGATGCATACCGTATAAATCACAGTGTGTGACCTATATAATATCATCACACTGTACAAACACATACTTTTGATAAAGCGGACTAAGATAGCATACAACTGATGTATACCGTATACATGACAGTGTGTGACCTATATAATATCATCACACTGTACCAACACATACTTTTGATAAAGCGGACTAAGAAAGCATACAACTGATGTGTACCGTATACATGACAGTGTGTGACCTATTTAATAACATCACACTGTACAAACAGATACTTTTGATAAAGCGTACTAAGATACCATACAACTGATGCATACCGTACACATAACAGTGTGTGACCTATATAATATCATCACACTGTACAAACACATACTTTTGATAAAGCGGACTAAGATACCATACAACTGATGTATACCGTATACATGACAGTGTGTGACCTATATAATATCATCACACTGTACAAACTCATACTTTTGATAAAGCGTACTAAGATACCATACAACTGATGTATACCGTATAAATGACATTGTGTGACCTATATAATATCATCACACTGTACAAACACATACTTTTGATAAAGCGGACTAAGATACCATACAACTGATGCATACCGTATACATAACAGTGTGTGACCTATATAATATCATCACACTGTACAAACACATACTTTTGATGAAGCGGACTAAGATAGCATAAAACTGATGTATACCGTATACATGACAGTGTGTGACCTATAGAATATCTTCACACTGTACAACACATACATTTGATAAAGCGAACTTAGATACCATACAACTGATGTATACCGTAGACATGGCAGTGTGTGACCTATATAATATCATCACACTGTACAAACACATACTTTAGATCAAGCGGACTCAGATAGCATAACAACTGATGTATACCGTATACATGACAGTGTGTGACCTGTGTAATATCATCACTCTGTACAAACACATACTTTTGATCAAGCGGACTCAGATAGCATAACAACTGACGTATACCATGTACATGACAGTGTGTGACCTGTGTAATATCATCACTCTGTACAAACACATACTTTTGATAAAGCGGACTAAGGCAGCATACAACTGATGTATACCGTATACATGACAGTGTGTGACCTGTGTAATATCATCACACTGTACAAACACATACTTTTGATCAAGCGGACTCAGATAGCATAACAACTGATGTATACCATGTACATGACAGTGTGTGACCTGTGTAATATCATCACTCTGTACAAACACATACTTTTGATAAAGCGGACTAAGGCAGCATACAACTGATGTATACCGTATACATGACAGTGTGTGATCTATGTAATATCATCACACAGTAACAACACATACTATTGATAAAGCGGACTCAAATAGCATATAACTGATGTATACTGTATATATGACAGTGTGTGACCTGTGTTATATCATCACACTGTACAAACACATACTTTTGATAAAGCGGACTCAGATAGCATAACAACTGATGTATACCGTGTACATGACAGTGTGTGACCTGTGTAATATCATCACTCTGTACAAACACATACTTTTGTTGAAGCGGACTAAGGTAGCATACAACTGATGCATACCGTATACATGACAGTGTGTGACCTGTGTAATATCATCACTCTGTACAAACACATACTTTTGATAAAGCGGACTAAGATAGCATACAACTGATGTATACCGTATACATGACAGTGTGTGACCTATATAATATCATCACACTGTACAAACACATACTTTTGATAAAGCGGACTAAGATAGCATATAACTGATGCATACCGTATACATGACAGTGTGTGACCTATATAATACCATCACACTGTACAAACACATACTTTTGATAAAGCGGACAAAGATACCATACAACTGATGCATACCGTATACATGACAGTGTGTGACCTATATAATATCATCACACTGTACAAACACATACTTTTGATAAAGCGGACAAAGATACCATACAACTGATGCATACCGTATACATGACAGTGTGTGACCTATATAATATCATCACACCGTACAAACACATACTTTTGATAAAGCGGACTAAGATACCATACAACTGACGTATACCGTATACATGACAGTGTGTGACCTATTTAATATCATCACACTGTACAAACACATGCTTTTGATAAAGCGTACTAAGATACCATACAACTGATGTATACCGTATACATGACAGTGGGTGACCTATATAATATGATCACACTGTACAAACACATACTTTTGATGAAGCGGACTAAGATAGAATATAACTGATGCATACCGTATACATAACAGTGTGTGACCTATATAATATCATCACACTGTACAAACACATACTTTTGATAAAGCGGACTAAGATAGCATACAACTGATGTATACCGTATACATGACAGTGTGTGACCTATATAATATCATCACACTGTACAAACACATACTTTTGATAAAGCGGACTAAGAAAGCATACAACTGATGTATACCGTATACATGACAGTGTGTGACCTATTTAATATCATCACACTGTACAAACACATACTTTTGATAAAGCGGACTAAGATGGCATACAACTGATGTATACCGTATACATGACAGTGTGTGACCTATATAATATCATCACACTGTACAAACTCATACTTTTGATAAAGCGTACTAAGATGCCATACAACTGATGTATACCGTATACATGACAGTGTGTGACCTATATAATATCATCACACTATACAAACACATACTTTTGATAAAGCGGACTAAGATACCATACAACTGATGCATACCGTATACATAACAGTGTGTGACCTATATAATATCATCACACTGTACAAACACATACTTTTGATAAAGCGGACTAAGATAGCATAAAACTGATGTATACCGTATACATGACAGTGTGTGACCTATATAATATCATCACACTGTACAAACTCATACTTTTGATGAAGCGGACTAAGATACCATACAACTGATGTATACCGTATACATGACAGTGTGTGACCTATATAATATCATCACACTATACAAACACATACTTTTGATAAAGCGTACTAAGATACCATACAACTGATGCATACCGTATACATAACAGTGTGTGACCTATATAATATCATCACACTGTACAAACACATACTTTTGATAAAGCGGACTAAGATAGCATAAAACTGATGTATACCGTATACATGACAGTGTGTGACCTATAGAATATCTTCACACTGTACAAACACATACATTTGATAAAGCGTACTTAGATACCATACAACTGATGTATACCGTAGACATGGCAGTGTGTGACCTATATAATACCATCACACTGTACAAACACACACTTTTGATAAAGCATAATAAGTTACCATGCACCTGATGCATACCGTATACATGACAGTGTGTGACCTGTGTAATATCACCACACTGTACAAACACATACTTTTGATAAAGCGGACTCAGATAGCATAACAACTGATGTATACCGTGTACATGACAGTGTGTGACCTGTGTAATATCATCACTCTGTACAAACACATACTTTTGATAAAGCGGACTAAGGTAGCATACAACTGATGTATAGCGTATACATGACAGTGTGTGATCTATGTAATATCATCACACAGTAACAACACATACTATTGATAAAGCGGACTCAGATAGAATATAACTGATGTATACTGTATATATGACAGTGTGTGACCTGTGTTATATCATCACACTGTACAAACACATACTTTTGATAAAGCGGACTCAGATAGCATAACAACTGATGTATACCGTATACATGACAGTGTGTGACCTGTGTAATATCATCACTCTGTACAAACACATACTTTTGATAAAGCGGACTAAGGTAGCATACAACTGATGTATACCGTATACATGACAGTGTGTGACCTGTGTAATATCATCACTCTGTACAAACACATACTTTTGATCAAGTGGACTAAGATAGCATATATAACTGATGTATACTGTATATATGACAGTGTGTGACCTGTGTTATATCATCACACTGTACAAACACATACTTTTGATAAAGTGGACTAAGATAGCATAATGACTGATGTATACCGTATACATGACAGTGTGTGACATGTGTTATATCATCACACTATACAAACACATACTTTTGATAAAGCGGACTAAGATAGCATGATAACTGATGAATACCGTATACATGATAGTGTGGGACCTGTATTATATCATCACACTGTACAAACACATACTTTTGATAAAGTGGACTAAGATAGCATATTACTGATGTATTCTGCATACATGACAGTGTGTGACATCTGTAATATCATCACACTGTACAAAGACATTAATTTGATAAAGTCGACTAAGATAGCATAATAACTGATGTGTACCGTATACATGACAGTGTGTGACCTGTGAAATATCAGCATATTGTTCATACACATACTTTTGATAAAGTGGACTAAGACAGCATACAAATGATGCATATCGTATACATGACAGTGTGTGACCTGTGTAATACCATGACACTGAACAAACATATACTTTTGATGAAGCGTACTAAGATACAATGCAACTGATGTATACCGTATACATGACAGTGTGTGACCTATATAATATCATCACACTGTACAAACACATACTTTTAATGAAGCGGACTAAGATACCATACAACTGATGCATACCGTATACATGACAGTGTGTGACCTATATAATATCATCACACCGTACAAACACATACTTTTAATGAAGCGGACTAAGATACCATACAACTGATGCATACCGTATACATGACAGTGTGTGACCTGTGTTTTATCATGACACTGAACAAACATATACTTTTGATGAAGCGGACTAAGATACCATACAACTGATGTATATCGTATACATGAAAGTGTGTGACCTGTGTAATATCATGACACTGAACAAACATATACTTTTGATGAAGCGTACTAAGATACAATGCAACTGATGTATACCTTATACATGACAGTGTGTGACCTATATAATATCATCACACTGTACAAACACATACTTTTAATGAAGCGCACTAAGATACCATACAACTGATGCATACCGTATACATGACAGTGTGTGACCTATATAATATCATCATACCGTACAAACACAAATTTTTGATAAAGCGGACTAAGATATCATGATAACTGATGCATACTGTATACAGACAGTGTGTGACCTGTGTAATATCATCACACTGTAGAAACACATACTTTTGTTAAAGTCGACTAAGATAGCATATAACTGACGTATACGTATACATGACAGTGTGTGACCTGTGTAATATCTTGACACTGAATAAACACATACTTTTGATAAAGCGGACTAAGATACGACACAACTGATGTATACCGTATACATGACAGTGTGTGACCTATATAATATCATCACACTGTACAAACATATACTTTTGATAAAGCACACTAAGATAGCATGATAACTGATGTATACCGTATACATGACAGTGTCTCACCTGTGTAATATCATCACGCTGTACAAACACATGCTTTTGATAAAGCGGACTAAGATAGCATGATAACTGATGTATACCGTATACATAACAGTGTGTGACCTGTGTAATATCATCACACTGTACAAACACATACTTTTGATAAAGCGGACTAAGATAGCATATAACTGATGTATACTGTATATATGACAGTGTGTGACCTGTGTTATATCATCACACTGTACAAACACATACTTTTGATAAAGCGGACTCAGATAGCATAACAACTTATGTATACCGTGTACATGACAGTGTGTGACCTGTGTAATATCATCACTCTGTACAAACACATACTTTTGATAAAGCGGACTAAGGTAGCATACAACTGATGTATACCGTATACATGACAGTGTGTGATCTATGTAATATCATCACACAGTACAAACACATACTTTTGATAAAGCGGACTCAGATAGCATAACAACTGATGTATACCGTGTACATGACATAGTGTGACCTGTGTTATATCATCACACTGTACAAAAACATACTTTTGATCAAGTGGACTAAGATAGCATAATGACTGATGTATACCGTATACATGACAGTGTGGGACCTGTGTAATATCATCACACTGTACAAACACATGCTGTTGATAAAGCGGAATAAGATAGCATGATCACTGATGTATACTGTATACATAACAGTGTGTGACCTGTGTAACATCATCACACTGTATTAACACATATTTTTGATAAAGTGGACTAAGATAGCATGATAACTGATGAATACCGTATACATGACAGTGTGTGACCTGTATTATATCATCACACTGTACAATAACATACTTTTGATAAAGTGGACTAAGATAGCATATTACTGATGTATTCTGCATACATGACAGTGTGTGACATCTGTAATATCATCACACTGTAAAAAGACATTCATTTGATAAAGTCGACTAAGATAGCATAATAACTGATGTGTACCGTATACATGACAGTGTGTGACCTGTGAAATATCAGCACATTGTTCATACACATACTTTTGATAAAGTGGACTAAGATAGCATGCAAATGATGTATATCGTATACATGACAGTGTGTGACCTGTGTAATATCATGACACTGAACAAACACATACTTTTGATAAAGCGGACTAAGATACCATACAACTGATGCATACCATATACATGACAGTGTGTGACCTATATAATATCATCACACTGTACAAACACATACTTTTGATAAAGCGGACTAAGATACCATACAACTGATGCATACCGTATACATGACAGTGTGTGACCTATATAATATGATCACACTGCACAAACACATACTTTTGATAAAGCGGACTCAGATAGCATATAACTGATGCATACCGTATACATGACAGTGTGTGACCTATATAATATCATCACACTGTACAAACACATACTTTTGATAAAGCGGACAAAGATACCATACAACTGATGCATACCGTATACATGACAGTGTGTGACCTATATAATATCATCACACCGTACAAACACATACATTTGATAAAGCGGACTAAGATAGCATACAACTGATGTATACCGTATACATGACAGTGTGTGACCTATTTAATATCATCACACTGTACAAACACATACTTTTGATAAAGCGTACTAAGATACCTCACAAATGATGCATACCGTATACATAACAGTGTGTGAACTATATAATATCATCACACTGTACAAACACATACTTTTGATAAAGCGGACTAAGATAGCATACAACTGATGTATACCGTATACATGACAGTGTGTGACCTATATAATATCATCACACTGTACAAACACATACTTTTGATAAAGCGGACTAAGAAAGCATACAACTGATGTATACCGTATACATGACAGTGTGTGACCTATTTAATATCATCACACTGTACAAACACATACTTTTGATAAAGCGTACTAAGATACCATACAACTGATGTATACCGTATACATGACAGTGTGTGAACTATATAATATCATCACACTGTACAAACACATTCTTTTGATAAAGCGGACTAAGATAGCATATAACTGATGCATACCGTACACATAACAGTGTGTGACCTATATAATATCATCACACTGTACAAACACATACTTTTGATAAAGCGGACTAAGATAGCATACAACTGATGTATACCGTATACATGACAGTGTGTGACCTATATAATATCATCACACTGTACAAACTCATACTTTTGATAAAGCGAACTAAGATACCATACAACTGATGTATACCGTATACATGACAGTGTGTGACCTATATAATATCATCACACTGTACAAACACATACTTTTGATAAAGCGGACTCAGATAGCATATAACTGATGCATACCGTATACATGACAGTGTGTGACCTATATAATATCATCACACTGTACAAACACATACTTTTGATAAAGCGGACTAAGATACCATACAACTGATGCATACCGTATACATGACAGTGTGTGACCTATTTAATATCATCACACTGTACAAACACATACTTTTGATAAAGCGTACTAAGATACCATACAACTGATGTATACCGTATACATGACAGTGTGTGACCTATATAATATGATCACACTGTACAAACACATACTTTTGATGAAGCGGACTAAGATAACATATAACTGATGCATACCGTATACATAACAGTGTGTGAACTATATAATATCATCACACTGTACAAACACATACTTTTGATAAAGCGGACTAAGATAGCATATAACTGATGTATACCGTATACATGACAGTGTTTGACCTATATAATATCATCACACTGTACAATCACATACATTTGATAAAGCGTACTAAGATACCATACAACTGATGTATACCGTATACATGGCAGTGTGTGACCTATATAATATCATCACACTGTACAAACACATACTTTTGATAAAGCGGACTAAGATAGCATAATAACTTATGTGTACCGTAAACATGACAGTGTGTGACCTGTGTAATATCATCACTCTGTACAAACACATACTTTTGATAAAGCGGACTAAGGAAGCATACAACTTATGTATACCGTATACATGACAGTGTTTGACCTATATAATATCATCACACTGTACAATCACATACATTTGATAAAGCGTACTAAGATACCATACAACTGATGTATACCGTAAACATGGCAGTGTGTGACCTATATAATATCATCACACTGTACAAACACATACTTTTGATAAAGCGGACTAAGATAGCATGATAACTGATGTGTACCGTATACATGACAGTGTGTGACCTGCGTAATATCATCACTCTGTACAATCACATACATTTGATAAAGCGTACTCAGATACCATACAACTGATGCATACCGTATACATAACAGTGTGTGACCTATATAATATCATCACACTGTACAAACACATACATTTGATAAAGCGTACTAAGATACAATACAACTGATGTATACCGTATACATGACAGTGTGTGACCTGTATAATATCATCACACTGTACAAACACATACTTTTGATAAAGCGGACTAAGATAGCATGATAACTGATTTATACCGTATGCATGAAAGTGTGACCTGTGTAATATCATCAGTCTGTACAAACACATACTTTTGATAAAGCGTACTAAGATACCATACAACTGATGCATACCGTATACATGACAGTGTGTGACCTATATAATATCATCACATTGTACAAACACATTCTTTTGATAAAGTCGACTAAGATAGCATGATAACTGATGCATACTGTATACATGACAGTGTGTGACCTGTGTAATATCATCACTCTGTACAAACACATACTTTTGATAAAGCGGACTAAGATAGCATAACAACTGATGCATACCGTATGCATGGCAGTGTGTGACCTGTGTAATATCATCACTCTGTACAAACACATACTTTTGATAAAGCTTACTAAGATACCATACAACTGATGCATACCGTATACATGACAGTGTGTGACCTATATAATATCATCACATTGTACAAACACATTCTTTTGATAAAGTCGACTGACATACCATACAACTGATGCATTCCGAATACATGACAGTGTGTGACCTATATAATATCATCACATTGTACAAACACATACTATTTCATAAAGCGGACTAAGATACCTTGCAACTGATGTATACCGTATACATGACAATGTGTGATATTTGTAATATCATCACACTGTACAAACACATACTTTTGGTAAAGCGGACTAAAATAGCATACAACTGATGTATACCATATACATGACAGTGTGTGACCTGTATAATATCATCACACTGTACAAACACATACTTTTGATAAAGCGGACTAAGATAGCATGATAACTGATTTATACCGTATGCATGAAAGTGTGACCTGTGTAATATCATCACTCTGTACAAACACATACTTTTGATAAAGCGGACTAAGATACCATACAACTGATGCATACCGTATACATGACAGTGTGTGACCTATATAATATCATCACATTGTACAAACACATTCTTTTGATAAAGTCGACTAAGATAGCATGATAACTGATGCATACTGTATACATGACAGTGTGTGACCTGTGTAATATCATCACTCTGTACAAACACATACTTTTGATAAAGCGGACTAAGATAGCATAACAACTGATCTATACCGTATGCATGGCAGTGTGTGACCTGTGTAATATCATCACTCTGTACAAACACATACTTTTGATAAAGCGGACTAAGATAGCATGATAACTGATGTGTACCGTATACATGACAGTGTGTGACCTGTGTAATATCATCACTCTGTACAAACACATACTTTTGATAAAGCGGACTAAGGAAGCATACAACTGATGCATACCGTATACATGACAGTGTTTGACCTATATAATATCATCACACTGTACAATCACATACATTTGATAAAGCGTACTAAGATACCATACAACTGATGTATACCGTATACATGGCAGTGTGTGACCTATATAATATCATCACACTGTACAAACACATACTTTTGATAAAGCGGACTAAGATAGCATGATAACTGATGTGTACCGTATACATGACAGTGTGTGACCTGCGTAATATCATCACTCTGTACAATCACATACATTTGATAAAGCGGACTAAGATACCATACAACTGATGCATACCGTATACATAACAGTGTGTGACCTGTGTAATATCATCACATTGTAGAAACACATACTTTTGATCAAGTCGACTAAGATAGCATGATAACTGATGTATACCGTATACATGACAGTGTGTGACCGGTGTAATATCATGACACTGAACAAACACATACTTTTGATGAAGCATACTAAGATACCATGCACCTGATGTATACCATATACATGACAATGTGTGACCTGTGTAATATCATCACACTGTACAAACACATACTTTTGATAAAGCGGACTAAGATAGCATAACAACTGATCCATACCGTATGCATGGCAGTGTGTGACCTGTGTAATATCATCACACTATACAAACAGATACTTTTTATAAAGCGGACTAAGATACCATATAACTTATGTATACCGTATACATGACAGTCTGTGACCTGTGTTATATCATCACTATGTACAAACACATACTTTTTGATAAAGCGGACTAAGATACCTTACAACTGATGTATACCGTATACATGACAATGTGTGACATTTGTAATATCATCACACTGTACAAACACATACTTTTGTTAAATTCGACTAAGATAGCATGATAACTGATGTATACCGTATACATGACAGTGTGTGACCTGTGTAATATCATCACTCTGTACAATCACATACTTTTGATAAAGCGAACTAAGATACCATACAACAGATGTATTCTCTATACATGACAGTGTGTGTGCTGTGTAATATCATCACACTGTACAAAGACATTCTTTTTGATAAAGTCGGGTAAGATAGCATAATAACTGATGTTTACCGTATACATGACAGTGTGTGACCTGTGAAATATCAGCACACTGTACAAACACATACTTTTGATAAAGCGTACTAAGATACCATACAACTGATGTATACCGTATACATGACAGTGTGTGACCTATATAATATCATCACACTGTACAAACACATAGTTTTGATAAAGCGGACTAAGGTACCATACAACTGATGCATACCGTATACATAACAGTGTGTGACCTATATAATATCATCACACTGTACAAACACATACTTTTGATAAAGCGGACTAAGATAGCATACAACTGATGTATACCGTATACATGACAGTGTGTGACCTATATAATATCATCACATTGTACAAACACATACTTTTGATAAAGCGGACTAAGATAGCATAAAACTGATGTATACCGTATGCATGAAAGTGTGACCTGTGTAATATCATCACTCTGTACAAACACATACTTTTGATAAAGCGTACTAAGATACCATACAACTGATGCATACCGTATACATGACAGTGTGTGACCTATATAATATCATCACATTGTACAAACACATTCTTTTGATAAAGTCGACTAAGATAGCATGATAACTGATGCATACTGTATACATGACAGTGTGTGACCTGTGTAATATCATCACACTGTACAAACACATACCTTTGATCAAGCGGACTAAGATAGCATAACAACTGATCTATACCGTATGCATGGCAGTGTGTGACCTGTGTAATATCATCACTCTGTACAAACACATACTTTTGATAAAGCGGACTAAGGTAGCACACAACTGATGTATACCGTATACATGACAGTGTGTGACCTATAGAATATCATCACACTGTACAAACACATGCATTTGATAAAGCGTACTTAGATACCATACAACTGATCTATACCGTATGCATGGCAGTGTGTGACCTGTGTAATATCATCACTCTGTACAAACACATACTTTTGATAAAGCGGACTAAGATAGCATGATAACTGATGTATACCTTATGCATGAAAGTGTGACCTGTGTAATATCATCACTCTGTACAAACACATACTTTTGGTAAAGCGGACTAAGATACCTTACAACTGATGCATACCGTATACATGACAGTGTGTGACCTATATAATATCATCACATTGTACAAACACATTCTTTTGATAAAGTCGACTAACATACCATACAACTGATGCATTCCGTATACATGACAGTGTGTGACCTATATAATATCATCACATTGTAAAACACATTCTTTTGATAAAGTCGACTTAGATAGCATGATAACTGATGCATACTGTATACATGACAGTGTGTGACCTGTGTAATATCATCACTCTTTACAAACACATACTTTTGATAAAGCGGACTAAGATAGCATAACAACTGATCTATACCGTATGCATGGCAGTGTGTGACCTGTGTAATATCATCACTCTGTATAAACACATACTTTTGATAAAGCGTACTAAGATACCATGCACCTGATGTATACCGTATACATGACAATGTGTGACCTATATAATATCATCACACTGTACAAACACATACTTTTGATAAAGCGGACTAAGATAGCATAAAACTGATGTATACCGTATCCATGACAGTGTGTGACCTATAGAATATCACCACACTGTACAAACACATACATTTGATAAAGCGTACTAAGATACCATACAACTGATGTATACCGTATACATGACAGTGTGTGACCTATATAATATCATCACTTTCTACAAACACATACTTTTGATAAAGCGGACTAAGATAGCATAAAACTGATGTATACCGTATGCATGAAAGTGTGACCTGTGTAATATCATCACTCTGTACAAACACATACTTTTGATAAAGCGTACTAAGATACCATACAACTGATGCATACCGTATACATGACAGTGTGTGACCTATATAATATCATCACATTGTACAAACACATTCTTTTGATAAAGTCGACTAAGATAGCATGATAACTGATGCATACTGTATACATGACAGTGTGTGACCTGTGTAATATCATCACACTGTACAAACACATACCTTTGATCAAGCGGACTAAGATAGCATAACAACTGATCTATACCGTATGCATGGCAGTGTGTGACCTGTGTAATATCATCACTCTGTACAAACACATACTTTTGATAAAGCGGACTAAGGTAGCACACAACTGATGTATACCGTATACATGACAGTGTGTGACCTATAGAATATCATCACACTGTACAAACACATGCATTTGATAAAGCGTACTTAGATACCATACAACTGATCTATACCGTATGCATGGCAGTGTGTGACCTGTGTAATATCATCACTCTGTACAAACACATACTTTTGATAAAGCGGACTAAGATAGCATGATAACTGATGTATACCTTATGCATGAAAGTGTGACCTGTGTAATATCATCACTCTGTACAAACACATACTTTTGGTAAAGCGGACTAAGATACCTTACAACTGATGCATACCGTATACATGACAGTGTGTGACCTATATAATATCATCACATTGTACAAACACATTCTTTTGATAAAGTCGACTAACATACCATACAACTGATGCATTCCGTATACATGACAGTGTGTGACCTATATAATATCATCACATTGTAAAACACATTCTTTTGATAAAGTCGACTTAGATAGCATGATAACTGATGCATACTGTATACATGACAGTGTGTGACCTGTGTAATATCATCACTCTTTACAAACACATACTTTTGATAAAGCGGACTAAGATAGCATAACAACTGATCTATACCGTATGCATGGCAGTGTGTGACCTGTGTAATATCATCACTCTGTATAAACACATACTTTTGATAAAGCGTACTAAGATACCATGCACCTGATGTATACCGTATACATGACAATGTGTGACCTATATAATATCATCACACTGTACAAACACATACTTTTGATAAAGCGGACTAAGATAGCATAAAACTGATGTATACCGTATACATGACAGTGTGTGACCTATAGAATATCATCACACTGTACAAACACATACATTTGATAAAGCGTACTAAGATACCATACAACTGATGTATACCGTATACATGACAGTGTGTGACCTATATAATATCATCACATTGTACAAATACATTCTTTTGATAAAGTCGACTAAGATAGCATGATAACTGATGTATACCGTATACATGACAGTGTTAGGCCTGTGTAATATCATCACATTGTAGAAACACATACTTTTGATAAAGCGGACTAAGATAGCATAATAACTGATGTATACCGTATACATGACATTGTGTGACCGGTGTAATATCATGACACTGAATAAACACATACTTTTGATGAAGCATACTAAGATACCATGCACCTGATGTATACCGTATACATGACAATGTGTGACCTGTGTAATATCATCACAATGTACAAACACATACTTTTGATAAAGCGGACTAAGATAGCATAACAACTGATGCATACCGTATGCATGGCAGTGTGTGACCTGTGTAATATCATCACACTGTACAAACACATACTTTTGATAAAGTGGACTAACATAGCATAATAACTGATGTATACCGTATACATGACAGTGTGTGACATGTCTTATATCATCACACAGTACAAACACATACTTTTGATAAAGCGGACTAAGATACCATATAACTTATGTATACCGTATACATGACAGTGTGTTACCTGTGTTATATCATCACACTGTACAAACACATACTTTTGATAAAGCGGACTAAGATACCATACAACTGATGCATACCGCATACAAAACAGTGTGTGACCTATATAATATCATCACACTGTACAAACACATACTTTTGATAAAGCGGACTAATATAGCATAAAACTCATGTATACCGTATACATGACAGTGTGTGACCTATAGAATATCATCACACTGTACAAACACATACATTTGATAAAGCGGACTAAGATACCATACAACTGATGTATACCGTATAAATGACAGTGTGTGACCTATATAATATCATCACACTGTACAAACACATACTTTTGATAAAGCGGACTAAGATACCATACAACTGATGCATACCGTATACATGACAGTGTGTGACCTATATAATATCATCACATTGTACAAACACATTCTTTTGATAAAGTCGACTAAGATAGCATGATAAATGATGCATACTGTATACATGACAGTGTGTGACCTGTGTAATATCATCACTCTGTACAAACACATACTTTTGATAAAGCGGACTAAGATACCATACAACTGATGTATACCGCATACATGACAGTGTGTGACCTATATAATATCATCACTTTCTACAAACACATACTTTTGATAAAGCGGACTAAGATAGCATAAAACTGATGTATACCGTATGCATGAAAGTGTGACCTGTGTAATATCATCACTCTGTACAAACACATACTTTTGATAAAGCGTACTAAGATACCATACAACTGATGCATACCGTATACATGACAGTGTGTGACCTATATAATATCATCACATTGTACAAACACATTCTTTTGATAAAGTCGACTAAGATAGCATGATAACTGATGCATACTGTATACATGACAGTGTGTGACCTGTGTAATATCATCACACTGTACAAACACATACCTTTGATCAAGCGGACTAAGATAGCATAACAACTGATCTATACCGTATGCATGGCAGTGTGTGACCTGTGTAATATCATCACTCTGTACAAACACATACTTTTGATAAAGCGGACTAAGGTAGCACACAACTGATGTATACCGTATACATGACAGTGTGTGACCTATAGAATATCATCACACTGTACAAACACATGCATTTGATAAAGCGTACTTAGATACCATACAACTGATCTATACCGTATGCATGGCAGTGTGTGACCTGTGTAATATCATCACTCTGTACAAACACATACTTTTGATAAAGCGGACTAAGATAGCATGATAACTGATGTATACCTTATGCATGAAAGTGTGACCTGTGTAATATCATCACTCTGTACAAACACATACTTTTGGTAAAGCGGACTAAGATACCTTACAACTGATGCATACCGTATACATGACAGTGTGTGACCTATATAATATCATCACATTGTACAAACACATTCTTTTGATAAAGTCGACTAACATACCATACAACTGATGCATTCCGTATACATGACAGTGTGTGACCTATATAATATCATCACATTGTAAAACACATTCTTTTGATAAAGTCGACTTAGATAGCATGATAACTGATGCATACTGTATACATGACAGTGTGTGACCTGTGTAATATCATCACTCTTTACAAACACATACTTTTGATAAAGCGGACTAAGATAGCATAACAACTGATCTATACCGTATGCATGGCAGTGTGTGACCTGTGTAATATCATCACTCTGTATAAACACATACTTTTGATAAAGCGTACTAAGATACCATGCACCTGATGTATACCGTATACATGACAATGTGTGACCTGTGTAATATCATCACTCTGTACAAACACATACTTTTGGTAAAGCGGACTAAGATACCTTACAACTGATGCATACCGTATACATGACAGTGTGTGACCTATATAATATCATCACATTGTACAAACACATTCTTTTGATAAAGTCGACTAACATACCATACAACTGATGCATTCCGTATACATGACAGTGTGTGACCTATATAATATCATCACATTGTAAAACACATTCTTTTGATAAAGTCGACTTAGATAGCATGATAACTGATGCATACTGTATACATGACAGTGTGTGACCTGTGTAATATCATCACTCTTTACAAACACATACTTTTGATAAAGCGGACTAAGATAGCATAACAACTGATCTATACCGTATGCATGGCAGTGTGTGACCTGTGTAATATCATCACTCTGTATAAACACATACTTTTGATAAAGCGTACTAAGATACCATGCACCTGATGTATACCGTATACATGACAATGTGTGACCTATATAATATCATCACACTGTACAAACACATACATTTGATAAAGCGTACTAAGATACCATACAACTGATGTATACCGTATACATGACAGTGTGTGACCTATATAATATCATCACATTGTACAAATACATTCTTTTGATAAAGTCGACTAAGATAGCATGATAACTGATGTATACCGTATACATGACAGTGTTAGGCCTGTGTAATATCATCACATTGTAGAAACACATACTTTTGATAAAGCGGACTAAGATAGCATAATAACTGATGTATACCGTATACATGACATTGTGTGACCGGTGTAATATCATGACACTGAATAAACACATACTTTTGATGAAGCATACTAAGATACCATGCACCTGATGTATACCGTATACATGACAATGTGTGACCTGTGTAATATCATCACAATGTACAAACACATACTTTTGATAAAGCGGACTAAGATAGCATAACAACTGATGCATACCGTATGCATGGCAGTGTGTGACCTGTGTAATATCATCACACTGTACAAACACATACTTTTGATAAAGTGGACTAACATAGCATAATAACTGATGTATACCGTATACATGACAGTGTGTGTCATGTCTTATATCATCACACAGTACAAACACATACTTTTGATAAAGCGGACTAAGATACCATATAACTTATGTATACCGTATACATGACAGTGTGTTACCTGTGTTATATCATCACACTGTACAAACACATACTTTTGATAAAGCGGACTAAGATACCATACAACTGATGCATACCGCATACAAAACAGTGTGTGACCTATATAATATCATCACACTGTACAAACACATACTTTTGATAAAGCGGACTAATATAGCATAAAACTCATGTATACCGTATACATGACAGTGTGTGACCTATAGAATATCATCACACTGTACAAACACATACATTTGATAAAGCGGACTAAGATACCATACAACTGATGTATACCGTATAAATGACAGTGTGTGACCTATATAATATCATCACACTGTACAAACACATACTTTTGATCAAGCGGACTAAGATACCATACAACTGATGCATACCGTATACATGACAGTGTGTGACCTATATAATATCATCACATTGTACAAACACATTCTTTTGATAAAGTCGACTAAGATAGCATGATAAATGATGCATACTGTATACATGACAGTGTGTGACCTGTGTAATATCATCACTCTGTACAAACACATACTTTTGATAAAGCGGACTAAGATACCATACAACTGATGCATACCGTATACATAACAGTGTGTGAACTATATAATATCATCACATTGTACAAACACATTCTTTTGATAAAGTCGACTAAGATAGCATGATAACTGATGCATACTGTATACATGACAGTGTGTGACCTGTGTAATATCATCACTCTGTACAAACACATACTTTTGATAAAGCGGACTAAGATAGCATAACAACTGATCTATACCGTATGCATGGCAGTGTGTGACCTGTGTAATATCATCACTCTGTACAAACACATACTTTTGATGAAGCATACTAAGATACCATACAACTGATGCATACCGTATACATGACAGTGTGTGACCTATATAATATCATCACATTGTACAAACACATTCATTTGATAAAGTCGACTAAGATAGCATGATAACTGATGCATACTGTATACATGTCAGTGTGTGACCTCTGTAATATCTTCACACTGTACAAACACATACTTTTGATAAAGCGGACTAAGATAGCATAACAACTGATCTATACCGTATGCATGGCAGTGTGTGACCTGTGTAATATCATCACTCTGTACAAACACATACTTTTGATAAAGCGTACTAAGATACCATACAATTGATGCATACCGTATACATGACAGTGTGTGACCTATATAATATCATCACATTGTACAAACACATTCTTTTGATAAAGTCGACTAACATACCATACAACTGACGCATTCCGTATACATGACAGTGTGTGACCTATATAATATCATCACATTGTACAAACACATTCTTTTGATAAAGTCGACTAAGATAGCATGATAAATGATGCATACCGTATACATGACAGTGTGTGACCTGTGTAATATCATCACACTGTACAAACACATACTTTTGATAAAGCGGACTAAGATACCATACAACTGATGCATACCGTTTACATAACAGTGTGTGAACTATATAATATCATCACATTATACAAACACATTCTTTTGATAAAGTCGACTAAGATAGCATGATAACTGATGCATACTGTATACATGACAGTGTGTGACCTGTGTAATATCATCACTCTGTACAAACACATACTTTTGATAAAGCGGACTAAGATAGCATAACAACTGATCTATACCGTATGCATGGCAGTGTGTGACCTGTGTAATATCATCACATTGTACAAACACATACTTTTGATGAAGCATACTAAGATACCATACAACTGATGCATACCGTATACATGACAGTGTGTGACCTGTATAATATCATCACACTGTACAAACACATAGTTTTGATAAAGCGGACTAAGATACCATACTACTGATGCATACTGTATACATGACATTGTGTGACCTATATAATATCATCACACTGTACAAACACATTCTTTTGGTAAAGCGGACTAAGATAGCATACAGCTGATGTATACCATATACATGACAGTGTGTGACCTATATAATATCATCACACTGTACAAACACATACATTTGATAAAGCGTACTAAGATACCATACAACTGATGTATACCGTATACATGACAGTGTGTGACCTATATAATATCATCACATTGTACAAACACATTCTTTTGATAAAGTCGACTAAGATAGCATGATAACTGATGTATACCGTATCCATGAAAGTGTGACATGTGTAATATCATCACTCTGTACAAACACATACTTTTGATAAAGCGTACTAAGATACCATACAACTGATGCATACTGTATACATGACAGTGTGTGACCTATATAATATCATCACATTGTACAAACACATTCTTTTGATAAAGTCGACTAAGATAGCATGATAACTGATGCATACTGTATACATGACAGTGTGTGACCTGTGTAATATCATCACTCTGTACAAACACATACTTTTGATAAAGCGGACTAAGGTAGCATACAACTGATGTATACCGTATACATAACAGTGTGTGACCTATAGAATATCATCACACTGTACAAACACATACATTTGATAAAGCGTACTAAGATACCATACAACTGATGTATACCGTATACATGGCAGTGTGTGACCTATATAATATCATCACATTGTACAAACACATTCTTTTGATAAAGTCGACTAAGATAGCATGATAACTGATGTATACCGTATAAATGACAGTGTGTGACCTGTGTTATATCATCACATTGTAGAAACACATGCTTTTGATAAAGCGGACTAAGATAGCATAATAACTGATGTATACCGTGTACATGACAGTGTGTGACCTGTGTAATATCATGACACTGAATAAACACATACTTTTGATGAAGCATACTAAGATACCATGCACCTGATGTATACCGTATAGATGACAATGTGTGACCTGTGTAATATCATCACACTGTACAAACACATACCTTTGATCAAGCGGACTAAGATAGCATAACAACTGATGCATACCATATGCATGGCAGTGTGTGACCTGTGTAATATCATCACACTGTACAAACACATACTTTTGATAAAGCGGACTAAGATACCATATAACTTATGTATACCGTATACATGACAGTGTGTGACCTGTGTTATATCATCACTATGTACAAACACATACTTTTTGATAAAGCGGACTAAGATACCTTACAACTGATGTATACCGTATACATGACAATGTGTGACATTTGTAATATCATCACACTGTACAAACACATACTTTTGTTAAATTCGACTAAGATAGCATGATAACTGATGTATACCGTATACATGACAGTGTGTGACCTGTGTAATATCATCACTCTGTACAAACACACATTTTTGATAAAGCGAACTAAGATACCATACAACAGATGTATTCTCTATACATGACAGTGTGTGTGCTGTGTAATATCATCACACTGTACAAAGACATTCTTTTTGATAAAGTCGGCTAAGATAGCATAATAACTGATGTGTACCGTATACATGACAGTGTGTGACCTGTGAAATATCAGCACACTGTACATACACATACTTTTGATAAAGAGTACTAAGATACCATACAACTGATGTATACCGTATACATGACAGTGTGTGAACTATATAATATCATCACACTGTACAAACACATGCTTTTGATAAAGCGGACTAAGATACCATACAACTGATGTATACCGTATACATGACAATGTGTGACCTATATAATATCATCACACTGTACAAACACATACTTTTAATAAAGCGTACTAAGATACCATACAACTGATGTATACCGTATACATGACAGTGTGTGACCTATATAATATCATCACACTGTACAAACACATACTTTTGATAAAGCGGACTAAGATACCATACAACTGATGTATACCGTATACATGACAGTGTGTGACCTATATTATATCATCACACTGTACAAACACATACTTTTGATAAAGCGGACTAAGATACCATACAACTGATGCATACTGTATACATGACAGTGTGTGACCTATATAATATCATCACACTGTACAATCACATACTTCTGTATGCATGACAGTGAGTGACCTGTTTAATATCATGACACTGAACAAACATATACTTTTGATGAAGCATACTAAGATACCATGCAACTGATCTATACCGTATGCATGACAGTGTGTGACCTGTGTAATATCATCACTCTGTACAAACACATACTTTTGATAAAGCAGACCGGTAGGGATCAGATATTGCAGCACCCACTAGGGATCAGATATTGTAGCACCCACTAGGGATCAGATATTGTAGCACCCACTGGGGATCAGATATTATAGCACCCACTAGGGATCAGATATTGTAGCACCCACTAGGGATCAGATATTGCAGCACCCACTAGGGATCAGATATTGCAGCACCCTATAGGGATCAGATATTGTAGCACCCACTAGGGATCAGATATTGTAGCACCCACTAGGAATCAGATATTGTAGCACCCACTAGGGATCAGATATTGTAGCACCAACTAGGGATCAGATATTGTAGCACCCACTAGGGATCAGATATTGTAACACCCACTAGGGATCAGATATTGCAGCACCCACTAGAGATAAGATATTGTAGCACCCACTAGGGATCAGATATTGTAGCACCCACTACGGATCAGATATTGTGGCACCCACTAGGGATCAGATATTGTAGCACCCACTAGGGATCAGATATTGTAGCACCCACTAGGGATCAGATATTGTAGCACCCACTAGGGATCAGATATTGTAACACCCACTAGGGATCTGATATTGTAGCACCCACTACGGATCAGATATTGTAGCACCCACTAGGGATCAGATATTGTAGCACCCACTAGGGATCAGATATTGTAGCCCCCACTAGAGATAAGATATTGTAGCACCAACTAGGGATCAGATATTGTAGCACCCACTAGGGATCAGATATTGTAACACCCAGTAGGGATCAGATATTGCAGCACCCACTAGAGATAAGATATTGTAGCACCCACTAGGGATCAGATATTGTAGCACCCACTACGGATCAGATATTGTAGCACCCACTAGGGATCTGATATTGTAGCACCCACTACGGATCAGATATTGTAGCACCCACTAGGGATCAGATATTGTAGCACCCACTAGGGATCAGATATTGTAGCCCCCACTAGAGATAAGATTTTGTAGCACCCACTACGGATCAGATATTGTAGCACCCACTAGGGATCGGATATTGTAGCGCCCACTGGGGATCAGATATTGCAGCACCCACTAGGGATCATATAATGTAGCACCAACTAGGGATCAGATATTGTAGCACCCACTAGGGATCAGATATTGTAGCCCCCACTAGGGATCAGATATTGTAGCACCCACTAGGGATCAGTCATAGACTGTAGGGGTGGGTGGGACACAGGGAATCAGATATTGTAGCACCCACTAGGGATCTGTCATAGACTGTAGGGGTGGGTGGGACACAGGGAATCAGATATTGTAGCACCCACTAGGGATCTGTCATAGACTGTAGGGGTGGATGGGGCACAGGGAATCAGATATTGTAGCACCCACTAGGGATCTGTCATAGACTGTAGGAGTGGGTGGTACACAGGGAATCAGATATTGTAGCACCCACTAGGGATCTGTCATGCAGGGGTGGGTGGGACACAGGGAATCAGATATTGTAGCACCCACTAGGGATCTGTCATAGATTTTAGGGGTGGGTGGGGCACAGGGAATCAGATATTGTAGCACCCACTAGGGATCTGTCATAGACTGTAGGGGTGGGTTGGACACAGGGAATCAACTACCACGTTTGGTTGTCACCGCTGTGGGCTTATTTCGGAATAAGACGACCGGTTATTTGTCATCCCTGCAAGGTTTATCGGTTCCTGACTGACAACTGACAACCGTTCGTTGGTGTGTTCTGTTCTTTACCTCTAAAATATGTTTGACAAACCATTGCGGTACTATTGTTCAGACGTGTATCTGTAGTCTCAGTGGACGATGCAACTGCTAACAGGAAGGCCAAATTACCCAACTTGCCATGGTATTCTGGCATCTGTGAGCATGGAAGCCGTGCCTGTGACAGTTTGAACAGGCATTAAATTAGGCAAGATTTGGAAGATGACATTTGGAATATCTATGCTATGAATATATTTTTTAAACGTGATATTTGTTTTAATAAATTGTATTTTTTTTTTTTTTTTAGTTCTTATAGTACTTAATAAACCAGCCATGTGTTTGGAACTTATATTTAAATATGTATTATATTTGGTCATATTTACTCTGTCATACACCTTTAATTAAGTAAATAATTTTCCATAAACAACTGTTAGTTATAAGTAGAAACCTATTTTAAAAATATTTTTTTTATGAAGGAGACAATAGGGTTTTATGCAATGTAGAAAGCATGTTCATAAATCATCTAATTAACACAGTTAGTTTGTATATTCAATGTGAATATATATATAATGCAGATGTATTATTTTGTTGCACTTTGGAAGGCTTACACTAAAATTTAACTCTCATCTGCAGGTACAGGCTGACTGTATGAAAGATCAGATGACGGAAAATAACAAGGAATACTCAAAAGCCCCCCGCCCCTAAAAAACCCATCACCAAAAACAACATCAAAAGAAAAAAACACACAAAACAAACAGCAACACAAAAACACAAACAGAAAATACAATGACAAAAAACACAAGCAAAACAAGAGAAATAACATTTAATAACATGAAATAATTAAAATGTGAGAGAAAATGAATGATTGACTCTACTTTTGATATATGACAGTGATTAATGCATGCCAAAAAGATTTCCCCTGCCCTGCCTGTAAATGTGATCCTCCCAAAAAATTATCCTGCATAAAGCACCTCTCAACATGCACCAAAAACCATACAAGTGAAACATTTGTTATACTCATACAAATTACAGTGTCACAAATCAATTAATAGTTGATCAAATAACCATTATAGCAAGTCAATACATTATATTGATTACTACCTGCTAAACACACATACCCCTTAATTTCGAATTCCATTCGAATATACATTATCATGAACATAATGAAAGTATGTCAGTCCAAATTTGTTATTGTCCTTGTAAATTTCATTAAAAGAACTTCTAGTCTCAGGTGGTTTCAGGTTTGTGCAAAATAATGATTGTTATGGATATTAACATACAGCATAGGGCGTAACCCCGAAGAGTTGTTAGTGTTCCATATGACAATAATACACAGTGGAATATTCTTATATCCAATTATGTAAGTATCACAAGACCAAATAGCGTCCATTCCAATTTGGAATGATCGTTGGATTTCTTTGGAAAGATCGCTCATTCCAACATTTCCAAAGCTTGGAAAGATCGATCTTTCCAAAAAATCCAAAATTGGAATGGCAACATTTCCAAGCATATTTCCAAAATTGGAAATGTTTGGAATGGCTTGGAATGGTTTGGAATGGTTTGGAAATATGGTTAGAAGGAAAAAGTTAAAATATGTTTTATCAGTAATTTGGACAATAACAACAGTTATTTATTGAGTTTAAACTATATAATAATATATTTATCTCAAACATTCACTACTTGTCTGTGTAGCGAGGGGCTTTTACAGTCTCCGTCCCTAAGGTGGGAGAGAGACCCGCACTTGACTCGACAAGACCCTAATAGGTCTCAAGATTAAGTATTCGGCTGGATGGCAGCTGCCATTTAATGACAAAACAGACGGTCGTCTAGACGGCTCACATGTAAGTGCGCCGACATGTGCCTAAGATCATAGAATGGACAATCTTTAGTAACATCTAATTGATTGTTGTCTCAGGCCAGAGCTGTGAATAATTCTGTTCATTGAACAATTGGAATTCAGGAAGTTATCAATAATTGTTTTATTTAACATGTTTACGACATAATATTATGACATCAGGACGTACTACAGACAGAACCATATATTTTAAAATCAGTTTGCAATCAGTTTAAACTCTTTAACCGCGGGAAACGAACACTGAATTATTTATAGAATACAAAACATGTTTTTGTTATCCTTATTACAAACAAAAAATAATAATTCCAAACCGACAGATTTCAGATAACCTGAAATTACGCTTCGTGAACAAGTCGGGCGTCCTTATAGACGTGTATTTATGTCATATAATGAGAGACTATGATTTCCAAGTCCCGATTATCATGTCAATGATATATCAGTTTTACCACATGTGCACAGACCGCCTATACTTTTGCATAACTATTCTCAACTGAAAGTCCTATCCTCTTATCAAATATTCTGTGAGAGTAATCATCATTAATATAAGAAAACTCATTCTCATCAAAGAATACAGAACAAATGACTCAGATGCATACATTTATTACCATGCTTCATTCATCACGAAGCAGATTTACATAATTTGTGAACAGCCCTTGAACTGTGATTATGAATTTTACCATTGTCCATATTAACATAATAATATATACATATATACAAAACAGGTCAAGTTTGGAATTTTGAAATATGCCATAAAAGGTAGAAGGAGGGGGGGGGGGGGGGGGGGGGGATTCCGTCAAACAACTGTCAAACCATTTATTGCCATGTACGTACTTGCACACAGGGAAGTCAGCGCTGTCTGGGGCTCCAGGTAAATAAACATCGTGGTTTTATGACGGGAGATCAGACGAACCGTGAACCAGAGGCATGCGACGTAATTACACAAGGGTATTGTCTCTTGAACTGGCTAATTGACTTCATATAATTGGTAAATATATTCGTTTTGACGACCGTGATTCATGCGCATCCCGGCTCATTAAGTGGGCTCCAGGCCATAAAAACAAAACCACAAAAAACGCCCCAAACTAATACAACAGATAAAAGCGCCAACAATCTACGTAAACTAGGTAAAGACATAGAAATAGTTTGGATCCCTGCCCACGTTGGGGTGTTTGGCAACGAACATGTAGACAAAGCAGCCAAATCAGCACTAAAATTAGAAGAAGTAAGCATCCCAAGCATCAACCTACCAAAATAAAAAAAAAGAAGTTAAAAGTATCTCAAAGGAAAATAGCGGCAAAATAACAATCAGAAATATGATTGCAAACTAAAACGCCACTCAAAAAAACATATCCATCATAAAACCAAAAACATTGACAGAGTAATAACCAAACTACAAACAGGCCACACTAAGTTAAGCTCTCACCTACACCTAATTAAAAAAACCACCAAACCGGTAAATACCCCCACTGCAACTTAAAAAGAAACGCCCGAACACGTATTATTCCCGTGTGACATTTACATTTAGAGCGCCCTATTCAATACTTTATGGAACACATTACCAGCAACACAGACCAAACAACACTCCAATCCTCACTAAATTGCAACAATCACATGACTGTACTGAACCCCCTACATGACTTTAAACCTTTGAAGCACTAAGCATATATCTAATCAAACCAGGCCTACTTGGCCGCATTTAAAAAAAAGGACAAAAAACAAGCTGCCAATAAACCCTAAAATTCCTAACCTATAAAAACACCCCTTTTAGTAAGTAAGTAAGCATGTTCTGATGAGGATATGAATGATGATGATTCTAAACTACTCCATGGTATGTCAGTGCTGAGCTGACCCAGCTGTCTTCTTTCTGCAACCAGGCAGGAGGTGGTGCAAATGACGAGACACCTGTAATTCGTCTCGTCCGTGGTACGATGGACGCTGCTGTCTTGGTTGTTTTACTAAATGTCTCGTCGGCCACTTTTTTAGCGGCCCTCATTTCATGACTCTCCCAGTCCCTCCTTCTCACATTGAAGACCCGGTTGCCATCCTCGTCGACCGAACTCTCTTCTGACGACATGAGCTGCGTTTTTTTCATTACTCGAATGTACTTGGTCCTTGTGTGATGAGGTAGTTCGGATTTTTCAATGCCAGTTACACGGTTTCTGCTTTTCTGAAAGCAAAACCGTTCACTTTATAACACCCACCTTTCTTAAACACGAAATAAAACGAAGACAAAACAGAAATGTGCCCATTACTTCAGTAGAATAGTTTGTCCTGAGCATGTTGTGTTTAGAGTCACTATAAATCGAAATTCTGTAAATGGGAAGAAATATATATCTAAATCTATAAAAAGAAGTCTACAGATAATCTTCAAGTTTCAGTAACATTAACTTACAACTCATAGTACATATTATTTGCAGTTGAACTCCTAAAGTAAAACTCACTGCGTACAAGCAGGAGTTATTTAAGACGTTTTAATGCAGGAATAACAAACATGAAACATTTTATTCTCATTTCAGAGAAGCAATTGCAGCAACTATAGTTATACGCATCGTTACATTCCTAACTATCTATCTGGTACTTGGTGTGAATATTAGTCACTCCCCACAGAGTATGAAACATGAAACATTTCGTAGTATAGATAAATATACTACCAAAAGACATGTTACAACAATGATCTGAAGGTATGATTGGATTTATATACGTTTTAAAATGACACGACATTTCTAACAACAGTGGAACATATCGCAAGTAAGGGAGATATGTCAGTTACGATTCCGATATTCTGGTTTTGTTTATCAGAACAATTTAAGAAAAATCTCTGTGGAATGGCTGGGCAGCTGAGTGGTGATCTGCTCGAGGCTAATTTGTGTCGATTTAACATGTTTGACAACGAAAGTCCGGATCGATAGTAATGTAACTCATCAATATAGAATATTTGGTAACGGAAAGAATTGGATAGTACATAGTACATTTAGATAAGAACGTAGTGAAATAAATGGCTACAAATTTGATAGATTTGCTCCTCATAATTTATCTTCTAGTTGTGGTTACTTTTATCAGGGTAATGTTCATTATCTGTTTCAGTACCCAAGGTACAGTCCTCTGAGATGCAATAGTAAATTATGTGGAAGGAATTTGTCTGGGGGGAACTTCATATAGGCATTGTCTGTTGGCCTTCTTTATTTGAGATAAACCATTCTTTAAATCATTAAAAACAAATGCTTCCTAATTTATCATATTCTGAGAGTTTCTGTAATTGTATTTGTGGCATATCTACCTCTAACCAATTTTCTATGTGCATATACATGCGGCCGCGGGTGACAGATTTATTAGGGTCATTGGGTGACGCTCAGGGTTTCTATAAAGGTAGAAAGATGGCGTTATGTACCTTTTTATGGCGGAAAGTGTTATTTGTGTAACATTAGTTATTTAGGAAATGATTTCAACTATTTGAATATATTGACAACACATTTACATTGAGGGTGCAATGTAAATTCGTCAAGTAACATTTAAAAGAAACTATTAATTTCTTGCAACGACAATAATAACTACCAAGAAATGGTAAGATTTAAACCTTACCTAACAACGTTTATACAATTCAATATTACTGAGACCGGGCAAAACCCTGCTGTTAAAAGAGAAATTCATACGCATATAATAGCAAGCCAATGATTTTTTAAATTTTGTTGCTAAATCGTATTGCTCAACACAAAATAGTATTGAGGACAACAGGCAACCTTGCCTTACTAAGCTTGGTAATGGAAACATATCCGTCGGATGGGCATTAATGGATACACATGACCTATTATTTCATATATTGACAACTGCTCAAAAATCCGTTTCAGTAATACCTAATTTTAACAACAGAACAGTCACGGTTTACTTTATAAAATGTTTCGAGGCGTGATGTTGACAAACAAAAAGTAGTACGCCTCATAATATCCTTTGATCAATGACCGCTTAAAATGTATGCAGGTTCAGTCGTTTTACTCTTCTGTATATGAATTGATTCAAGCCAGGTAAATAGGAAATTCAATAAGTCAGAGCAAAGTTATACATGGAATATCAAAGATATCCCGAGGTGATTAGCGACACACCTCTTAATAAGTATTATGATGAGTTTATTTCACAGGTTAAAATACTGTGAAAGACTTAAAAAACGATATTATATATATTGACTGGATTCTATTATCTACTTATGTGCAAAACCACAAGCCCTAACCACTGACGTCAGTACCGGCAAAGCACTCGGGAGCATCGCTTGGAATCTTCTTCTTCTTATTATTTTCTAAACACGTTGTATGATGATATTGCATTTACATGAATTCATTTGCCAATGTCCTAGTTGACTCTCCGATGCATATGTGCATCAATGGACGCCCAAAATATTATTTCGAAGCTGTTATGCGAATACATGGAAGAATACCGGCAGAGATGTGCCCCACTTTTATTCTTATGTAGAAGACGAGCGAGTGGTAGCTAGACTGGCAAAAAGCTCTTGTAAAATATATACTTTCATATTAAAGGTTAAAAAAAAAATCTCTTTCGCGCCTGTGGTTTATTACACCTCCACAAATGTTTTCTGAACAGTGATTGAAATTATAAACAAGTTACACAAGTCGTGTGTGTTGTCCCAGTCATTAGAAGACTGACTAAAATAGCTGAGCTACGCGTGTGTCGACTCTGGCGTTAACTAACAAGACAGAGACTGGGGGATAATAGAAATAGTCTGTCACGTAACACATTGAATATATACAGGTGTCGGGTGATGGTCGTGCCACTGTTCATAACAACATTTTCTCAGCACTAATTACAATGATATAATGACAAAGCAATATATTGACATGTTACAAAGGTGGGCATTATAGACAAGCTAATCAATGCTAGTCAAGTGATCACGGTTTGTTAACTCACGTTGATTGGACAGTCTAGACAACACATGACGGCCTTTCCGTCTTAGAATTGTAGTGTATACTTGTAAAATTACCTGGGGCACTATGTATATATATACACTCATAATATAAACAACAGAAAATTACCCGGGGTGTAAACTATATAAGGGTAAATAGGTAAATATTAAAAGCAGGCAATTTACCAATTTTTATACACCCCGGTTGTCCTAATAAAATTCTCTATTCTAATCTATCCTGCTGTTAATTCTGCAAAAAACATATGTATTCCAAATTCCACCTCTCCCTATAACCTTACTCCACTGGGCACCTTTTAATTATATATTAATAAGGCGCCACTCACCTCATTCTAAATTTCTCTTTTTTTTAACTCGGCGGCCATGGCCAACAGGCCTATATAAAGTCACACCTCAAACACTTCCAACAATTGGCCTTACTTTGCCCAAGTTAAGCTTCACTCAAAATTCATCTTCAATAATCCAAATTTTATATCCTAAGGGGGTATTTAATCCCTCCAGCAACACAAATCTTTCAACTTACCGTCAGTTTCCTTGAATTCTTTCTGGACGCGTCCGTGTGTTCTTTCTCTTTTCCGTTACGTGTTCGGGATAGCTTCTCTTTCTTCGTTAACATGATCCTGGTCATACCATCTGGAACATAATGTTTCTTTCCTTATTTGGATGTGAACTGCAACATACCGGTCTTTTTTCCATATCTTCAAATAGTGTACAGCAAGTCTTTAACCATTAGTTTACCTGTGAATGCTGCATATAATTCTTTCCTGACAGACTAATGGGAATGTTACGCATCATAGATAAGTCATTTCAAAACACTGAAAAAAGGTTTAAATCTTTCCACTAGTAGGCATGTGTACCTTTGCATTGACTTATGGAATTGAAATGTTTTAAAAATGTACATGACGGACACATGCATTTGAAATACACTTAAATGATAAAAATACCTTTAAATTCCTGTTTTGTCATGCTTGGAGCTATCACCTTAGAAAAGTCCCAGATGTATTTGACAACTTGTCGATTCTGTGCGGACTCCAACCTGCAACAAATGTTTTACTTTTATTATATGACCAGAAATATACATATGCCAATAGCTATTACATATAATCTTCTTTAACGACTTCAGCATGAACTTATTAACTTATTTTGAAGTAACTAAAAGAAGCAAGATTATTAGGTATAATTTCACTGCATAATTAAGACATATTCGTTTAGATTTGAGATATATTGGTGGTACAGTTTTCTGGTACAAAAATAACAAAAAGATATATATTTATGTGACTGTCTCATATAATTTCCCATTACAAAGATTCCTAAGACTTTATTTATGACTATTTTCTACTGAAACGGGATTCATGGAAGAGAAGTAATCGTGGTGGTATTAAGAAAATATTATTTTTGCCAAAATTGCGTAACAGTCTTTTTCGGATGTACCTCCAATTTTATCAGAAAAACTTGAGGCACACAAAACTTTGCGACTCGTTCATTGATTATGGAGGTAAAATGAACACTAAAAATGCGATAAGATTTTAAAACAAGCCTATCTATTCATCTGAATAAAAAGTACTGTAATAAAAGTATAAGTGAAACAAAGATAAATTACATATGACTTTTGATAGTTTTGATTAACTTTTATCAGCGACAAACCTATAGGGGTTTAAAAAGAGATAAATAATTATATAGGTTACATACTCGGTCTCACAGACGCAAAGATACACATATCAACAGAAATAGTGCTTACAATGCCACAGCGTTTTCCTGGTGTAAGTCGACTCCAAACAAATGGTTGTCAAGTATGGTAAAAATGATATTTTCGAATTATTTAAATGATTGTAACAGAATGAACATATCGTCCTTTCCAAAATGATCACTGCACACTACGATACTTACGTGAACATAGGCTCCATAGTCCACCCTTTCTCAGTTTCAGCATGGTCGATCGCTGCCTTCAATGCTGCCTAAGGAAGAAAATTGATAAAATATAGTTAACAGACAATAGAAAGAATCAATATTGGTGATTTTATCTGTGAGATAAATCTATCAAAACTTGATATTGTCTTATGAGAAACGCATCGATTACTGTAAATCGTGAAATTAATGCGATTGCTGAACCCAAGCTATTTAAGTAGATACACCTGGTCATTTAAAGAAAATTAAAAAATTACAATAAAATACAGTTGCATCCCACATCCACCTCTGTGGACACACCACAACATACCTACCTCACTCAGATACCTCCATGCACAAATTTACGTAACATTCACACACATACACTCAAGACATAATTACTTTCATACTTGCATACCGGGGTACATACGAAACTCATACGCATTTACCATTCTGGACACAAACACAACGTTCACGCATACAAACACTTTCTCATCCAAACACACTCATCCAACATACAAAAACACTCTATGCTCCATGTCTACAATATACCGTACCACAACAGTAACAGGTCCATGCGTTGGTTTACAACTTGATTGTTTACAACTTGATTGTAAACAAAGTGGTGTTTTATCATTACACTAGTGCAATCTCCCCCATGCCAAATATTATTTTAGATAAAGAAAGTGAATGCTTTCAAGCCGAAAGTATCTGAATTGAACCTTAATCCGCTTATTAGTGCCGAGTACATCGGGAAAACAATCGTTATGGTGTTTTTCTTCCCAATAACAACACATAGTTTATGTTGATTGCCCTCGTTTAACGAGCTGTATAATCTCGGTCGCTAAACACGGTTTTCCACATATCCGCCGTTTTGATGTTTTGCTGGGATCTTACCCTTATGTTTGTACTGACTTTGCTGGATTTGGTCGAAGTTTGTGTTGGTTCCTGGACCCTGTTGTCCAAACGTGTAACTTTTGCAGTTAGGGCGGTAACCTGGAAATACAAATATAGTGAAAATTGACGGTGAAACGTATCATGGTATGCCCTACTAGTTCACTTACTGTTATATCGCATGATCCAACACTGGCTGGATGCAATTTTTAAAATCAATGTTTCCTTGTAATGACACGTAAATATATATTTAACTATAATTTTCCCCTTGAAACACGATAAATCATATCGAGAATGCATTTTAAACTGAATACAGTGTTGACTATCATCACTTACCTGTGTATTCTTTTCAGTAAGTTTGCTCTTGAGGTCTCTAACCTCGCTGTTTAAGTTTCCAATTTCCTTTTTAAGGTCGCCGACTTCGCCCTTCAAATCTGTAATGGCCCTGTGAAGTCGTCCTTCCATGACCCTCATGAGTTGGAGAAATTCCGCATAGGGGATTGACTTTCCTGTAATTAAGAGAAACATTAAATACTTACATAGCACCTGGATGACCGTTTTACGTTCTGGGAAAAATTCAAGTGCAACCTTCTCCAAAATATGCACTCAAATATCAAATTCAAAATATATTCGAGCCAAACAGAACTACCCCTCCTTGATATTCTTATTAAAAAGAGTAAGCTAATTTTGCCATCAACTGCAATCTGAAGTGTTATAAGCACTAGGTTGCAGTCATTTGAAATCCCGCTGGAATATAAGACAAGCCTCAGCGGCAAACATAAAAAGGATAGTTACATTAAATGATCTTGTTGCTGGTCGAATGTAATTGGTGTTGACGAATGAGTGTTTGAATATCATTAGCTAGGGCATTTTAATGTCGATTAAGCAATCCTTATCAATAATGGAGATGTTCCTCCTGTGTCATTCCGCGTATCTTGTGGCAGCTAAAGATGTGCCAAAATCATATAAATGTATGATTATTCATACAATGCGAAAAATCATTTCATACGTTGTGTGACATACCTTGTCTCATACGAGGAGTCTCAGCTTGAATTGCAGCTTGTTTCTCTGAAACATTAATTTGTTTATCAGATGCCGTATGAGTGCTATTTTCTAAGCAAATTGCAGACACATCGATGCACTACATACCATTGATCGCCGATGGATACGGATTTCATTTATCTTTATGAATATCCATTTAGATGTTGAAAATAACTGCGTGTCTAAGCATACCTACGATAATCTCTGATTGAAATGAAAGCAAATTACATGTTAAACTACACGAATGTGACAAGAAAATTCATGAACCTGCTCATAGAATTGTGTTTGATGAAAATACATACTACAGCTTGAGGCTCTTCTCAGTAAGTCCTGACCGTCATCTTCTCCATCTGCATAGAAAAGTACAATTTAAGAAATGGGCTTGGGTTGATGAAAATATATGAATCAGTTATCTTGAACGTGCTTTATTGCTCGAACATAATAGTTTTTAGACTGCATACATTTGCAAAGTTTATATACATTTTGCCATGCACAATAATTTACAGTTCATGTTTTTCTTTGATGATTGAGCCCTGGACATTTAAAAAGGTAAAGAAATTCATCTGCGACTGCAGGCGAGTCACAAACGTTATACTTTTTTTGCTTCACGTGGACTGCTAAAGCTAACGGTCAGTCCTACTTGTCGTAATTACAGACAGATATTTTATTACAGTCTCACCTCATATTTACAATATAAAATCTATTTAAAACAATTATGTATGAACAACCCATTACAGGTTATGAGAGACACTTTCTGCAATCACAGACACATTTCAACAGTTCAACCTGGCCACTAATTAGGAACCATTATTGTAAAGTTCGGTAAGAAATACCTGAAAAGTCGTAAACTCTTGTCATAGGTGTAGATGAGGCAACTGGACCGCTTCCTAATCTATTCTTTTTTCCATTTTCTTCCCTTTGTCTCAAGATTTTGTTCTTGCGCTTGACTGGACTCTACGATGAGACCAAATACAAAATTAAAATGTTTCCACAATATGGTTATGCGGTAAAACTTGAATTCGTCAAACACTTGTTTTCGACACTAGCAGCAGATGATGTAAACGGGTGATATAAGTGTTAACACATTTAGTAAAACAATCCCTGACAATATGAATATTACATATATAACTGACAGATGTATAACAGATAGTGCACAATGTTCAAGTTTATAATATATTACAACACCGATTTCATTAACATTACTGAAATCAGACCACTTTGACAATGAAATCGTTAATTGATTCAAGAAAGGTATAGACTGGCAGAAACTGAAGCAAAGCGATAGTGGCATGTAGAGCTATGTCTCGTCAGGCCAATGAGGCCGCGTGATCTAAGGAGCGTGAACAACATGGATGCCGCGTTTCGGCCGTACCGAACAGTCAAGCTGCGATCTCGGAGCTGCTCGTCCGATTGAAACCAATTGCAAGCGGAGACAAAATTATCTCCCTTACCCAAACATGATCGTTGCTCAAATCTATCTTGAGTAAATCATGAAATTAATGCGAGCATGACATGTATGCGAAAAATGCGACCGTCATTCCCTCTGATTATTTTTTTATGTTTCATTTCATCATGATAAAACAGTTAGTCACTTATAAGGTTACCAGGTTGAACATAAAAACGATCGTTAACAAAAACGACCAAATTTATTCTCTCATCACTCAGCCTAACAGTGATATAGCTGCACATAAAACGTTCAAGTGCGCTAAAGTATTACACATGGTGGGTGGAGGACCAGGGGCACTTTGAGTTTGACAGGTGCCATCAACTGGTCAAGTAACATCACGGTTTGTATATTCACGTTGATTGGACAGTCTAGGCTGGCGCCAACTAATCATGACGGCGTCTTCAGAACAGAACAGGACTTTATTTATTTAGTCTTCAGATCACTTGTTGTTACTTGAATAAAACTGATATGCATACAGATTTTATTGTTTATGATTTTTTTCCCATGACTTTTTTTCCTAACCTACTCTATGATTTTTTTCAATATTTTTGTCTCGTTCACCTTGGCGATATTCCTTTTGGGTCAACACTATGATGATACAATTCAGTTCATACAGACACACATTCAGTCTACTAATAAAACATTCATGTTACTCTATTACAAGAGATCAGCGTATAGTTTCCTGGGACATGAAGAAACCGAAATAAATGATACAACATTACTTAACTGTCTCACCGTATTTCCTTTTTACAAAATGTTATTCATTTACATTAGAATATAGTTACTGCGTACATTATTGTAAGAGGAAAGATGTTAGACTTAGTATAGATATTTAGTTTTCGGTTCACCTTTTCCCTATTCTGTATCGTTATATTATTTCCGAATGAAATATTGTTTAAATCAAAAATTGTTAACTTCCCCGGATAATCAGTGAATAATCTATTCACTATTTCAATTAATACCTGGTAATTGGTGGCAAATTCCGACGATGTGTCACTCTTGTCCTCCTCGTCGATCTGGTATTCGGATCCTTAAATTGAACATGATAAATATGTTGTAAGTATATAATGCATTGCTTACCTTGAATCTAAAATGCGAATCAGTATTTTGCGATTGACTAGCATGTGTTTCAAACAATATGTAAGTGAAATGGGATTGCTTGGTTTTAGCGTGTTTGTAGGGATATGGTCACACATCTGAATACTTAGTTTGGTAGTTTGGGTAAGAAGCATAGTTAAGCCTTTGTCCTATCGAATGATGATAACTGTTCGGTTTTCTTATAACATAAAACGCAGGTAGAATAATTACAATTGAAGAGATACTGATTATAAATTCAGAGGAAAACATGTAGTTTGCATGGTGGAACTAGATTTAGTCAGAACAATCTACTCAAAATGCCAGCCAAATAGAGGAATGATGTTAATAAACTCTATTTCAAGAGCCTGAATTCATATTAATATAAATAATTCATATATCAATTATTTGTCTTAAGTTATTAAGAAAATATCCAAATGACAAATAACCCAAAATATTGTAGTAGGTGACTGTAGTAATTAATAATTACGTTTACGATTTGAGAGAAATAAACATACACGCCGTGGTTCCCGTGCACAAATGCCGATGTCATAGAGAATTGGCTAAGTTTCATTGCAAATAAATCGCACACGTATCACTACCCATCATAGAAAATAACAAACTCATGCGGCAGTAACGCGTGTTACCTATGCATATTGTCAAATCAGTGTGAAAGCGGCAGACAGTCAAATTAAGCGGCGCCATACTGTCTATGGTTATTCTCAATGTTTATCAATAAACATGTGGTAATGTCCTCTTTAAATTGGCGTTGAGTCATCGTTAGTCAAGCCTTGACAAGACATTTACAGTGATAACAGGTGTCAATCATTCCGCTAGACATTCCAAGGCGGCAATTATCTTTGATCTTGAACTAGGGCCCGGTATGTGCGACATGTTATTGACAATCTATACTTTTTTGTGGTTTCTGCCAAACCGTCATTGGGCATATACTATTCCAAATTAAAAAGGCTGTTTTTGATATTTTTACCAACGTTTTATAGTGCCATTTGTCAAACATGTGAACTGAGAACTGAGCCGCGCAAACAATCTCATCAAGTGTATAATATGTCCATGTTAAAAAGGGGATTCAAACTGTAGTTACAAATTGTTTAAACGAAATAACACATATGCAGCTTCTTAATAAAAGATAGTTAGAGTTTCCGTGGCACTGCATGTTTGCAGAATAAATTACTTTTCATAGGCGATACAAAATCAAAATCTTCAGTTTTATTGTGACACTGCTTGTAGATATCACAAATAATCTTTGTTTATCAACATTGTTGTATTGGAGGTTTTTTAATAGTCGTATACCCGGGTGTCGCATTGTGCAGTTTTAGCAATGTACGGGGATCAAAAATCTAATAGATAACAACTAACGTTATACTATGTACATGCATACGGTAAAGCGATACGTTATTTTAGAACATATTTTAGAAATAATTGTCTTCTGTGTCAAAGGTTCTCACTATAACACTGCAGTTCACAACGAAGTGTGCTTTCTGCGACAGAGATAATAAAAGATGGTAGATGTAAATTGTTAGGTCCGTTCACAACTCTATATCGAACGTCTTATGTTAATAGAGTAGTCATTACATTTCTATATTCATGTATATGGCACTAAACGATTCCTTTACAATGTATGTATATTTGTCAGATATGAGCAATATCTCAGAAAGGGAAAACATTTCATAATCTTATGTGTGATGTTTTGCATAATATAATAATATCGAACGATAATGTATCTCCTCTATATGGTGATTTACACAGAAATAAACCGATGTCTTTACATAAATAAATATGTAGATATTTGGTCTTACCTGAGCTTTCTCCTGACTCTGACCAAATTCCATGCAGTGATGCCTCTTCCATTGCAAAAAGTCGATCCAAGATAATGAACAGCCTTTTTTCAACGCGTTTCAAACGTAACTGGCCATCAGACGTCTAAGTATATATGCATTTTGGATTTTTTAAACGGAAGTGAGAATTTGTATAATGTGGACGTCTCTGCCCAATACTAAAATGTTTTCACAATTCAGTTGAACGTTGAGTCGCAACGCACAGTTCATAAACGGCACCTTTCTTCTCACGATAAGATAATCTTATTGAAGGATTAACATATTGGCGCACATGTTTGGATCAGTGATTGTGATTAAAACAAAGCAGATTCTTCTAAAAACATCATGGTTTGCCTAGGTCACAGCCAGCAAAAGCGTTTACAAAATATAATATATTAGTTCAAATATTACTAATGAGGCCCTCTATTGTAGAAACGATCTTTGTTCTACGACAATCGTCAGTCGGTATGGGAAAACAAAATATTTGTTTATTTATTCAAATTTCATAGGCAATGTCATATGATTATAGACAAGGAAGATAAGAAAATAAATATAAAGAGTAGCCACTTTACATTTCAGTTAAATTTGCTCATGATTTGGTCTTTTCGTGGTAAATAGTGCCAAAATATAATATGCAGCTACCAGTAATTGTATCTACAATGATATAACTCAATCTGTTTTTCTCATCATTATTGCAGTGAATTGTCGTATGAAAGGCGTATGGCCTTTCTGAATAAAAACTGTTAAATTTAAACCAGACAAAACAGGTGAAAACTAGAATCTTTGAAAAGAGAAACAAGGGTAGTATTTTGATAGGGGTTTCACTGAAAAAATTAAGTTCACAGCGAAGCATTCTTGCTTAGTCTGTTCCTACAAATAGAACAGAAGGCTATAAGGACCAACCGTATTCCGTTATATATGTTGCTTCTGTTTCATCGTTTCATACATTGTCCTTTCATCATGCCGGGTTACTATCTTTAGATACAAAAAAATCACCCCAAAAAGCTATTTTTATTCATTAAAAACAACAACAAGGAAAAGATTTATTAAAGGTAACAGTAAGTGTTATCTGAAATATTTATATTCTATTATCCCCTTTATTTGGAGTGGGAGTGTCACATCATCATTCAACATCGGCTTCACAAATGGGATGTGCCCGACGGGTACAAACACAAAACAAGATATGGTAAATAATCTAACTGAATATTATGTAAAAACTAGAGGTGAGTTTTAAGATAATAAGTTAAGGATTACTTCAGATACTAAAATGAGTTGTTTCTTTCGTTTATTTAACGTCTGCTTCACAGAAAGTGAATTTTATTTAAAAAAGGTAAGTAAAAACTAAATGAATAAAATATAATGTTGTTTGTATAAAAGCACTGAAAGATGGCGTCAGTTTGGAATGAAGACTATTGCACACCATGGAATTAACTTCTCGCGCGTAACATATCACGTGACTGCTCGCTATGTCACGTGGTAGGTCATTGGTGCTATATGACACGTTCTCCTCAGCGGCAGAGTATACCCTGATTGGTATGCTTCAACAATCATCACATTCCTGTGTTTGCCCAGCTGCCTGCTCAAGTTGCCATTCATCGTAGATTAAGAAACTGGTCAAGTTTCTGGAGAGGGCCGGATTAACAACTGAATAAGTAAGTAATCATTTTACTTCTCCCATGTAGATGTTATGTTGCGTAGAAGATATTGATTAATGAAAGCTGAAAACAATGTCTTGTTTGACGATATGATGTAGATTAGATGGCAATGCGTTACATGTAAACAGCTTTTCTTTGCGATTTTTCAAACAGATTTAGAAGTTGCTTTCATACCATACGAAACTACTGTCTAAGTTGTCGAAAGTGAATGTGAGTCGAGAGTATGTTAATTTCTGAAATGTCTCAGTACAACTCCGGCTATACCACTCCCAGATAAAATATTTAATTAGTTTAGTGTCCTTGATACCATTTCACGACTGCGAGGTAGGTTTTTCATAACGAGAATACGACATTGGGTATGTCCGTAGTTGACGAGAACGTCTTTTGAACTATGATATATTAAAAATATCATAGTCGTACATAGACGGCACAATTTCACCAATAGCGAGAACCAATAAAGACTTATGCGTAAAATGTTATGATAAGATACACGTGAGGGTAATCGGAATTCAAAAGATGAATATGTTGACAATCTTCAGATAACCGTCACTTTAGAAAGTGTGAAATTCAAATATCATTCTTCCATAATGAAAGCTATCACTCTAGAAAGAGATAAAACTGCCAACCATTAATTGCCGACCTGAGCATTATGCCAAATCTTTTCTTCTTGATACAGGGAAATTATAAAACTGTAACTAGTTCGCAACCAGTTATTATAGATCTTAACTTTACTGTAATTTCCATGCACTAAAACAGAATTGGATCCGTTGTGTTCATCAAGCATTCAGATATAAATCTTACACATGACCAGTTACATAACTAAACCCGAGTCTGAGGCGAGCATGCACTAGAGAAATATTGAACTGTAGAATGGGGTATTGATTATATTTCGAAAACTTACCGTTTTAATGTCTGTTAATTCGTTTAGGGTTCTGTTAGATAATAGAGTGACGCCTCTTGACTCGTTTTTAGTTATCTTACTACAAATAAATGTGAACGGTTCATATATGAATACAGTGTCAATATACTTCTTGTTCCAATAAGAGTGATGTTGGAAACACTATATACGACTCACAATGACAAATCCAATGACTATTTATCTATAAGTATTCTGGCAACTTCAACAATAGATCGTGTTATTTTGGAAACAAAACTACTTTGTTTTTAATTGAGAGAATATATAATTATGTGAACATAGTGAGAATTGCGTATGAACTCTTTGCTTTCAACGATGATAATATGAAAGGGGTGGGATTTTGTACAAGAACGCCACGAAACAAACGACAGTTGAAAGCAACAAACGCAGCATTAAAAACCTTTCATACTAGATTTATATGTGAAATTAAGCATTATTTCGCGGTCCATAACCAATTTAATTGCATTTCACACCGAAATATTAATTATTCATTATTTGTTAAGTCCACTTAGATTTGATGGTATAAATGTTCGAAGTATTTTACCGACTGATGTTATATTGATACTTTCGTACGAGACAACTTACACTCCTTTGATACCTCTGATTCAGTTTGACTGACCACATCAGAATCCAGAACAGGCTAACATCATGGTAGAACCAATATGATTAACCTAAAAGTGTATGGATTCACGTTTTTATTGTTATCGTATAAGGACGTGACGAAGCTATGGCTTGAGCATTACATCAATTTTTATTTAATGAATTATTGCTTTTTGAAAGGCTGTATAAGTTTATCATTATATAACTGGCACAGAAACTCGATCTCTGTAAACACTATCACCATGAATACGTATTTGGTCGCAAGTGTTTATTGTATGGAATGACATTAAGATGTGGCATGTGACTTTACTGCATTTAAACCAAACCTTTCGTCCAGTTCTTCGTCAGTAAATTGTACCTGCATATTCTGCTATAGAAATAGTAAACCATAGAAATAGTGCTTACTAGTTTTTAACATGTATATTTAAGACAGTGGCATCCTTACACTGCAAACACGAAAACGTCGGTTTTTTTCCGCTTATGGTCATTGGACGGAAAAACGACGTTATTTGGACGTTTTCAAACCATCGTTTTTCCGTCCAAATAACGTCGTTATTTGACATCGGAATTTACTGGGAGAGAACGATAGCGTTAAGCTCCTCCCTTTCTTGATTGACATTGTCAATCAAGCAACAGCGTCTACCGGTATTTCTACTTCTCAGATTTCATTGGTCAGTCTCCGCGTGTTAGATTACAGGCCCGCGTTTGACGCTGCACTCGAAGCGCTTAGCGGAAGTACTGAAATCAATCGTTCTGCGCATGCGGATTACTTAATGCCTTGACCAAATTTTCCGTTCTGTGCATGCGCGACTTCGCGTATTGTTTCCTAGATTTAATGTCACCACTATTTGACAATGGTTCATAAACTCAGTCACGTGAAGGTTCGGAATCGTAACGAGTAACTCCATTTAAATTAAAGAGGAGCCCCAGTGATATGGGAGATTCCAAGATGAAACTATTCTATGGCTATCTAGGCTGCCGCCCAAACCGATCTAAACGGGACCCGATAGCTTATTGTATGCTATATAGTCATATGGAAGTGGACAAGAACTATACATTTTATTCCGGCCGATTGTTCTTGCATTTACTTATAAGTCAGGAAAATGGACTTAAAAGGGGAGTTGTTGAATGTAATTATTTTAATTATTAAATGTTGCCTATACACTAATCTGGACGAACTTCTCATTGTTCTGTTTATGTCATCCTATATACTATTAGTATGTTACCGTTCTAAAGTCAACCTCTCACATAACATTATATTGTTCACAGTATCAAAGTTTAATCAACAATATCAAGAGCAGCGATTTAAACCACTGAAACACCCAAACACAAGGCTGTTATCAAGCGCTAGTGCAGACGTGATGCATCAGAAAAACTGTATCGTAATGTCTTCAGAAATTCAATTATACTACGAGATAGTACGGCTAACGCTGACTCACCGTCGGAACAAAGACAATATCGCTAATACAGATACATATATAACGTATTTGAATGTTAATACTAAAGAAAAACAATCATTATTTTTGCAGTGACGATATAACACGTATACACGTTTATTGTTAACTTTCATCAGTTTTGCTCTTCATTTTAATAACTTTGTTTTCACATATATATGTAGCAATACCCGACAAGCATGTCATACATAATTATGGGGCAGTTTTCAATCTTGTACTGACTTACTCTGGTGTTAATGAGCGCAGTTTATTGGCTTGTGTGTAAAACCCCGTTTTTCTGGTAATCCTATTATTACTTAGTTTATTTCTATCTAATGACACCCTGTTCTCTGGATCATGGCTCCGTGACTATCCATAACAATTAAGATGAACATTCAGTTCAAGTAAATGAATGAGTTTGTTTTGACGCTACAGTCAGTCAAAAAACCAATGCTGTGAGGTTTGATAACACTTCTACCAGGTCGAACATCGTGGATCCTCATTTTCGGCCTAAAGAGAATCATAGTTCATATGCTAATCCATCTGCGAATACCCCCCCACTCAAGATGACCTTACTTGTTGCTAAATCTATCATCTATCCCCCCAATATCACCCCCCACGCCCCCGCCCCCACCCCCCACACGCACGCACGCACGTCCACACGCACGCACACACGCACGCACGCACGCACGCACGCACGCACACACACACACACACAAACAACTGACCTAAATAACCTGGATAGGAAATACTGCTGATAGCCTCTGGTCAACTCAGCCGCGCCACCGCAGAATGTTCGTCCAACTCTGCAGGGGGCATTCTCAGTGGCTTCAAACGCGCTGAAATGTTTTCGCCTTGCATCCAAGATGGTGGACAAGTGAAATCGTATGAAATTTGGCTATTTTAGGTCCTATCTCTTTTTTGATTACACAATAAAGTCAATTCATAGTTACACGGTTGTGAAGAAGCTTACAACTTTATAAGACTTATTCATCTCATTCCAAAAAAGCTACTCGCGCTCACATAAAGTTGTAGTTATTATGTCACTGTTTTATTTCTTTAAAAATATATTACATGTTCAACAATATCAATTAAGATGAACATTCAATTTCCGATATAAGTAAATGGAAAGTGTGTTTTACGCCACAATCAGTCAAAGACCAACGTTGTCCGGTCTGATGACACAAAATCTACCAGGTAGCGCGTTGAGTACAACCTATCCCCATTGAAGTCTCCACTGTGGGTATTCCTGAGGACGAAAAGGCCCCATGTACCTAGGAATTTCATCAATACATTCATGCGCGGCATTCTCTGCCTAAAGAAGATCATATTGTTAACATGCTAATCCAACTCGAACTACCATCCCGCTCAAGATAAATGTTTTATGTAACATCCAACAGGCCCACATTTACGCACGCACGCACGCACGCACGCACACACACATATTTGGATTTACCAATCCCTGAATTGAGAAGACGTGCGTTACGAAGCTCCTCCAAGTCATCATCAATATCCGTATATGTCTGTGATATCATTACCCTTCCAAAGCCGAATATACATTTATTGTGTTTTCTTGACAACAAATGTTATAATTGGGATAACACTTTCTGAGTAAAGTACAGATTCTCGTACTTTCTTGGGTTGAGTCCCGTCCGGGATTTGAACCCACACTGTGAGTGAGGCACCCAATCGCCAGAACACAAAGTTGGCGATCTAACCCAGCCACCGAACCAAAAATGTTAGTCCAGATGACGTATACTTTGTGTACTCCTCTGACAAGAGACAAATGGCACGGCTTCTATGACCGAAAGCTTTGAACCAAAATGCCTTTAAGAAAGTGATCAACAGTAACACACATTATATTTGGATACCACTTTCTCAGTAAACTACATATTTTTAGGGTGGAGATAATAGACGTTGATGGTTGATTATCAATGGACTAATTAAAGCCAAAACTTAACTTATGAATGATTGGTAATGGGAAATGGACAATGGGCAAACGGGAGGCGGGGTAATCAGCGCCATGCCAGTTATCTGTTGGCTTCCCTTGTTGCGTTCCCTTCTTTGCTATCGTTTTACTTTTGTTGTTCTTACAGGTACAAATATATGTTCTCTGCCTCATAGCATTTAATAATATGCACCTGATGAAGGAGAATGTATATATTCCGAAACGCAGTGTTCCTCCGTTGACATCCATAAATATATTTCCTTGTGTGTATCAGTTCTTAATGCCCTTAAAAGACTCAATCTAGCTTTGTTTTTAAATGTGGTGATATGTGCGTACAATATAATATGGTCATGCCTATATACATTTGGGTCTTTGTCTACATAAGCATTTAGACATACAATTTAGAGCTAAGGACATTGCAAATTCTGCAGTCATGAAGTACACGTCATAGCAAGCTGTGATCTTTATTCATACTTTAGATATTCGTAATGGAGATCTGTAACTGAAATTTACCGTAATCTTCCGCAACTCTCACCTCCTGACCAGTTGAACGTCTTAGTGCATTCAGATGCCATTGTAAAATTCCAGGCTGCCCCTCTTTCTGTGATGTTTTGACGGATGAAATCTATTGCGTTATAATCTCTGTTTGCTGATATATAATATGTACATGTTGTAAAATATTTACGATATTTTAAACGTGTAATTCGATGCATATGCAATGCAATGTGAACATAAGTGCAGATGCACGAAGGCGGTTATAGTCATAGTTATACTGCGATGGATGTAGGGGAATGGTAGAGGGGTGTATGTATGTATGAAAGCACGAATACCGATACATGAGGGCGGATATAGTTATAGTTCGATGGATGTTGGGGAATGGTGGGAGGATGGATTATGTATGAAAGCATGTGCATGGATCCATGTTGGCTGACGTAGACATAATGGTGGGGAAAGAAGAATGTGATGTGGGTGGGGGTGTGTGCGAGTGTGCGTGCGTGCATGCGTGCATGCGTTGTGATACGAGGGTTGGCGAACATGTTGTCAGATGATTGTGTGAGTAAGTTAAGTGATTGAGGATGTGGCAGGTATGAGTATTGATACATGCAGACTTGGGGTTGTGGGACTGGGTGTGCCTGTACTGAGGTATTTCGTTTCACTCACTTATAGTGTTTTCTTTCACTCAAATACTGTTTTACGCATTTTAATGACTGAAACTGTAGTGACTCAAAGGTCATACTGGCCGGGCATTCAACATATCTACCCCAACTACATACGTAGCCATTTTTATGGTGTACAATTCTTCTTCTACCTCACACACACACACATACACACACACACACACACACACACACACACACACACACACACACACACACACACACACACACACACACACACACACACACACACACACACACACACAAAATACTAAAAGTATATTTAACAAAACGGATATTCCGTCACTTTAGAAATAGTTATCAATAAACATTTATCTGTTCATTGACCTCTTTATGCTGTAGGCATATAGGTACTTCCCACATGAACGGATGATGTGTATGTTTATTAATGTAACAGGTTTAGATGTATTGTCTATCTTATGTACAAACTACTAATTTGTTACTATCTTTTTCAGGAATCATGGCCTCCTTTATGAAGAGAAAACGCTGTGAAGACTGTGGAAACTCTTTTTCCTCTTCTTCTAATTACAAGCGACACAAAGGCACTTGTCCGAGTACAGAACCTGAACCTGCATCTCAAGACAGCTCTGACGATGATGAAGAGGTATACTTTGATGAAGATGAGATTGACGATCTGCTTCAGAGTTTTCAACCGAGAAAACCTCAGCAAGCTGAATCCTCTCAACCTGCCTCACCGGAAGTGAAACCATTTTTTAAGGCACTCATCTTATGGACATGTTTCTTCCTCTGCATTTGGCAGTCTGTATTTTATATTTCCTCAAATGCCATCGCATTCCTTCTGAAATACCTTCATGCCCTTCTCGCCGTTGCCGCTCAGCATTACAAGTTCCTTGCTGTTGTAGTACCGATGTTCCCAAGTACTATTTTCCTGCTCAAGAAATTACTCAGAATTGACGACAATAACTTTTTCCACTATGTTGTATGCCCAGCATGCTGTAGCATATATAGATATTCTGACTGTATTTCTGTTTTCGAAGGAGAAGAAGTCAGTATGACTTGTTCAAACGTCTCCCAACCTAATCACCCAATGAGACATTATCGCCAGCCTTGTGGTGCACAACTGTTACAAAGTATGACCCTTTCCTCTGGCAAGAAGAAGCTTGTACCACATAAGAACTATTATTTTAAATCTCTGAAAGATTCACTTTTTAACTTTTTGTCAAGACCAGGTTTTGAGGAGAAATGTGAACAATGGCGTGACAGGGTCGTTAGTGATGGTACTTTGCATGACGTGTATGATGGTCGTATCTGGAAGAGCTTCAGTGGGACATATTTGAAGAAGAAGAGAAACTATGGCCTTATGCTTAATTTAGACTGGTTTCAGCCATTCAAACACGTCAAATACTCTGTAGGTGTAATGTATTTAGTCATCCTCAATCTACCTCGAGAAGAACGTTACAAACGTGAGAATGTTATCATTGTTGGTATTATACCGCACATGAAGAAAGAACCCCCTACAAACAGTTTTGTACAACCTTTAGTTGATGAGCTTCTTGAAGCATGGACAGTAGGTTTTTCATTCAACTCTAAGATATTTCGCTTGGCCTTAATGTGCATTGGATGTGATATCCCTGCTTGCCGAAAGTTATGTGGCTTTCTGGGACATGCAGCCGTCAAAGGGTGTTCTCGGTGCAAGAAGTCTTTTCCTGGTGAATTCGGCAAAAGAGACTACAGTGGTTTTGACAGAACTCAGTGGATACCTCGCACCCATGAACAGCATATACGAGAAATCAGACACATCACAAGTGCCAGAACCAAGACAGATAGAGAAGCACTTGCGAGTTCGTATGGAACAAGATACTCCGTCTTGTCTGAGCTGCCATACCTTGATCTGATCAAAATGTCTGTTGTGGACCCTATGCACAATTTGTTTCTGGGGACATCAAAACATATGTTGCATGTATGGAGAGACACTGGTGTACTAACTGCCAAGAACTTAGACACTATCCAAGCAAAGGTGGATGCAGTTAACTGTCCAAGTGACATTGGTCGCATCCCACATAAGATTTCCTCCGGTTTTGCAGGGTTTAGTGCAGACCAGTTTAAAAACTGGACGTTACTGTTTTCTGTGTATGCACTGAAGGATGTTATTTCTGATGATCATTTAGAATGTTGGCGAAATTTTGTATTGGCCTGTAGATATTTGTGTTGCCGAGTATTAACTGAAAATGACATAAAAATGGCAGATTTATTACTGATGCGCTTCTGTGAGAATTTTGAGCGATTATATGGCCGTGACAGAGTTACCCCTAACATGCACTTGCATGGTCATCTGATTGAGTGTGTTCAGGACTTTGGACCCATTTACTCGTTTTGGCTGTTCAGTTTTGAACGGTTTAATGGTATGCTGGGCGACTACACAACTAACAAGAAAAGCGTAGAACTGCAGCTGATGAGACGTTTCGTAAGCCATTCTCATCTCCTTGGATTGGTCTTAGATGACGAGTTTCACTTTGGAGACACCCTTGAGCCGATCATCGCCACTGTTACAGCTAACATTAAAGTGGGTACTCTTGGCAAGATTAATTCAAGTGAATGCTTGCAGCTCCGACAGATGTCATCCCGACTTCATCACATTGAAAACCTTCAGTGGACTGACATTGACAGGTTCATTTTTTCAAAATATAAAGTCCGTGGCCTCACTGAAAATGATGAATACTCCCTTCAAGAAATGTACAGAGCCCTCTATGGCGAAACAGTCGAGACTTTGCCGGCCGTTAGGGAAATAAAAACTCTATACCTTGGATCAGAAGTCTTTGGATCTGCCAAGTCTCAAAGTGTGAGATCTTCTTACATCACTGCCTACTGGACAGACGGGGACGGGAAAATTGGTTGGGGGGTTTCTCCGAGACCTGGAAAGGTATTGAGATACCTTCAGCACTCAGCAAGAGTTGACGGCATAGAGAAGAGACACATCCTTGCAAAAGTTCAATGGTATCGGGAACTTGAAGATAAACTAAAAAAACATTGTGGCCGACCAGTGGAAGCCTGGCACTCTTCCATGTATGTTGACTCTGGTCCATCTTCGTTTATGCCCATTCAACGAATTAAGGGTAAATTCGTCAAAATTGAGGGACAAATAGGTACCAGGACAGTTACATTTGTGTCACCAAGGGACAGATTTGTGTGTGTGTAATTTATTGGTTTATTGTTGTTGTAAAGTTTTGCTTTAAATAGAAATTTTAATTGTACATTCTATATTTTAGTTCTTGTATGTGTATTATTGTAGATATAATTGTATACATGTATGATCATTACCCAGTGATGTGCCCAAGTGTTATTTATTGTACATATACCTTGAACTATGACATGATATCCTGAATATAAATTCACGTTCATCCTGTGTTTTGTATTTTTGTTATTTCTGCATGGCTTGGTGAAATGTAAGATTTGGAATGAACACCTCGACAGCAGTTTAGTTATAATGCTATCAATTTATGGATTAGTTCTGAGAAACAGAGAGGGAAACAGCCATATATAACAGGGTACCAATCCGGTGTTCAATCGCATCGCCATGTCTGATAAAGGTATATTCGATTTGTAAAATAGCACTAGTAAAACCACGATGCCTCTCTTGTGGTGGTGTACATCCTGTGATAAATTTCAAATCATTTATGGTGCTAAGTTCATATTACAAAATATTTGAACAAAGCGCAACAACAAACTGAGAACCAGAAGAAGCACCAGTAGAAACATAATTCTTAATTTATTGAGGCTTACATCTTTTATGTGAGCTTGTTAAACAACCAAGAGAAATTCACTGTACTACGCTATATACAAATTAAATAAAAAATCTACCCTCAGTGACCTTTATTTTGCATCTTTGAAATAAAATCATGATGTGTTGCGATATCTAAATATTGCCAAAATATATGATGGCCATAAGTATGATACACTTATGTAACGTATTACAGATGAAATGTTTTCATCGACAAATGAGCTTGGTGACATAAAATCAAATATGTAGACATATAAGTCCACCATGTTCCGTTATACAAGCCTACGAACTGAAAGAAGCGGCAATAAAACCATGATGTGTTGCCAACACATCCTAACATTTGAAAAGTATCTAATGGGGTATTTTATGAAAGCATTCGTTTGAAGCTTTAAGCCAAAGATGCACTTGAAAGAGTGCATTACCGACGTAATAATAATCTCAAGTGCACACAAGTTGAAGAAGCGGCAGTAAATTCTTGATGTGTTGCACCGTCAAATACATTTATAAACAGTATTATGTATTCAACTAAAGCGTTGGGATAGAATATTGCAGCAAATCCACTTTGGAAACGATCTGAACAGCTTAACCAGCAGACAGAAGAAGCAGACATAAAATCACCTATGTATTCAAACATTTCCAAACAAATCCAAACAAATCCAAACATTTCCAAACATTTCCAAGCTTGGAAATATGACCTTTCCAAATTTTGGAATGGTCATATTTCCAATTGGAATGACGGTATTTCCAAGTTTTGGAAATGTTGGAATGGATGATATTTTGTCCAGTGTATTATGTGTCGATTTGCGTTAAGTAGGCAGCATATTTATACTCGAAACTACGTAACGTTGTGGGAAGACTGTCAGCCCCCTGCATCATTAATGTGAAGGGCGGCAATATAACCTGACTACAGTTGACAACGGCGTTAAATACTGCTCCCATACACACACAGCAAGGTAGAGTGCCACTGGTGTTATGTGCTTAAAGGGAAATAACTCTTTATGGCATGACTCCATAACTCACCTTTCAATTCATGTTCAGGAAATGATATTCACTCTTTATTATATGATCGTGCATCTTTTCACATATGCCATTATATGCCAACATTGGTCAACTATAAAACAGAACAACGACTGTTACATTATTAATCGAGCCATTTAGAATAGATATAGAAATGAAATTTTAACGACGCTAGTTCCATAATCTTAAGAAATATGTGCAAAAAACATTCAGTTGTAGGACTCCAGGAGCTACACCTGAATAACATGCGACATTTGCTCTGACATATAATGGATAGAAAGAATAATTGTTGATGTAAACGTCACACTTCTTCAGGGATGTAACATGTTTAGTATTACCACAGAGCACATGTCACCAGTTAGTTGAATGAATACAACCAGCTAGGCCAGCGAGATAAGTGCACTCTTGTCTCCAGTGTGTGTAGATACTTGATCCGTCCTTCAAATGCCAAAATGAGATATACGACAGTAATGTTGATATTCATGTTCGAAATGAACCTAAAAATCTAAATATCGTATTCGACGTAATCAGCGCCCAGGGCGCTCTCAAAATTAGAGAAAGGGGGCACTTATTGAAATATAATTTTGATGAAAGAGTTGTGAGATCGTAAATTTATGCTGACAGCCTCAAATGATACAAAAGAAAAGTCTGAGCGTATTATACACGACAGATATATTTTCCAAGAATTTAACTGCCCATAATTAAGGGTGCATATAACACACGAGTGCGTAATCTACACGAATAAGTGAGTTCTGTATACATTGCTCAATTGGAAGGGGTGCTAATTGGGATTGTTCACTAGCCAATATATTAGCAAATATCGCCCTGTGAGCTTATTAGAGCGGAGCGCTTATTACGTCGAATACGGTAAGGGTTTTTGACGCAGTGGTATTTCAATCTGTGCCGGAAGTATTTGTATTCAGACGGACTCTGTCGCGCGGATGAAATGAAAGACAACAAACAACCTGCTATAGAAACACATCAACAACGATCTATATGCCGCGTATAAAACAAATATGAACTGGAAAAAGTTGCTATTCCCGGGGATACCACGACTCTTTTATTACGTCACAGTGATACACAGATATAGATGGCTGTCCCTGTTACCACCAGTCACCGACTTGACAACGTTGCATACTGAATCTGACCACAATTAGAATACGCAGTACAAATTGGGCTTGTGCAGCAATGGTTAACAGTCACATTGTCATTGTCGAGTGATAACTACACGTACTTGTTTCGCCAATATGCCAATACTATATTAAAATAAGGCCTCAGTAACTCATCCTTATCACAAAAGGATGGCGTGATATGGGACTCTGTTCTAACTAGTTTGCTTGCTCTGGGTTGTTTTTTGTACAGGCTGTCAAGTCGAGTTGAATAATGGCTGACATGGGGCATTTCTGGAAACTGATTGAGTGAGTGAGTATAGTTTGACGCCACATTTAGCAATATTCCAGCAATATCACGGCGGGGGAACCTGAAATGGGTTTCACACATTGTACCCATGTTGGGAATCGAACCCGGGAATTTTGGAGTGACGAGCGAACCCTTTAACCACTAGGCTACCCTACCACCCCGAAAACTGACGCATGAATCAAGACGTCATATATCGATATCTTAAACACTGTGTGTACAGTCGTGCGGTAAACAACAACACATGCTTGCACAGAAATATAGATTGAAAAAGACATAGCATCGCAACTGTGGGACGTATTTGTATTTGACACACATTGAATGTTAAAAGTGAACAATTAACTTCATACACACGTTCAAACTTCACAACGCTCCCCTTGGATCAAATCAAATTTTCTGAGAAAGAACTTCACACTAATCTTGAACATGCAGAAAGACAATTTCAGTGTTCACAATCTGTATTTCAACTCTGCACCTCCGTCGAATTATCATAGTTAACAAAAGGTCAATATATTTACATTTTGTTTTATGTAAGCTCTAAGCTTAGTGGCTTGGGTTAGAAACTATTTCAGTTGTGTGACGCTGTGGGAAAATTCCTGACGTGCACTCGAAAACTATCACTATTCTAGACTGAAACCTACCACTCAACCAGAAGTAAAGTGAATGGGTATTTATTGTGCAGCTATTCGCGGGTGAGCAGATGTAGCTGTTGTGTAAGGAAGAAAATCGTACCCAGGTATTAAAAGGGCATGTGTGTTTGTTTGGGTTGTTAAACAACGAACTCAGAATTATCCCAGTGGCGTGACGGCGGTCTGTAAATAAACGATATTTAAGATATTCCTTCCGGAAGGTGATCCTAGAGTTATATATAACAGTTAGCTATTATAGGCATGTATACGTTTTGGATTCTGTGCTAGCGCGACAGGTGACGTCATGCCCTGTGCGATACCGCTGAATAAACTCCCTCCACGAAAACTCGAACTAAATATAAATTGTCAAAGAAAGAGAGTAACATGTCCATATTTGCCCCTGAAACAGATTCTACTTAGCGCAAAGTGCAAAATAGCCGTGAAAATTAGTGTTTGTTTGTTGTTTAACACCACACTTTCCAGCGGTCTATTAATAATAGTCTGGACCCGACAATCCATTGATTGGCATCATAAGCATCATACATGCATGTGACGGTGACGGCTACATGATGCAAGGACACTGACATTCCTTGACGCAGGTTTACATGCCGCAGGGTAACCACAAGGACACTGACATTCCTTGCCGCAGGTTTACATCCCGCAGGGTAACCACAAGGACACTGACATTCATTGCCGCAGGTTTACATGCCGCAGGGTAACCACAAGGACACTGACATTCCTTGACGCAGGTTTACATGCCGCAGGGTAACCACAAGGACACTGACATTCCTTGCCGCAGGTTTACATCCCGCAGGGTAACCATAAGGACACTGACATTCCTTGCCGCAGGTTAACATCCCGCAGGGTAACCACAAGGACACTGACATTCCTTGCCGCAGGTTTACATGCCGCAGGGTAACCACAAGGACACTGACATTCCTTGACGCAGGTTTACATGCTGCAGGGTAACCACAAGGACACTGACATTCCTTGCCGCAGGTTTACATCCCGCAGGGTAACCACAAGGACACTGACATTCCTTGCCGCAGGTTTATATGCCGCAGGGTAACCACAAGGACACTGACATTCCTTGCCGCAGGTTTACATGCCGCAGGGTAACCACAAGGACACTGACATTCTTTGCCGCAGGTTAACATGCCGCAGGGTAACCACAAGGACACTGACATTCATTGCCGCAGGTTAACATGCCGCAGGGTAACCACAAGGACACTGACATTCCTTGCCGCAGGTTTACATGCCGCAGGGTAACCACAAGGACACTGACATTCCTTGCCGCAGGTTTACATGCCGCAGGGTAACCACAAGGACACTGACATTCATTGCCGAAGGTTTACATGCCGCAGGGTAACCACAAGGACACTGACATTCCTTGCCGCAGGTTTACATCCCGCAGGGTAACCACAAGGACACTGACATTCCTTGCTGCAGGTTTACATGCCGCAGGGTAACCACAAGGACAATGACATTCCTTGCCGCAGGTTTACATGCTGCAGGGTAACCACAAGGACACTGACATTCCTTGCCGCCGGGTAACCACAAGGACACTGACATTCCTTGCCGCAGGTTAACATGCCGCAGGGTAACCACAAGGACAATGACATTCCTTGCCGCAGGTTAACATCCCGCAGGGTAACCACAAGGAAACTGACATTCATTGCCGCAGGCTTACATGCTGCAGGGTAACCACAAGGACACTGACAATCCTTGCCGCAGGTTTACATGCCGCAGGGTAACCACAAGGAAATTGTGCATTATTAAAACGAGTATCAAGTGTGATTCTTATTCCCTGTATGGGGGAATCAAATAGCGCATCTGAAAGCATTTAGACCACACAAATTCTGCAGGACACCACAGTAAGATCAACCTTATCTTGATATCGTTGTCTTCTTTACGTACAGCGCATGACAAGTGTGTCTGATGTTTCATGTATGGACATGTACAGGGTCATGTACTGTTATCTATTTCCTTTCAGAAGAACCATGACTGTGTTGCTTATTCTGTGTCTTTCATCTCTGGTTCTGTTTGCTGAAGGTAAAACGATAAACCATGTATTCTCCTATATCGAGGTCATTGCTTTAAATGGTCACACCATACCATATGTCACACCATATTATCCGTTATGTTTGTGTAATTTCAAGGAACGAAATTAATAATATTGATGATTAAATGATGTTGAATAAGATTACATTAAAATATTTTTGCATGCATGTCAAATGAGAAGAAGTAAAGATAGTTTCCAATCATTTTTAGGCGACCAGTGCAAAGACAACCAGCACTGTTCAGACTGTGACAGAACAGGAGATTGCCTCACAGACTGTGACTCTGGGTATTTTGATAGAAAATGCAGGTCCATGTGTAACAAGAACTGCAGAAAACGGTCATGTCGGTTGTCAAGCTCTGGCTCAGGTGTTTGCACTGAGGGTTGTGTCCCTGGATATCAAGGTCCTGGATGCAGCATACACTGTGGCAGTCCAGGAGGTACCTGTGTAGCATGTCCAGGTGGTTGTGATGGAGGATATTGTCAGCTGGCCTCCTCCTGTGTGTTTGGATGTGTAGACTCCTACTACGGGACTGACTGTAAGACTTGTTCAAGTGGATGTAAGTCCTGCAACAGGATGACATGATTGTGCAAGGAATGTCACCCTGAATATTTTGGTTCAAATTGTGCATATTCCTGTGATCACTGCCTAGGATCGTGTGCACATGGGTGCGCAGAGGGCTGTCTTCCTGAATTCTATGGCACTTTCTGCGACAAGAAGTGCAGTGAACAATGCGGACTGGACTCCAACATATCTACTAGCAAGCCTCTACAGACATCCAAGGCTGGTTTACGTGACAGAGACAGTGGGGATTGTATCCACGGGTGTGAAGAGGGCTGGCATGGCCAACAGTGCTCTTCACCATGCAGTCCTAACTGCGCCAATATACGATGCAAGTCTACAGGTGACTGTGTAGATGGTTGTGTACCTGGACACTTCGGCAGAGACTGTAAACCCTGCCCTGTCAACTGCCTTCACAGCATGTGCCACTCGGACAGCGGGAAGTGTACAGACGGATGTACACGTGACGTCTATGGTGGACTCTGCCAGCACACGTGTGAAGTGTGTCTTGATGGTGTCTGTGATCAGAAGACTGGTACCTGATCCATAGGCTGCCACCTGACTGGACGGAGGTGTGATTCTACATGTACGTTCAACTGTTCTGTAGCGGAATGCCTGAAAGTGGAACACTGCAACCAAGGTAACTATAATAGTACAATGCTACCTGTGGCTTAAATCTGTAATCGGTTCAGTTGAATGTGTAATATTATATTCCTATTTACCTATTTCTTTATATTTGGACACCAGCGGTATACAGATAGTCACCTCTCGACATCACTAATTCCATTGGTGGTAGGCAGCATGGTGTCAGTGAGGATCTGTTGCCGCAAGCGAGTAGCGATGCCAAGGTAAGGGTGAGGATGTGTAAATATCCATGAGAAATAATCACAGTAGGCTGCCCTTTCAATACCTTCTCTCATACGGACAGTACCACGTGGTGTTAGTATATGCAGGTAGATCAGACTGGACAGTCGAAGTGTTACAGCTATATTAGGGTTAAAATCATGCAACGGACAACATGAAATCTGACAATATAGGTTCAGGGGCTCGATGAGCCAGGTCACTCGTTGTAAACTACACATGTAGTCGGCTCCAATGAGAAGAAAATGTTTTGTCTATGCGATCTTATGTGACAAATATAACACAGTTACTGCATATATTCATAACGTTATCACTTCCTGGTAACAGTGTTTTTCCATCACTTGGCTTATGGGCCTCGGTTTATGAGTATCATCTCCGTATCCAAAATTACCAGGATCTGCGGCACCTCAGTCTGTCTTCCAATAGGAAACTGATACTCTGTGAAATACTGTTCCAAAATGGCACTCAAGTGTATCACTTTAAGGATATCTAATACCAAATGTCTGAAAAGAATGGTCGCATTGCATTACTTTTCAGATGGTCTAAATATCACAACTGCGTCCTTTAGTTGAGCAGGATCCGTAAAGTTGGTTCGAATCCCAGAATATGTCTGTTTCCGGTAAAAGGTATTTGTCTTGAATGTACCAATATCAGAAAAAGGTTATAGTGCTTATAGAGCTCATCTTTTTAAGGTTGTATGGTTGATACAATGTGGTAATAACTGATGGGGATTCTTGTAGAATGTTGACTAGAAATGCACCCAAACTAGTCATATGTTTGTTGTTAAACGCCACACTCAGCAATATTCTAGCTACATGATGGCGGTCTGGAAATAATCCAGTCTGGACCAGACAATCCAGTGATTGACAAGTCAGCGATCCTGAACACCCGATCCCGTCAGTCGCCTCTTACGACAAGCATAGTCGCCTTTTACGGCAAGTATAGGCTGCTGAAGACCTATTCTACCCCGGACTTTCAGGGTCCGGTTAACGTTGAAACCCATGTGACTTTAAGCTTTCTTCATTTCCAACAATGAACCTTGTTCGTAGCTGCATGCGATCCAGTTTACTCGCCCTATAACATATCTGGAGAAACAGCACAGCTGCCAGTTGGTTATCAATCAATTTTATTCAGTACTTAAAAGGCCACAGGCCTACAGTACAATGCGTATTTACATGTAGGTGACAAGGTTGTTATCTAATAATTCCGTTTCTATGTGACATCGCGTGATAAACATATGTTGACAGGTTACATAACATAGTATCATGAGATGAAGTTAAAAGATCTACAAACTTATGGACATTCGGGTGTACAGAGTAGAAAGATGGCAAATATTTATCACGTAAATGTTTGTAAGTTTGACATACCAGGAGAAAGTGAAACTCATCTTCAATTGAATTTGTGTTGCACAATGTGCATACTCTGTCTCTTCTATCAGTGTGTTTATATCTACCAGTCTCTATATACAGGTTGTGAGAGGAACATCTAAATCGTGCTAGTGCAATTCTAATTTTTTTAAACTCCAGTTTACAGAGCAACACCTCAATTTAAATATTCCTTTTCATGAGTCTATAATATGAACATTTATTTGATTTGGACATTAATTCTAACCTTTTTTGCAAATACATATTTTTTAGTCTCTAGGTGAGGGACATAAAAAAAGAGCGGTTCTAATTACACCACATTAACTATACCACACATATTGAAAACCTGTAATAAATAATAATTCTTTTACGTTTGTTACCCAATTTCGTTTTCCAGTACTGTCGTAGAGTTTTAACATTTCATAGCATTTTCTAGGGTTTCTATCATTAGTTGGTTATCACTCTCTGAGTTTCTAGGATCCTGCCCCACACTGAAGCACATGCAGCACGTGTGATGTTTCCACGCAATTACGTTTCCTTGGGCAAATGAATTTGTTCGGATTGTGCCTCTGTTCACCAAGCAGTGAATGGGTACCCGGTAGGATGAAACGGCAATGTGGATGTTAACCTTCGAGAGCCTAACAGACAGCTTGGGTTGTATACTCCCCAGGGAGCTGAGAATGATTGTTGAGTGCACACTGATCCATTGACCAGGGTAATAAATGTCTAAGCTCTTAGAACTTGCTTATGCATGGAGTACAGCGCTATATAAATGGAATGTAATTATTATTCATACATTTATAATATTGTCGGAATACAATGTAGGATATGTATGGAAAGGGTTCTGTCACTTTTAGTTAAATAGTTGCTCAATGTCACATGTAATCTAATGTAACAGTCCATGTCAGGTACTGGTTGTGACGGGTGATCGCTGTGGCCCTGTGTACACTGCTAATAAAGTCTTATTCACATAGCGCAGTATTCTGCATGTTGTGCCGGCATTTCGTTTCCCCAGCCAAGTATTGGGCATACACACTGTTTATTTTCTGTGATAAAACACTGAAAACAATCACAAGTTTCGTGTTAGCTAAACTATTTCTATTTCCGAGGTCATTTATCAGAAACACGACATGTTTTAGCCTAGATAGCTTGACGTAACCAGTGCCGTATTTCATTGCATCGAAAGTACAAATCATTATCCATTCTTGGATATTCCCCGTGTGTCGGTGAATGTCATTGCTATGTACGATACCGCAACTAATATAAATTCTAGGAAACATTGTTTTTATTTAATAGTCCGACTTAAATGCAATGTAACTATGATCAAGTACGTTAGTCCCCATGCTAGTCGGTAGAGATAACTACTGACTTGGTAGGTTGTCTATCATCACACCCCGACTATGTGGGGAGTCAGGTTACATCAGGTCCCCAGTAATCCATGCTGGACGGTAGAGATGACTACTGACTTGGTAGGTTGTCTATCATCACACCCCGACTACGGGGGAGTCAGGTTAAATCAGATCCCCAGTAATCCATGCTGGTCGGTAGAGATGACTACTGACTTGGTAGGTTGTCTATCATCACACCCCGACTACGGGGGAGTCAGGTTAAATCAGATCCCCAGTAATCCATGCTGGTCGGTAGAGATGACTACTGACTTGGTAGGTTGTCTATCATCACATCACGACTACGGGGGGAGTCAGGTTACATAAGATCCCCAGTAATCCATGCTGGACGGTAGAGATGACTACTGACTTGGTAGGTTGTCTATCATCACACCCCGACTACGGGGGAGTCAGGTTAAATCAGATCCCCAGTAATCCATGCTGGTCGGTAGAGATGACTACTGACTTGGTAGGTTGTCTATCATCACACCCCGACTACCGGGGGACTCAGGTTACATCAGGTCCCCAGTAATCTATGCTGGACGGTAGAGATAACTAGTGACTTGGCAGGTTGTCTATCATCACACACCGACTACGTGGGGAGTCAGGTTACATCAGGTCCCCAGTGATCTATGCTGATCGGTAGAGATAACTAGTGACTTGGTAGGTTGTCTATCATCACACCCCGACTACGTGGGACTCAGGTTACATCAGGTCCCCGGTAATCTTTGCTGATCGGTAAAGATGACTACGTGGGACGTTGCTCATAATATCAACCACTGACGTTTTTGACTCGTCTAATTACAGACGTGACAGACCCAATAATAGTAGAGAGAGTGACTGAGTATGGTTTTACGCCGCTTTTAGCAATATCCCAGGAATATCACGGTTGGGGACACCAGAAACAACAGTCAAAACAATCCGCACATAAACATGACTTGCATTCATGAACAAATAGACCATGGAGATATTTCTATCTGGCACATGCAAGAGCCTCATGCATTGACACTGTTATCTCTAGAACTGCAGGTACAAACCAGTTGTAGTGTAAATGCGCATATCACGAGGCCGTCACACACTGCATGTGAAGTGTTATATCACTTGGGAGGCGGTGCCCGACATTGTGGTTGACATGTACTGTGTTTGGATGATATCCATCAGCGCCAAGGTAAGGGATAGAACCTTCATTGTGACAAAAACATATAATGTGCAAGGTATTACGGTGTGACTGCCCGAAATGAATTAACTGTAAATATCAACGAAGACGTTGCGATATTTCTGAGTGGTTACAGTTCGTTTTCGACCGCCCACAAAGTGACATGTGACGTCATATACGTGCATTAGAGAATCAGTGTGTATCGGAGAGAAGGGGTCCTGATAGTGTTGGGGTAGGAGAGAGAGAGAGAGAGAGAGAGAGAGAGAGAGAGAGAGAGAGAGAGAGAGAGAGAGAGAGTAAGAGAGAGGCTTAAACTGCTCTCATCAATCCACAAACACCACAGTCTAGGGTATAAGATTTTGGAAACATTATCTATCATACAATGTCTTATATATTTTCAAAAGATGAATATTATGATGAATTCAAACAGGAATGTCAAATGTGGTTTCGGTGAACAGGACCCAGTTATATGCCTCATATTGTTTTGGAATGTAATAACAAACCAGAGCAAAGGAATTAAATGAAACACACATCATCTCACAAACCAAGAAAGCAAACACCAAACAAATATATGAAACAATTAAAAAAAGAAAAAAAAGTAACAAAGTTGGCAAAAAGTGATGAAAACCATTGTTGGTCAAGGGTAAAGATAAAAACAAAACGTCATTAAGTACTGATTGACGCAGTACACACGAGGTTACGTAAATAACTCCAACTGGGACATAAACTTCCTTAATGTCAACAGTGAGGCAATGTATGGACAGCAAGCAACATTCACACCAAAGAGGCGGGCAGACAGTAGTCCTTCAAACACATTATCTGCAGCACGTGACCTTCTCAGTTACATTGATCGATGTACACAGTCACATGCTGTATGCTAGAGCACCTAGACCCTTCCTGCCAGTGGCCACCAGAAAATAAGTTTTGATCTGATGTTGTTCAATATCCAAATCCTTGCACCGACTTATACACTTGAACGAGAAATATAAGAGATAAGTGAAACTGCCTCGTCGGTTTCATGTTCAGATATGTAGAGATTCAGAGTTACAAAACGGTCCACATGACTCCAGCAGTTGGTGTTTGCATTTTCCAACTTTTGAGATACAAGCAAGCATGTTCCTGCTACAAGCATGGGTGATAAAATGATGTCCAATGCAATTACCTATGTTGATTGTACCATTTGTTCCCGTGTTTGTTAAGGTGAACAATTGACTTTCCTTTGAATGAATGTGTTTGTGATGGATGCCATCGGTGGGGCAGGATACGCTCACTTTTTCGCGAATACCTGGTGTCATCACTGTTTCATAATGATTCTTAAACACATGCTTTTGATATAGTCGCAATCCTACAATGAACTTAACTTTTAGTAGAACTTTATGTTGAATTTGGAAAAAGGTTTTGTCGATTTTATTTACATTGCATCACTCATCAATTTGAGATACATATAGTTCTCTACTGTTTTGGACCGCTTGAGGTGGGAGCCGACAGATTAGATGAAGAAGCACCATTGACTGCACTATCTGAGTCTGGCGCAAAGCATTCAGCCAGGACAGACATGGCTGGGGCAGTTGCTTGTACCGATTCTTTTCGGCTTATCCCTGGTAGATGATACATGATGTCCACATCTTCGTCAAGGATTTCACAGTAGTCGGGCAATACCTGGTCGTCATGACTTGGTGCTTCACTTGGATTGATATCCTGTACTTTGTGATCTCTGTGGAAGCAAATAAATGCATAAGTCTGTCTGTTTGCTGTTCAACCCCATGATTAGTAATATTTCAGATATATGATGAGTCCTATCAATGTCTTGCCTGTACCAACAATTTTAAACGACTCGCATTCAGCCATGTCACTTAGAAAAGTTTCCTGATAAGCATTTGTTGTTGAAGACAAATTCTGAGCCAGAATCCCCATGGGAGAAGAACATAAGTACGTACACGAATGGTAAAGGTAACACGTTTAAAAAGAAGAAGTTTAAAGTGGATCAGATGTTAGTTAAAACCATGCACATATCTCTTGAGTTTAATTAAAATAGTCAATGATTATAAATGTTTAATGTACTTACTTGATAGTTATTAAATGTTTGCAGTAGAACAGTATTAGGGCCAACAGGATGGCCACAACAAAAAGTGAAAAGGCTGTTGATAATCCGATCTTCAAGTCGACAATGCCGCTGTCACTATCACCTGAAATGTAGAAGTTATGATAATTAGTTCTACTTATTAGAGTAAGAGAAGTTGTCACATGTTATTTATCAAACAACTGATGTCTTCTGCATAGCATTGCAATGTGGTATCAATGGTGAGATATATCCTGTGGAATCCTGATTTAAATGATAAATCTAAGGTATTACCTTGGTTGCAGTGTTCCATTCTCAGGCATTCCACAATAGAACAGTTGAATGTACAAGTAGAATCACACGTCCGTCCAGTCAGGTGGCAGCCTTTGGTGCAGGTACCAGTCTTCTGATCACAGACACCATCAAGACACACTTCACACGTGTGCTGGCAGAGTCCACCATAACAGCCACATGTACATCCGTCTGTACACTTCCCGCTGTCCGAGTGGCACATGTTGTGAAGGCAGTTGACAGGGCAGGGTTTACAGTCTCTGCCGAAGTGTCCAGGTACACGACCATCTACACATCACCTGTAGACATGCATCGTCTATTGGCGCAGTAAGGACTGCATGGTGAAGAGCACTGTTGACCATGCCAGCCCTCTTCACACCCGTGGCTACAATCTCCACTGTCTCTGTGGCAGTGACGTAAACCAGCCTTGGATGTCTGTAGAGGCTTGCTAGCAGAAATGTCGGAGTCCAGTCCGCATTGTTCACTGCACTTCTTGTCGCAGAAAGTGCCATAGAATCCAGGACGACAGTCATCTGCGCATCTATGTACACGATCCTAGGCAGTGATCACAGGAATATGCACAGTTCGGACCAAAATATTCAGGGTGACATTCCTTGCACAATCATGTCATCCTGTTGCAGGACTTACATCTACTTGAACAAGTCTTACAGTCAGTCCCGTAATAGGAGTCTACACATCTGGACACACAGGGGTAGCCCAGATGACAATTTCCTCCATCACACCCACCTGGACATGCTACACAGGTACCTCCTGGACTGTAACAACGTATGCTGCACCAAAGACCTTGATATCCAGGGACACAACCCTCAGTGCAAGCACCTGAGCCAGAGCTTGACAACTGGCATGAGCGGTTTCTGCAGTTCTTGTAACACATGGACCTGCATTTCCCATCAAAATAGCCAGTGTCACAGTCTGTGAGGCAATCTCCTGTACTTCTGTCACAGTCTGAGCAGTGCTGGTTGTCCTTGCACTGGTCGCCTAAAAAGGAAATAAGAGTGTTATACTTGTGTATTGAGAACAAACATTAATATACTGAACAACAAAAGTTCCTGTGACATTGAATAAGATTTCAACATTGCAAGTTATGTTTTTTACCAAATCTGAAAAACAAATCGGCTTACAAGAGATAAAAGACTCCTGTAAATGTTCAATGGTTTATTTTGCCATATTGACTTCAGAAAATGTGTGATTCGAAAAGAAACATGAACATGCCAAAATGTCAATTTGCAAATCAATCAACCTCTGGTTGCGATGCAAGCAACTCATCTTCGTCTCATGGAATGGACCAGGCGTCGCAGAAAGCCCTGTCCATATCTGCTGGAGCATGTTTCGAAGTTCCTGGAGTGTCTGAGGAACACGTGGTTCACGTGGAAGGCGCCGATCCATCTCATCCCACATGTGCTCGATTTGTGAGAGATCAGGGGAACGAGCCGGCGAGGGGATGACATTCACGTTGTTTTGTTGAAGGGAATCCTGAACAAGTCGAGCAATGTGAGGCTGGGCCTTTTCATGTTGAAAAGTAATGCCTGGGCCATGATACTAAAAAATGGTAGAACAATAGGGCCGATGAAGCGCTCTCTATTGAGATTTCCCCCTACCACTATCAAACAGGTCCTCTGTCTTGCTGTAACCCCACCCCCTACCATACCGCTGTCGCCTCCGAACCTCCTTCATGACACTATGATCGACGTAACGTTCACCTTGACGTAGGTTCACTTGAATCCGTCCATCGCTGTGGCTCAGGTGAAAACGAGACTCGTCAGTGCATAGAACTTGTCCCCACTGCATGGCCGTCCAGCGTAGACGCTGTCTGCAACACGGTGGTTTCCTGTCAAAATTGGACGTCTGTCGGGTCTTCTGGCGACAACCCCCGCACATGTGATGCGACGACCTATGGTTTGTGAAGATATTCGTCAAAGGCCAGGGATGCTGCTTGCAGTCACTGTTGCTGGCTGGAATCGATTTCGGAGGTATGTTGTTCGAATCCAGTTGTCTTGTCGATTATTGGTTACGCGTTGCCTGCCACTCTGCATTCGTCTGTTGCCAACGTTGCCATAAACACCAAATGGTGTTTCTTAGGACGTTTATTTGTTTTGCAACATCACGTTGACTCGATCCTGCTTTAAGCATACCAATGGCTCGAAGACGCCCATTTTCTGACAGGCGTGGCATTTCATAAAGTTGAATAATTGCGTAATTTTGTTGTTTTTCTGAGTGGTTGTTGTCAGCACGATGCTAAACAATGCATATGGATTCCCGTTAACGCACATGTTTTATACCCATTCTTGGACAGTGAAATGCATGGGGCTTGCATAAATGTCAACTTTTGCATGGAGTGCATGATTTTCTGTAGCAGTTGCATTTTTATGACTTGATTCCATACATGTACTACAATATTGAAAACCAAACTTCACTTGTTTGAAAAATACACTAAAATATTGGTGTCACGGGAACTTTTGTTGTTGAGTATATGTTGTATATGTCACGCGGCACAGCTGCCCTGTTGTGAGGCGACGGTGGCCTGTAAACAAGCCTGACAGTCAAGTGATCAGTAGACCAGAACATTCAGTGACCCGATAGCGAATTACTTATTTTGTTCAATATCATAAATTTGAATCTCTTTGTGCAAGTGCAAGAAAAACGTTTAAAAATATTTATCCCATTTTTAGGAGCGGTTTTATAATGTCTTTGTCCAAGTAGTGTAGTTGACTCAACATTATTGAAAAATGCTGAGCTGATGAAGAAACTCGGGGACTTCAGTCCTCCAGCGGAAACATGACCCACTTGAAATGAATATCAAACTATACGTTATTTGTAAACGTTGAACGTCAACGCTAGGAAATGCCTTCATCTCGGATATAAACTGACGTCAAAAAGAAACTTTACCAGAGTTTGAAATCACTCTTGCTCAAAAACAACAAAACATACATTCATGAAGTTAAGTGTATTGAGAAGATCAATATACCAACATAATCAACACTGAAAATGACAATCATACCTCGACCGAGAATGACGTCAGAGCCCCCCAAAGTTGGGTGTTGTATAAAAATCTAGCATTCAGAATCATGGACAATAGGCATAGTACATAAACAATTGCTCACATTCAATAACAAGTCATTAGTAGCGTGTGTGACCACCAAATGCCTCAATACACGCAAAAACTCTTCGACGCACAGAAAAAGTCAGTCGTCTGATGAGGTCACGTGGGATTGACGCCATTCTTCTTGGAGGGCCAAGATCAGTTCTTGCCGGTTGGCTGGAGAGTGTGGTCGTTGTCGAACACGACGATTTCTCAAGTCCCAGGCCACGGCAGGAGGTTGACGTTGTTGGCTGCAAGGAAGTTAGTGACAATTCTGGATGTATGGGCTCTAGCATTGCCATGCTGATATATGACACAGAGCTGTCAAGTTTCGTCAACGATGACCAGCGGTGTCCTATCCTGCCCATAGATCCCTCCCCACACCATTACACTCCCTCCACCATATGGTACGACCTCCTGCACGCAACACGCCGCCGTTCGTCCACCCCTTCGGCGGTAAACACGTTGTTTTCCATCAGCCCTAAGCATACAGAATCGACTTTCGTCAGTGAAGACAACCCTCTGCCAGCCAAGTCACTGCCAACGTCGTACAGCCCAGGCCCATCTCAATCGCAGACGACGATATTGCGCTGTCAATAGTTGTCCTCTGTATCGTCTAAAAGCCCTGATTCCATGAGCCCCGAGTCTCCTGGCCACCGTCTGCCGACTAACCCTCTTACCTAAGGCATTTGTCGCCGATGACGTCACTGTCAGGAAGTGATTTCGGAGGTGCAAGGTTCGCAAGTACCGGGCATCATGGGGCGTGGTCACCCATCCGGATACCTTCCGGATACCTCCAGACACTTACCCAAAACGCGTCCGGGTATCCGGTGGCAGATACTTTGCCGGATACCAGGTCCATGGTATCCGACATTGGACACCTCACTGGAGAGCATACCTCCTGGAATCCGGGTATCCGGCACCGGATACCTCAATCTGGGTGTCAAAGGATCCGGCACCGGATACCACAACGGATACCTACCACAACGGATACCTCATTCAGAATTTCAAAAAGAAAATGTCACAATTTGAGGGGTGCATTTTGTTCAATTAGGCGTGAAACACCTAAAACATATTTGAAACTAACCCAAAAAATTAAAGATTGGTAGGTATCCGGCAGGTATCAGGATAAGAATTTTCGAGATGTCTTTTTTCTAGTAAATTATGTTAGCCTGGGCATATCAGATAGCTGTTGTTATGTTTTGTGTTATTTTAGTTGTAAAAGTTGAAATCTATGGGCATGTACTTGTGGAGAAGACATTTTTTTCAGTTTCATCTGTAATTCCTTTTAGAATTTAAGCTGTTTAATACAAACATCAGTTCTAATACATGAATGATGATATCCATAAATTGCATGTTCAGGGTGAAAGTATAAAGTCATCGACTGTGCTCACTTGGGCCTTTGGTCCTGGTGAGATTACAAAATTATGATTATTTGTAACGGTACAAGTACTTGTCATATCTGGACATACCAGCTTCGATGAAGTTTGAAACATAATATGCCTCACTCTGAGCGTGACATTCCCAGATTTCAACGCACTTCAGAGAGCACTTCCTCAGTTACTGTAAACATATTTTACTGAAAGACATTGAAAGTTATTTTGACCTTCAATATCAGTTGTGACTATTTCAGGAACAATTGTAAAGGGTTTCATATCACTTATACAACTTATGAAGGCCCTAGGCAGAATTATATGCAACAATGAAAATATGGCTTATGCTACTGACTGTGATTTGTTACCACTGCTCATACATGAGTATTCAATTAACATATTATATAATATCGCATGCATAATTCTTCACAAATATCCCTAGAAATACGCATTTTAGTGATAATGGAAGAAAATACTTATGAAAGACCTTCACTATTGCCTTTATCTTACACTTCAACCCTTCATGGGTCATCACTTTGGACCTTCAATATCAGTTGTGACTATTTCAGGAACAATTGTAAAGGGTTTCATATCACTTATACAACTTATGAAGGCCCTAGGCAGAATTATATGCAACAATGAAAATATGGCTTATGCTACTGACTGTGATTTGTTACCACTGCTCATACATGAGTATTCAATTAACATATTATATAATATCGCATGCATAATTCTTCACAAATATCCCTAGAAATACGCATTTTAGTGATAATGGAAGAAAATACTTATGAAAGACCTTCACTATTGCCTTTATCTTACACTTCAACCCTTCATGGGTCATCACTTTGGACCTTCAATATCAGTGACAAATATTTCAAAACCATTTCAAAGAGCTACCCAGCACATAAATCATCCTTTGATGGAATTCAATGTAACATTGACAAAAATATGAAAATGATATACCACTAAATGTATGTGTTATTTAGACTTCTGCAGAAAAGGGCACTTTAGAGAAAAAATAATTATATATAGGTCATGCATGACCTTTTGCCAACTTCTACCCCTGCCCTAAGAATCAGTTTGGCCCAAAACAAACTTTTTTCTGGCTATGACATTGACCTTTGACATAACAGATCAATGTCTCATCAGACTTTCCCAGAGCTAAGGAAACACATGTCATTCCTGAAATGTCCAAGCAATGCATGGTTTCATAAGATAACTGTGGCTATCAAACTGAGGCTGGCTAATGAAACATAAACAAAACACAATTATCAATTTCTTTTATTTATATGCCTATATCACACATTGATCAGTGTTCACGTGATGGTTCCTGATGCAGTATGCAATTTCCTCCTATTCTTCAATACTCTTAACAGAGCAGGATAACTTCGCTTGAAAGCACCAGCAGACCAAGCTCTCCAGTTCAGAGTTACTTGCCCTCAAACCTCCTTTGCTTCTACATTGCCATGAAAGAACAGGAACCAGGATGAGGGGAGGCCAGATTGGCTCTATCCCCGTTGCATTTTGTCAGTAGAATTGTGAATATTTGGTGTTTGGGTCCACATTTATAGACAATAAGTCCCATTCATCATTCCTTTCAAGTGATTACCACATGGCCAAAGACAACAAGTTCTTGAACATCCTTGAAGAATCCCACTCCGGCTTCGCATTGGTTGGTCTTCTCACATAAGCCAGACCAGCCTTTGTGAGTGTGTCCCAGTGCCTCTTGGCATACAACTTCTCGGTCGGCTTCCATTGCAATAACAGGACTCCTCATCACTGTCTGCCAATCACTTCTGAAATCTGGAGTGGTCCTTTCAGACTGTCAACCTGGAGTACTCATCCAGAGATCTCACGCTGGACTTCAGTTTCTGCAGAATTGTGTATAAAGATTATAAGATTAGACTAAAAAAGAATTGCTACAACATGTACCTACAGATAGAAGGCAGCAAATTCACTTAATTTATCATATATGAGTCTTGTTATATACCAAACATTTGAGATATATATTGTTCCATGTTGATGAGTTCAAACAATCATAAACTGACATCTCTTAAAAAGCCAAAGTAATAGATGAGGTAGTCAGTGGGCTCATTGATCGCTCGTAATCGTACCCCAGTGACGTAGGATACTGTCCATAACAGTCATCACTGGTGTGTCTGGATCGAGTTCATAACATAATATCACTGGTTTGTCTGGTTGAGATTTGAGATTTGGTTCTTTATAATCCTTGTCATTTAGCCGAACTCTTGCTGGATGTGTTGTTAAATGAATGTGTTGGGTTTAACGCCACTTTGAACAGTATTGCAGTTATATCAAGGCGTGTAAGCTTGATGTGGGAAGAGAGCCCGAAGTGATGCAGGTCTTACATGTTTACCACTTTGATGAAACCCACAAGCAAGTGTATGATGCTAACAAACCCAGAAACATAATCGGGGCGAACCTGGATTCAAACCCAGTTTCTGTCAAGCCCAAGGGATGCAACTATGCACAGCAAGTTGTGGTGCCTTTGATATTTGGGCCATCCATGCCAACAAAGTGATAAAGAACAAGCAAACTGAAGAAATATTTGCAAAGCAGGTAAATGAACATGATGAACCAAACATAATAATTTTAAATATTTACCATGCACAGCTGCTCTAATCTTGTTCTTCATTGCTTCTCTTTTGTGGGCTTCTCTCTTTCCATTGATGCTGTGCAGATGACTCACTCTTTTATTCATCCAGACTGCAAACATAAGTAGCATTCACATTACAGAAATGTCCGAACTGTACATGTTGTACATTGGATTCAATTGAAAATTGAAGATCCCAACTTAGAACTGTCCTTATTGAAACATTATGAGATAAAATAATATGAGATAAAACTTAACCCCATATTCAACAACTGTCAAACAATTATTCGACAACAAAGCCGGGGTCATTCAACGCACACTTTACATAGGGAATCACTTGTTGCAAAATGATCCTTGCCAAGGTCAAAGTCATTCAAATTGAGTTACTGAGTTATGAAACTTATACAAATCAAGGACGTGACAGTGTAATCATCATTAAAATATCTTAAGCGTCTTAGGACATTATGGTAAATTACAGTCAAAAGCAATGCTTTTGTTATTGGTTTTTCCCGTGAGTACCCGGATGCTACAGCAGAAACCTAGACTAGTTCGCAATTCGCTAGCACATTTGTCACTTTTATTGATAGTATAAGGGCGTATAGTCACATTGATCAACAAAATGAAATACAGTTTTGGAAATAATAAGGAAAAGTAGTTATCTTTGTGGGTAGCATCGGTAATGGTGACGAAGTTTTGATAAGTCACTTGCTTGCTAATTGAGCGATTTTCGTTTACACTATTTTGACTTGCAACTCAAAGTAAATATTTCTCCTGAGCATTGCTTATTTTATCGTGTTTTTATTTTTACCCTCACAATGTGCAACATTTTCACTTAGGAAATTTATTAAACGCCTGAATTATTGGGTTATTTTACAAATTGACTGAAAAATATGTCCAACTGTATTATTATGAGAACGAATTCCAAACATTTTTATGTTTAAATCATCACCAAGAGACTGAAAATGTTACGATGAAAAGTACATTTCTATATTGTTTGGCTTCTCATCCTACATAATAACTTATTGTGATGTTTCTAGGCCCTATTGTTCGTCTTAATCAATTGTGGTTAATCTGTTGAAGAAATGGACAGATTTTTCATTCCAAGTGACTGAAATTTTTACACATGTTTATAAATTGCCTGAAAGAATCATATTTTACAAATTGACTGTAATATATACACGCTTACAAAAAAAAGACTTGAGAAAACAACGTCTATCGCGCATCGAAAAAATTACCAACCAAGACGTAGAAGAACAAGAATGAATCTGTCCAATACTACTGCAAATGAAGGAGAACAAAATGCGAATATTATACTTACAACCTACCAAATTTATGTGTTTAATTTTAGGCAGCTCATGGAATGTATCCGTGAATATCCACACAAAGTGTCTCGTGTCACGTGTCTCTGTAACAATCAAATATTTTAAAATATATATTTCTTTTCAGGATATTACAACCCGTGTTCGTTTCTCAACAGATCACTTAGATTGTTTCAGATGTTTCACATAGGTTGTCAAGTCTTAAAGGTCGGCTGAGAAAGCCCACATGACAACTATTTTCATAACGTCCACGGTTCCTAAAAAAACATTGAGTTCGATAACAATGAGCAATTAAATCAACGTATAATCGGTTAACCCTTTGAACAAAGTATGTTGTTTTTACATCGGCACTTCACGCAAGGACATGAAAGCATTCACCTTGTTTTAGTAAACCTAGATGTGTAAACACTCACTTTTGACATATCCACCGTGCAAGATAGCAGTGATTAATCAATCAATGTAATTTCTGTTAATCCTTTGATGACTACGAACGATCCGCTGATCTACGAAAAAGTAAATCAACTGATCATTCATCTCTTGCTGGGCTGCCACGTGCACATCACATAACACACATTTCACCTCACTTCAAACCTTGATTTAGATTGAATAATTACCCCAGACACAATAAATGCCAAATGGGAACCTTCGTCAGGTATTCTGAGCGGTGCTACCACTAATTATACCTGTAATAAATTAATTAACTGAGCATCAAGTGAATGACGACAAATACACTAGTGTAGGGTTAAACCAGAAAACATGGACGACAACAAGGGAATAGTAATCGTCTTAACGACGCAATCCGAAATCCGAAAATGCTTTCACTGCATTGATACTTATTTTTAAACTATTACAATCAGGGGTATTTCCAAATGACGACAACCGATGAGCTCCGCCGTTCTTTTTGTCTGTTTGTTTAGGCTGAAGAAATTAAATAACATGCGCCCTTTTTCGAAATCTTTATAGATCACGGTAAACCAATCAGTGATCCAAAATGCGTACAACAAATATTGCCTCCAAGTTTATTTAGCTATCCTTGCAGACGGTAGCCCAGTCTATTGTCACGCTCAGTTGCGTTGCGTATCATCCGGGTACTCATGGGGGAAAACAATGACAAAGGCAACAACCAGTCCGGGGAATTGCTTTAGATCAGTGCACCTTTAATACCACAGCAGTGGGACTATGTTTATGTGGTGTACACTGATGCTGACATTACAAATCTGAATGACTTTTGTTGTTTACTGCACAAACAGAATTGACTTTAGATATTCTTCTTCCTTGAAATTCTTCTGAAATTTGACCAATTTGTTTATTTAGAATATGGCATTGAAGCGTCTGTTTCTGTTTTTGAAAGTTCTTGCAAACACCTCTTGTTACCGAACCAATGAAATGTCATTAAATCAATAAATATTATTTTTTATCTAAACAAATTCTTTGTTTTGCTTCATTAGCATAAAGAAATATAATATTGATCAGTCATAACATAGGTGCTGAACATATATCAAATATACTAATGCCCTAAATGTTTTCCTACAATAAATACAGCTCATTGAACAAAGTTTGTAGCTCCATGTCAGTAGAAAAGTTGCATTGATATTTTTATGTACCGGTACATTATTAGGTGTTTTCGGTGGATGCCATTAGTCTTATGCACATATTTGGGGCAATTGTATTCTGTTTCAAACTTCAAATAAAATCGCCTGTCTAGATGTAACAAGCACTGATACTATTCCCAAATAATCTTTTAATCTCACCAGGAACAAAGGCCAAAGTGAGCACATAGCCAGTGACTATGACGATGAAATGTGAGGATATCATCATAACAGGACTGATAGTTTTTCATTTAATACGCTGAACATATAAAATGAAATATATATGACTTTGAAAAATGTTTTCACCCAAAGTATATGTCCATAGATTTCAACTTTAAGGGGGTATTTACAACTAAAATAACACATAATATTACTACAGCCATCTGATATGCCCAGACTAACATTATTTATTAGGATAAAGACATTTCGAAAAATCTTATCCGGATACCTGCCAGATACCTTCAGGATACCTTCAGCAATGTTCAATTTTCTTGGTAAGTTTAAAATATATTATTAGGTGTTTCTCACTTAATTGAACAAAATGCCCCCCGAAAATTGTGACATTTTTGGAAACTGAGAATGAGGTATCCGTTGGGGTATCCGGTGCTGGATACGTGCATTCCAGGAGGCATACTTTCTGGTGACGTGTCCATGCCGGATACCATGGATCTGATATCCCGAAAGGTATCTGCCACCGGATACCTGGATGCGTTTTAGGTAAGTGTCCGGAGGTATCATGAAGGTATCCGGATACCGGAAATTGCATTTTTTTTTGCTGTGTATTTTGCTATGAAAGTCCCTGGTTACCGAGGTGTATAAAAAGGAGATATATTAAAAAGACGGTGTCGTGCCATTGAAAGATCTGGTGTGGTTGCGAAAGTTCTAATTTTGACTCCAGAAATGCGACTAAATTTAACCACAACTCGTAATTTTCGCATGCTTTCAGACGAATATGTTCCTATTATCGGTCCTGATATAAACATTTTTACATTCATCACAATTTCGCTTTTTGCCTGGTACCAAAGCTATTTAGGTACGATCAGTAGTTATTTTTGTATTATATTGTAATATTGTTTACGTGGTTACCAGAATGGTCAGCTGTGAATGTCTGTGCATCTGTTGCGCATCTGCAGCGGTTCAGGGAGGTTAACAGCAGGGTGTCGGGGTGTATCAGTTACATGCCAGACCATAGCACTGATGGTTTAAGATAAACTGTTTGGGAGGGCGGTCCCTCTATTATATGGTCTCTACTATATGGTCTCTGGTGACGGTACATACTTTCTCCAGTGTGTTACACTACATTACAGGGCATTGCTAATAGAACTTGAAGCTGCTTATTGAATAATGCTTCACTAATTGACCAGGGTACTGCTTTTTTAAATGGGCGCTGTTTACTGGAAAAAGGCACTGCTGCTTGACCAGGGCTCTGCTAATTGACCAGAATATTGTTGGTGTTACTGGGGACTGCTCATTGATTAATGTGCTATGAATTGTCGAGGGTACTGGTTATTTAATTGGGAGCTGCTACTTGTAATTGAATGAGTCACTGCTTATTGTGAACTAGGCACTGTTTGCAGAACCAAGGACAGAGGGTGTGTGTATTGGATGTGTTATATATATATACATGATGTTTAACCATAGACAGTGGAGTTTGTGTGTATTGAATGTATTGTATTAACATCATTCATAGCCTACCCGCTTCGACTCTCCGTCCTGTTAGACTTCTCTGATGTGAATGAGCTAGCGACTTGTAATTTAGTTTTTCTTCATATGAAATTTGAGTGTGTACCTGCAACATAGGATATTTAAATAATTGAGGATAACTAAACGCAGGTTGTTATCAACTCACAACCTGTATGCCGATTTCAGATACATGGAGACCAAGGTGGCAGCCAGGGAGACACCCATGGACGACCCCACTCCCCTGGAGAAGGAACCTCCGGCCGTTCACCAAGATGTTAAAGGGGTGCAAGGGGACCATGTAAACGTAGATACCGTGAATGCAGCAGGAGTCGTGAACCAGAACACCACCATCATAAGCCAAGTCCAAGGTATAAATTCTAGTGATATATTTCATTATTTATACAGCATGCTCACAGAAATGACAACATTTACAAAACAAATAGAACGTTTTCTTGTGTTACAGAGCAAGTGAATGTTACCTTCAAAAAAATAAAGATCCGTATTTGTTCTCACATAACAGTTATTGCTATATGCATACTTAATATACTAAAATGCCTCTTCCGGTGTAAAAGTGTAAACGTTTTTCAATCCCCTCACAGACCATGGGCAGAGCTGATCATGTTACATGTTATTCATGATCATATTACAGTTTCCATGTTTTATCAATACTGAGACCTGTTGGTGTTCACAATAACACTCACCCTTACAGGCAGGTAAGAAAATGTGTTCTTGCATGTTCATTGTTTTAATTCATTTTGTTTACAGACACTAGAGCATCTCTACAAGAGAGCGTAAGCATATTCACTTACTTCAATGCATCAGTACACAATCACATGTAGAAATGCTAAGATTGCCAGTAGGGCCCAGTCGTCTAAAGGCGCCGCGATTCGCTGTGCAGAGTTGCGTCCCTTGGGCACGCCAGAAACCTATGATTGTGGATTCGAATCCTGGTTCGAAAATCCCGGTAGGAAAGCACAATATAAACTGACAGGGTGCATTTCAAGTTTTGAGCACAGTGCTTGAAGTTTGGTATATTCTATATACTCTATATGTTCCATAGTGTCTATATTCGACCGGGGGGCTAGGGGTGGCCCAGTCGTCTAAGTCGCCTCGATTCGCTATGATTGTGGGTTTGAATCATGGTTCGCCCCGTTTATGTGTCTAGGTTTGTCAGCATCATACCTGTGCTCATGGGTTTCACCGAAGTGGTAAACGTCTGAGACCTGCATCACTTAGGGCTTTCCTCACACATTACGCTGACACGCCAGGATATAACCACTGCAAAAAAAATCCATATATACAAGATGATATTTCCAAAGGATATACAAGATTGGAATGATGATATATACAAAAATATACAAGTTTGTATATATGACATATACAAAAATATACAAGTTTGGATATATGGTGTATCCAAATTTGTTTTGTTTGTATATATTGGTAAAGGGAGATAAGTATTATGTATTTGTGTATAATTATTATATATGTGCAAATTGAAGTGTTGAGCACTGTGTTTCTTTGTATATGTTGGTAAAGGAGGATAATTGCTATGTATTGCTCTATATTTGTTTTGTATGTGCAAAATAGTATCAGAAGTTACAAAAAAATTATATAGTGGCGGGAAACATTACTGGAATGTTTAATTAGTACTCCACACTGTTAGCGGGAGTACATACTGTCCTTGCAATGATATTGACGGGTGGGCGGTTGAGGCGTCTGGTACTTTTCCTTGCGCGGTGCTTGGTATGTGAGTAGACTTTATGGTCAAATGCACAGAGAGGATTAGCTGTCGGGGGCGATTGCATTTGCGGTAAGTTCTGTATTGAAAGTGTTTGAGCTTGGATTCGTTTTACGGGGAGGCAGCGATGTGTTTTGTAACATGCTCTCGTGCACATATGCCAACAGAGTGGATTGCACAGAGGATGAAAACTATTTTATCACTACTTAAAAGTGTTGAATTTGGTTTGTTCTGAGCTGTCGGTTTCATTGTAGATATACATTGTTATAATGTGAAATCTCGGCGGAAACGCGGAAAATCGCGTTTTGTAAAACGGTAGTCCTTGGGGAAAATTGTATTATGAGCAACCGGATGCGTAAATAACGTGTGTAATATATTCCCGTATTATATTTTATAATACTTGTTCTTTTAATATTGTTATCAATGCGAGAACGAAGATTACCTTGAAAAAACACAACAGCATGCATATGTTCTAGCAAAAGGAAACTTGATACATATTCATTTAGCTTAATTTCTACTTTGGAAAACTTAGTTGGCGCTCTAAAAGCTTGACGCTGTATAATTTGGCACGCGCATGGTTGGGTGCAAACCATATGTACATCAATAATAATAATAAAAATAATAATAATAATACATCATGATGGCAGTTTCAATGTAAAGATTAAGTATTTCTAAAGATATGGAAAATAAATCTTGATAACTGCTTTAATCTTTGATCTTTGGGAAAATAATAATGGAATTGGTTGAGTGACTAATGTATTCTACTTTAAAAGTGATAGGAACGTGATTTACATAATTAAAATATAGAATAATATACAAATTATTAGAGAGGGTTTGTGATTTATTTTGGGATGAAGTCAGTATTTAACTTGCGCTTTCCGACATTATGCGTATTTCGCACACGGTTAAAAAACAAAATGCAATTCATTTATTTATAAAAAGTACGAATGCATCAATCCTACATCACAGGACCATGTACATAATTTGTTGAATGTTATTTCGTGAATACACAAATTGCATAACACATTCCCTGAGGACAAACCCAAATTGCCCGTCCCTTTGTGACAGGTGTTAATTAGAGAATGTATTGCCACCATATTATGTCCCGGCACTTTTATGACATGTAATGAACCTAGTCAATCCCTGGGTCTGTAACAACAACATGGGTCTAATAAAATCAAAGTAACATAAATGTTACGTATATTCGAATTAAAAAAGAGACTGAAAAAATGTAACATGAATATAATTGCCCTTTTGAGGGTAATATAATTTTGGGAAAATATACGTTTTCTTGTATTTATGGACGACTTCACACAAGCTGAAAAATTAAACATATGTTTATATAGCTATATTTACATACATGGCATTAACATGTAATAATAATATTGATCATGTTTGTTAATTTGTACATTTCGTTGTTATTGGTATCCTGAATATGTTGTAATAATGCATGTGTTCTGATCTTATTTGACGTAGATTACATGAACTAGTAGAGTGACTTTCTTTCATCAGCGTGGAAGTATTACCCACACATATACCCTTAATCCTTTGTCAAACAGAAAGAAGTCATATAGATATCATATCTAACTGGTACCAAAAGTTCACTATCAATCTCCTCTGATAACAAACTTACATTTAATATCCCCAATCTACAATACCAAGCATGCTCATGGAGTATGACCTGAATGATATCCTGTCTACGTGGTCACACCCGGTGATTGTTAAGACATTCAGACAATATGGCAGTCTGTATTCATTTCTTATATCCCAAAAGTCCCCACCAAGCTTCCTTTTATTAACATTGGGATGAGGGGAGATATACATATTGTATTAAATAATACATCAATACATCAAAACAGAACAAAAAAGATAGGTCAACAGTGCGGTTGATGGAAAGGGGGTTCCTAAGAAAAGCTATTTAACTGTTTATGTGTCTCAAAGTATGTATTAAGTCTTACTACTAGTTATTATATATGTGCAAATCCACCTGAACGTCGGATGTACATGGCCGATTTCGAAATAGCTAAATTAGGCACTGTTCAAATTGTTTCCAATAAACCACTGATTAGAAACTCACTTAAACTTTAGAATAGAATTGTTTCTAAATATATTGTAGTTGGGGCATGTGTAAAAATTAATGCAGTGTACCATTGTGACAGCCACAAGAGCATGCATGATGTGTTATCTGAGATGTGTTTTTTAAGCCGATGGAAGTTTAAAGTGACAAAATCTGGTATCATGGCTTAACTGAATATAACATTGTCCAAGTTGAATAATCCTCTTTTTCCGGTGACTATTCCAATTATTAATGGTATCAGGTAGGAATGACTTGGCCTAGCATTCAGTTCTACAACGTATAGCCTGTGAATTGGTTAAATTTCTTTATATGTAATCACTAACAGCAAAGATGTTTTCCATCTTGTAAAAAGGTGTAATGGCTACGTTGGTCTCACTCTACATTTTCATGTGGCTTGTACCTCTTATTGCCCCACAAATAGTCCGTAATCAGTGAGTGGGCGAGGTAAAAATTAACGTCTCATCGGCATTATTTCAGCGTCCGTAATGAATTTATGTGTAGACATTCTAGGATTAATTCTTCTTCTTTGGTACAATTATCCAAAACATGGGAGCAAAATATTGGCAATATATATATGCTTGTTCATGTCTTATGTAAAAGGGGTTATTTATCTGAGTGAGTGAGTATGGTTCACGGCGGTTGACACCAGAAAGGTATTTAAGACAATTAATCATAGGGCTTACCTCGTTAACTCCCTAATATCAGAATCTGACTGAAATATTAATACCAAAGTCCTTTCATTTTAAGATTAGGTTTTGCACTTGGGCACACTTTGACGTGATATTGAACAGTTTTCTTTTTCCCTGGATTAAGTTTTACTTGCATTCATTCATTTGGTAATTTTCTCCAAATCGGCATTAATATTTTACGCAGTAGTATTTGGAACTGTCCATTTTGGGAATTGGGTGGACCCCACCGCAAGCACAGTAAACAGAAATTCCATGGTGAATAATATGTACTATAGTTTGTTGGCTCGACATGCAAGACTCCATAATTTTAGCTATAAATTCATAGTAATATCAAATTAAATTTTTTTATAAATAATTCATTGATGTATTTGACATGAGACGTAGCGACACTCATGTATTTTATAATAATGTACAATTTCAATGCCTTAAATCTGTTGCATTAAACAAATTCTTTGATTTGATGTTGTCATATTGTGACTCAATTTGTGTCTAGTCTTCCAAATGTTCTATTGCGAATACATATAGTGTCAGCGCTCATGATCGCAATATCTATGAATTAATGAAAATATCATCATAAATAAACTTACCTGAGCTCAATATGTGTTCTGAAGACAAATCGCTGTAAAGCATCTTGCACAGCTTCGTTCACGTTCACCCTCAAATGTACGAAAGGAAAATCTGCGACTGTGCGTGTTCAATGTTCGAATGCATTTTTGCGACAGGCGGTCATTTATTTATTAAGATTCCACAAATTCATAAATCACAACTGATGTAGCTGCCTTGGTTAACTGGAGTCAGGATATAACTAATTACAAACTCTGTTCTAATTATGCTAATCGAGGAAGTGCATTATACTGGATGACAAACTTAGTAATCCTTTCACACTAATCTTTGTTTACAATGAACGCATGTCAAATGACTAAATAAACATCCTTTTTTTATTTTCTTAAGTAGAAGTATCACAATGGGCGGTGAACACAACTGTTTGTAGAATGATAGTTTCAGAAAGGAATACAAATACAAATATACAGAAAGGGGTTTAAAATGGTTTCTTTCTTTGCATCCACGCATTGTTGTTGTGGATGCGCTTATTTGCTGTCGGAATTGTTTTTGCAATTCAATTAGTTAATTACATGTCACATGACAACTGCATGTCACGGGGTCCTGGACATAAATCACGTGGTGCACTATTAGGCCTATAACCTTGATTCTGCATCAATTCAAAAAGTCCTGAATCCTCATCGACTCCTGAATTCTTAGATTTTGACGTTGTCATCTTGATCATCAGAACCATCAAAGGCGGCAAAATACAGTAAGCAACTTTTCTCCCACTTTTCAATTAAGATGTAGACAAGTACAACAACTTTAGTATGATTTAAAAAATTGTACGAGTTTCTTAGTGTCAATAATTAGTAGAACAGACGTAAAACAGACATACGAATGGACACGTTATCGACAACAATCCTATATATTTTAGTAACAATGAATAGTTGGAGTGACTAGTATATATTTGTAAAAAATAGATTTATAAAAGTTCAGCTTATTAAGTACAATACACCCATCAAATAGAGCTGCATGTGTCAGGGACCCAATCTAGATAGCGCCAACAACTAGAACCGCTGCGCCGGAAGTAGGTAACGTTTCTAGCTCTTACGTCGAGTAAAATCAGAAATGATTCGCGTGATACATATATGATGTACATATATGTGAACAGCCTCTCGTTATTAATGCCCTTTAATTGTAGTCATCTTACTATTTGATCGTTTATGCCACACAAAGCTATAAGTTCCGTAATAAAAATACGGAAAAATGAACAGATTAATCTCATGGATATATATTCAAAAATAGTAGCATAACGAATGAAGTAATGTTTTAATTTCCGTTCCCATAATACTGTTTAGATGAAACACCGTTAGCAACTTGAATGGGAATAAACAGTGGTAGCTGTTACTAGCCAAAGGATACTAGACTATACAAGAACAGTTTTAGCATCTCACACCGTCCCGACAGGCGCCAACCTCTCAAATATTGCACAACATATATTGATGGCGTAATATGATATTAATATTACATTGTTTCTTGAATGCTGTGCGAAGAATATTTTGTATGATGGCAAGATTCAAAACAAGTATCATTATCTTCTTTGCGAGGAATTTAGAAGTTGGAGTATTGAGAGAGGATAAGATCTGTGGATGAACAACATCACTTGCTTGATAATGGTGTTACAACATACACCTAAGCGTCGCTCCTAACTGTAATAAAGACGTTGTTCATCAATATATCTTATCTCTACTCAGTTTTCATTATCGCTAAAATTAGACAAAACTGTAAAAATGGTTTAACATTCAATGTTATCAATATTAATTAACACAAGTATTGTGGTAGCACAGCTAGTCCCTGTAAAATTTTCATTTAAAAAAAATCCAAAAAAAATCACAGCGCATAGGGAAATTGAGCGAGGCTCAATTCGAACGGTATTCCCATGTTATGTTCTGTTTTTCTGAAAATGTACATGAAGCAGATTGGTCAAGAAGTTTATATGAAGACTACTCCGGAATACAATGATTCAAAAAGGCATACATGATATTGTAAATATATCTAGATTTTTAGACAGGATAATGCATAGATAATATTCCAACAGTCATTACAAGATATCAATAAAATCGACCTGATGTCAAGCACATGTTATTTGACAAGATTGCAGTAGCCGTGAATTATAGGTGGATATGTTTGAATTTCCCCTTAGGACTGTGGTGAATGAATTATGGCTCAATTCGGAGTAGCTAGTTCAAGAAATGGATGGGATAAATGATAAACATGTAAGGTTCACTCCCAGACATCCCATTAGTCTTTAGTCTTTAGACTTAAGAATGGAAAGGCTACAGGTGTGGATGATATTCCTGCAGAAGTGTTAAAAAAATGTAAGTTCAGTTGATTTGTCGCACAGAATCATTAACTATTGCTTTGTAAATGGAACTGTACCAGCTATGTGGAACAGGGATATATCCATCCTATTCCTAAGAGCGGTATGAAGGATTTTAGAAACCCTTTGGTATCATTGTAACATCTATTCCTAACAAGTATATGCTTATGTACTCAATTAAAGACTAAGTGGCTTGAAAAGGACAATATCATAGCTGATAAGCAAAATGATTTTAGATCCAAATGAGACTGTATTGATCATTTATAGGTTTAAACGTCTTTAGTTCAGTATGGAAAAAAACAAAACAATCAACCTTTGTTACATTTGTTGATGTCAAAAAAAACTTCGACACCGTTTATAGCGAAGCTGAGGAATATTGGAGTTCGAGAAAAGATATTGAATGCTATCCAGTCGATTGTATGTCGATGTCAATTGTACTGCACGTGTAGGAGAATTTCTTACAGTACGTTTTACTGTTTAACATGGTGTAAAGCAAGGCTGTAAATTATCCCCAGCTATATTTTCTGTGTATGTTAACGACCTGGCTATTAACAATCTCAATTGTGACGTACTTGTTGATGAGACTATGCTCTCCATTTTAATATATGCTGCCGATATTGCATTAACTGCCCCCAATGAATGTTGATTACAATCCATGCTTAATGTACTGCATGAATGGTCAACACGTTGGCAATTGTCAGTGAATATGAATAAGACAAACGTAATTCATTTTAGAAATCACAACCGAGATCATCGTTTTCATTCCTCTACGCTGGGCAAACACTGGTCTATGTAGAATCATATCGTTTTCTGGGACTACGGGTTGACGAGCATCTAGATATGTGAAACTGTGAAAGAGTTGTCCAATTCTGTCAGCCATGCTTTGTCTTTGTTTTATTCTGTTGGGTGTATGTCTTATGATGTTTTTATGAAACAGTATGAAAGTCTTGTTGAGCCGGTAATGATCTATGGCTCTGGTATATGAGGATAAAACGTTAATCTAATCCAAAATAGAGCCTGTAAATTATTTCTTGGTGTTAGTAACGGTACCTCCAGTATAGCCACTATTGGAGACATGGGTCTCTCCTCCCCGTTTGTTACATTACATGCTAATGTTTTTAGACTACCCCAAGATTTAATAACAGTACTTGTAACGCTTTGATGAAGAAAATGGTTACTATGTAACTCATGGAGTACTAAAGTTGTTAAAATTGCCTGTAATCTTAATATTTATGATGTTATGAATATTATGACTGCTCCAATGTCCCGAAAGAAGAAAATTGCCCATATTAAAAACTTTCTCGTAAACAAAGATGAACTGAGCTGGAGAACAGAGCTTTGGAACGATAAACATCAATTTTTAAAACTACTTTCAACTACTTGTTGCTGGCGTACGCATTTTATATTGATCAAACTGTTATTAAGATCTGTACAAATGTTCTATTTCTTATGTAAAACATAACGAAATACAAATTATTTCATACCATCATATAGTTGTCATAATGAAAATAGTATTAAAGCATTATTGTCACATGCAATAATAATACTGTTCGGTATCATTAGTAAACTTTGCAACCACATATTATGTGAAACCTTCTATAAGAGGTGATGAAATTGAATGAAGCAATGGTAAAATCTAACCATATATACAAAATTGTATAGTTTTGGAAATACCAACTATACAAAATTGTATACTTTGGAAATACCAAATATACAAAATTGTATTTTTTGTATATATGGGTATTTTTTCTTGTGAACTGGAATACTGTTAAAGCGGCGTTTAACCCAACTCACTCGCTCACTATAATCGACCGGACATTTGCTGACAATGCTACATTAATGAGAGAGGTGTATACAGGGGGTTGAGCTTGATGAGCTGTAAGAGCAGGCTTAAAAAAGCTAAAAGATGGAGATTGCTTGATGGAGAAGTGCTATTGCAGGTCTGTCATGGATGTTAAAGTGAGGATTTTGTACTCAGTTCTTGCTTTAATTGGTTACCAGCGAAGGGATATCGCCGCTTGGGCGGGACACGCTCACCTTTTCGCGACCCCCTGGTGTCATCACTATATGCTGGTGATATAGTAAGGATCATACAATGGAGGATTTCTTATGATTATGAAAATGGGTTTGTAAGTTCAATTCGAATAGAATTGGTTCGATAAACATTGTTTGAGGCTGTAGGCAGGTTTCCAGGCACAATTTCACCATCCTACGCATTGTGATAAATAAATAGTGAAACATGTTTAAGCATTTCATAACTGTGCACAAACAACAGGCCGACTCTTTGGCCAAATTGACAAATGTGTCAGTTATTCCTTATGCGGGCAGTGCCAAAATACCCACTGCTTCGTCCATCGAGGCACGGGCGAGGCCCCTGCAGCTCTTCAAAGAGTGGTCTCTTTCTTGTGACTACCCTCTGACACCCTGACACAGACCTTTACAGTGGAAAGACCCTCTGAAAATAGACCTTACTCTCATACTGCTTGACTGATACTTCGGCATGAATGTACCTTGCTATAAGTATGTGTTATCATTATGACTTTAATTGTAAGTCTTAGAATAATAACATTTTGTCAAAGAATTTAAATCATATTACACAAGGAACAGCCAATATTCCTCATACATAGTTGCAGTCAATAACTGATTGTATTGCATTTATTTAAAAGTTAGGCCCAGGCGTGGGTAATTGTGTTATGTTTGATGTCATGCATAGTGTCATTTCTGTTTACAGACCAGCATTTTAGAAAAAAAATTGGAGACCCGTCAGAAGGAATGGGAAGGTTCGTATTCATAAAGTGCAAACATTATATTTTCTTTTCAAAATTAGTGCGTAAGTGAGTGAGTTTGGTTTAAGGTCAGATATGTTGGAGATAGACGTACTGTGCTATGTCTACCCATAGCTTGAAACTAAATTGAATTTTAAACCCAATGCGCGGGCTGTGTCCCTTCAGTTCAGAACGACCTGAGAAACAACTGCAATATTTGTTTACTTGGGAGTTACGTAATAGTATCATGTATGGGTTTTTTTTATTATTCTTGGCGTTGTTGAAAGTTTGATGGTTAGTTACCTGAGCACTTACACTAATGTCTGAGCTTTAAGTTATTCCCGGCTAAACGTTTAATTTTTAACATGATGTTTTTCTCTGCTATCATCATTTATATGATATTTGTATGTTTTTGCAGATAGGTGTTTACAGGTGAGTATAAGCTTCATATTGATTCTGACTTGCTACTTGCAGTATCAGGTCAAAGTATGTCGAGAAACTCAGTTTACTATAACCATTCTATTTAACTGTTTACTGCTTGTACACTGAGACTTAATGTATAGTCATCGAACATTTAACCTTTACCAAAATATAATTTACTGAATACACCATTCTGCATAAAAATGTTATAAGGACAATTTTTCTTTTTTAAATGTGTCATCAATGTTACAGATACAGAACCTGCAAGGTGACCTCCTCCAACAGCAACAGAACTATGGTATGCAATGTTTTGCTTTTGCTTTACGAGGAACATGCCTTCTTGGAAATTATACTGTTGAAAGGAACACAAATTGCTGTAGAATCTCAAGCCACCAAATTCAAGGATTGCAAACTGTTGATAAACTATGTCAGTTGTTGTTAGAAATATGTTTCTTGTGTCAATAGTTGGTGAAGTTAATTATACTTGCAGCTAAAACAGAGAACACAGCAGAAGCCGAAGGCCAGGTAATGTAGCTCTCCTTGTTATTATTAGTGACACTGACACTACACATTAATTAATAATGCATGTGTTAAGTGTATGCACCGAAAACAGGGTTGAGTGCACTCTATGGAAACAAGCTTAACGTCCAGACCACATAAAACATACTTCTTTTATCAAAGGGACATTTCAGTAAAACAACAATAGTGTCTAACAATACACATCCACTGTCTAACTATCGGAGGAATCCATCCCATATCTCCATTAACAGCAACATTTGAAGCGTATTTCCCCAACCCTAAGAATCTAAAATCTAAAAGCACGATGGTGAACGGCATTTACAGAAGAAATGTCACGATGACCCCTGATAGATGCCCCATAACTCAAGACTGGCCAAACCATCGTATCATACAATTTGGAATAAGTAGTGGATTGCATACATCCAATTGCCTTATATTTACATACAATCAGACCTAATGCTCTGTTAGCCGATTTAGCTGCTGCTTTTGCCATAGCATTGTAGTCAAGATGTTCCGTGAGCAGTAGGCCTAGATAATTATAGCAATCAACAATGTCTATAACAGAGTTACCAATATTAAAAAAAGCTGTTGGTCTTGGATCACTTAGATTTCTAAAGTGTACAATCTTGGACTTGTCATTTTTAATAATGATACTATTATCAACACGCCATGTATTCCTGAACATGTAATAGACGATTCAAATCATCTGCCGATTCTGCAAGTAAAATAAGATCATCAGCATATGCTAAGGCTGCAATAGTAATATCATCAACACAAATACCAATACCAGTTTCATTCAGCTTGTCAAGCAAATCATTAATAAAAACGTAAAACAGAATTGGCGAAAGTAAACATCCTTTTTTTAAACCACGATTGACATTAAACCAGGGTGTAAGCATACCATGTATACGTACACTGCATTTCACATTATCATATAAAGATTGAAGTGCTAGAAACATTTTCCCTTTCACGCCAATGTTACATGATTTCTCCCACAGCACACCTCTGTTAATGCTATCATACGCTTTATGAAAGTCTAAAAAGCAGAAAAAGTGTCTTTTCTAATACATTTTCTAGTTTCAATAAAAACAAAAAACAGAGTGAACATGATCCGTAGTTGATCTACGATTTAAGACATTCCATCGAAATACCGTCAACAGCAGGAGCCTTGCTACAGTGGCTTCTAGCAACCGCTCTGGTTACTTCAAATAGAGTAATTTTAGCGTCGAACACAACACATGTGTTTCACTAGTCTCACTGTCACACTTAACATTCTGCACCCTGACGTCACAATTCAGCAGTTTACAATAATCATTCTTCCACTTATCTAGTACATCACTCCATTTCTCAGACACATTTTCATCCTCTAAAACCACTTTCATGGGGATCTGTCTTCGTCTCTCCCCACCTACCCAAATCTTACCAATCTTCTTCCAAAAATCCCTATCATTATCATCACACATTTCATCCAACCGATAAAAGTCGATATAATAAATCCCAATGCGGTAAAAATACTGGCAATGGTTATTCCCTGTTCTCTGAACAATGTTTTAATTTTATCGGCCAGTGTAGTGTCATCGCTGAGGACTTGATCGATAGTTTCTCGAATTCGACTGATTTGTGAACGAAGTGCTTTTCCATTACTGGAGGCAACCTCGAGGCGGGCCGATCTTTCGTCTTCTTAGTTACGCAATCTTACTGCAACGCGGCGTCTACTGAATTCATCACCCGCCTGTTCAAGTTTTGTTTTCTCATAAGCTATATGCTTGTCGAGTTCGGATAGCTTGGCTATATCATTGATGATAATTGTTTGCATTGCCTTGTGAAGACCTCGTAACTTCCTAATATTGAATATCGTGATACACTGACCGTGGTATTATCGTAATAGGTATGCAAGATTTCTCCGAGCCCGTCCGAGGCCAGCTTCGATGTTTCTTCCAAATTATCTTTATCTATGGTACTGAGTTCATCATGCACAGTCCGAAGAACCTTAGTAGTCTTCGCAGAATTACGAACAAAGTTGATGCCATGTTAAGCAGCTATCGTAGACAAAGCTAGGGGCTTACAAGTATGATAATGCAGAAGGTCAATATCAGGTTCGCTGCGAATTCGCAATATTCCTTTACTATCTGTCGTAAACTTTGAATAGTCACGACCTATTGGGCTAACATATTTAAAGGTGTCGTAATAATCATTAACAGTTGATTGTAAAAGTTCATCGTTAAGATTCGTAAAGCTGGTTTCATCAGTACCCTCTTCCATTGTTGTAGGCTTATCAAAATCAACTAGATTAAAATCATAATTTTTATATTCAACATAAGGTTACATAATTACAATATAACAATGTCTTCGCAATACGGACGCAAGTTAAATCCACAACATAGACTTCGAGATCCATTAGGGGTCAAAGCAATTTGCCAGTCTGTAACTTTAACTAATAACCCGAGTACCATCGATCAGAATCAAACACTTCTTGTTCGCTTTCCTAATCTTGGTGCACATGATGTGTTAGTTCCGGGAACTGTCTGACAGGCATTTACCATTAGTTTGACTTCTGTTGACGTTAACAGGGAGCCTGTTCAGAACATAGGTCGTGCTATCGTTAAGAAAATCGTGATTAAAATTAGTGGTAATGAAGTTTTGAGTATCGATGATAGCGATGTATACTATTGTTACATGGATCTCTGGAGAACGGATAAAGAGCGGGAAAACTTACAGTACCAAGGTATTTGTAATCGGAACACATTGAGACTGCGTGTGGGTGCTGATAATGGCGATAACACCATCGTAAAAGATCTCGCTGTTGCCAGCGCATTAGGTAACTGATTCTATATTCTGCTAGACTTTGAATTACTTGATTCCCACATGCCTTTTTATCAAGCATCCCTAGGGGATAGGTTAGAATACGAACTCACTTTTAATGACTACGGTAGAGTAATCACAGCTGCTGAAGATGCTTGCTATACCATTGACAATATCTCACTGGAGTATGATATGATAACAGATCCTGAATTAGCCAGACAAATTCGTAACCAGTATACAGGAAGTTTACCTATTTTGTACGATCGCATGCTTTGACACCGAAAGATCACAAGGAACAAAAATGATAACATGTGGAATACCAATCTAAACGTCCCCAGGAGATAATTGAAGGGTATTTTGTTCGAGGACCCCTCCGATGCATTTAAAAGAAATTCCGAGAAGTTCTACGATCCCAGGATTACAAAAGTAGAATTGACTATCTAGGGCGTTCCTAATTAACTATATAGTCAAGGAATGCTAGCGTATCAACAGTGGGATGAGATTAAAAAACTCCCTTCTATAAAACGAAGTACAGAAGTTAACACGGTCGTGAATGATCTGTCTCTCAGGGATGTATCTATGGGTGAATACCTCACCACGAAGTATGAGCTAGGGCTCGACATGCGAGCAACGGACGATGACCAGCTACACGGCAGTGGGCGGAGAATAGAAAATGCTAGCGAGGGTGTCACAATACAGATAACAAAGCTCCAGGAAACAGCTGGTAAATTAAACATATATTTGTACACGATTAATATATAGAATGGAAAGCAATCTATTAATAATCTTTTACCAGCGCCAACATATGGGGGCAAACGTGTTGTTGAAAAACAGGTTTTATTCTAGATATTTTAGAAAGTTATTATCTGGACGTTTTCGATCATATTATTATTCTGTGCCCGACTATAAGCGTTAATAAAACAAACCTATCGAGAGATTGGGTAACGAATGATGATGGGGTGCGCAGAGTTGATCCGGGTGATCATTTACAAGACTGTTTATGAGTATGTCACGAAAAACACAAAGGAGAATTAACCATTTTCATAATAGATGACAGCAGCACGAGTAAAGAACTCACAAAAAAGAAAGATATGCTTTCATATATAGCATTCTCCGGTCGACATACTCAACATAGCGTTTGGGTACTTATTCAAAAATACAACTCTGTCCTGAAAGATCTCAGAGAGCAGACCAAATGGGTAGCCCTGTTTCATTGCAAAGACCAGGATTCATTCGAGGAATGTTTACGCGAAAAAGATGTTTTTTATACCGAGTCCGAACAAGATAAAGTCAGAAAACTGTTAGCTGAAACAAAGCACTGTAAACTCGTATTAAAAACCGATCAACCAGCTGCTTATGCAATTGCTAAGCAAAATGTAGCAAAATTATAGCAAAAATATGGCAAAAATACAGCAAAAAAAGCAGAATTATAGCAAATATAGCAAAAAAAGCACAAGTAAATTGAACAATAACGGTTATTATGACATAATGTGGCTTTAAATCCTCATTTTTTCCCAGCAGTTTATTATTACAGGCTGTATTGGATATGTCATATTTTATTATGTTATACCTAAATATCTCCTTGGGTATTGCATTATGGAATGCGACAAACTCATCGAACAACTGATGAGCCAGAACCTATGAGAGAAAGGCTCATCGATTTGGTAGGCGGTGGAAAATGTTCCGAATATTTGGTGGAAAATGATACCATCGAAAAATTTGATAACATGATGAACATGAAGAAATTAAAAAACTGTACGCGAGTTACGAGTATAGACTTGGAGCTACCATGACTAAAACAAAAGGGTTGGCTATGTTACAACTATACACAGTCGTAGCTAGTACGTTTCTCCCTATCCCGGCAGAACATCGCCCGTATTTATGCGAATCTCTCGAGAAAGCCCCATTCATCGAACACGCTATAAGCTCAGTAAGCTGTGAGTTTTATCATAGATACAGAATGTTCTTAGCCCTGGTGACCACCACTTTAATAATGGCTAGGTATTGTCAATTTAAACATATGTGCCCACATAATAATAATGGAGACTCAAGTGACACCACCACAGATTGTGGAGACACAACAAGTGAACGAGGATGCACAACAGATTGTGAATGAGGAATGACGTAGAACCCCCCCAAAAATCGCCGCCAGTAGAAAGGGTGGACTGGCGAGGAAAGTGAAAATAATGCATAATTCAAATATTGAACATAGTCCTCCGATTAAAACTTGGGCACTAGGAGTTGTTGCTATAGCGGCTGTATGGTTGTTTTATAAGACCGGAGAAGAGAAAACGTCACCCATGCCCGATGTTCCAACAAGTTTAATTAGAGGTTAGCCGCTATATAGTGCTATAAGAAGCATGACTACTCAAGTTACAGACGGCAAAATGTTGGTAAACGCAGCGGTGGTCACCGGCTTGGCCATTGGCTATGCCCGTATAATGATTACTAAAGCCACACCACCCAAGCTAGATTTTAATGGTTATAATATTGATATGGTCATTCTTGATATTGGATTAGCAACAAAAGATGTGCCCATCAAACAAGGGCTTATGCAGGAAGACATAATGAAGTAAATAAACATTTGAATATATTATACTCATATAAACATGGCATCAATTGCAATGATGGTCGGTGGAGCTAATGCTAATGCTTAAGCTTTTGTCGGGGGGTACTTTTTTCCACTCTAATTACATCAGGCGGGGAAGCATTAACTGTACATGTTCTGTATGTTGGATAGGGGTCAAAGGTCTTATTGTTTATGTAAGAAACACGGTGATGATAGGGTCAGGAACCAGTTTATTTAAGCTAGGAAGAGATTACATCAACGAGAGGAATAGGTTAGGGAGAATACGTATTTAGATATATGAGAAACAACCATTTAGAGATTTGATTCATTTTGCATATACCATTAAACCACAATGTTTTTTTGTGAGAGAGTTGAAGGCTTTAGCAAACCAACATGGTCTACATGGATATTCTCGATTGAGAAAAGCTGAATGGATCAATTTACTCGGTTTGGAATACAACAAACCCCAGACTGTTAGAGAACTATCATGGTATAACATTTATGCTAAGTTATCCTGTAATAATTAGATCTACATCAAGTGCTTTTATGAGTTATCATGGTGTAATATTGATACATCATTTCATATAATTAAAGTTAAGCAAGTAATACTTATCATCAGGTAAAATCCATATATAAAATATCAGTAGTTTCAGTTATAGCTTTTTAGATAGATGCTAGCCTAAGGTAATGGGAGCGCATCTTCTAGACATACAATTCAATAAGACAAGAGTTACGTCTACATAGTTTAATAGATTTGAAGCTTTTAGATAAATGCTAGCCTAAGGTATCAAGATCCCATCTCCCAGATAAAAGATATGTCTGCATACTCTTATAGATTACCTTAAACTATTTTATTTAAGTAAGTCTGTCATCACCTATATTAGAATAACATTCAGCAATAACTTCAATTTAGACTCATTAAGGATTAGCCCCCATACAAGCTTGTCTATAGGGCATTAAGGATTAGCCCCAACACAAGCTTGTCTATAGTGTCACCATAATCTCTTCCAAAGCATCCAGTAAATATGTCAACAAGATTAGTGCCAGTCCAACAGGATTAACAGGATTAAGTATTCCCCTCTGTCTAGCCATTCATTTAGCATAGGGCACAACCAATCGTGTATCAACCAATCATATTCCTTTTTATTGTTCAATTTTTTGTTAAATACATACTGTAGCAAAGTTTTAGCAGAGAAGGGGTTTGACTCTCTTACCAAGCAGACCTCTCTCTCACAGCCCAGAGGGTTGTACCGACTCTCTGTGTCACCCTCAGCTATTATCTAAGTCATTGTAAATTGTTAATTGTTCTTGTAAATAAAATTGTGATTAGTCAGACTAATTCCCCCAAGAAATCCAGCACGCCATTTGGACGGTTTTGTTCACCAATAACAGTCCATGATAGAATTCAAAGCCCAAGCAAAAAACAGTGGGCTGAGAGATTTTTCTCGAATGAGAAAAGCTGAATTGATTGCTTTACTAGATGATAATCAATCCGATGATGTTGATACAAAACAACAAGATGATGTTGAATTTAAATTTGTTCCCACATCCGCCATCGGTGGTAAATATCTAAGAGGTTGGTAGATGGATATTAATTCCAACAAAGATGTTAATGATGTTAAGCCCATCGTATCAAGCAAAATTAACGAGGAATTAGATGACTTAAATAGTATAAAATACCGGAAGACGATTAAAATGTTATTGAGTAAAAGTAGCACAGACGATAGCACCGAATATACTGAACCATATTTCCGGAGCAATCAAGAAGTTATAACCGAATCTAATACTATAAACGCATCATCAGATACATGTACATCAATTCAGAGGATACAGGAAACTTTGGAACACTGGACTAATAGAGGTTCGGGTTGGGGTGTGGATAAAATTGATAGTTTATATTTGGATATAGCAAATTATGTGCCCTTTAAAGGTGGATCTTATAGAGATTTACCTCCGTATTATAAAAAGAAAAAGCTATAGTTAATGTAAGAAATAAAGGCGATGACTGTTTAAGAATTGCGATAACATCTGCATTGTTCCCCGCAGACAAAAATCCGGAAAGACCTTCGAGCTATCCCCAAAACGATGGACTCAAGTTCGATGGTATGGACGAACCTACACCAATATCCCAAATTGATAAGGTGGAAAAGCAAAATAATTTAGCTATAAATGTTTTCGGACATTCTTCTAAAGGAATTGTTGTACACAGGATAAGCTCGGCTCCAGAACATATTTCAAGAATCAATTTATTTCTAATCGAAAAAAATGGTAAGTATCATTATACGTGGATAAAGAGTTTAAGCAGGCTATTATACTATCAAACAACCCATAAAGAAAAGAAATATTTCTGAGAAAGATGCCTACATGGGTAAACCAGACAAGATCTATTAGAAACGCATAAAGAAGACTGCAGAGGTGTTGGACCGAATGCTATCAGGATCGATATCGATATACCTAAAGATGGGAAAAATATATTAAAATTTGAACATTATCGTAATCAAATGCCAGTACCGTACGTAATTTACGCTGACTTCGAAGTGCTTATTAAACCTATAGAAAATAATCAAGATTATCAAGATAATCAAGATAGTTTTACGTTCAAAACTCAAGAACATATTCCTTGTTGGTTTGGATATATAGTTGTAAGGTATGATGGGGAAAACAAACCCGCCAGTGATTTACAGAGTTCCTGATGCAGCGGAAAAGTTTCTAGAATATCTACAAAGGGAGAATAATCAGGAAATATTTATCGCGTAAGAAACCAATGTGTATGACGAGGGATGATTGGAGGGCCTATAAGAAGTTAACGAGTTGTCATGTTTGTAATAAACCCCTGAATGGGGATTCCTTAAGAGATCATTATCGGGGAGCCACGCATAACGAGTGTAACTTGAAACTAAAAATGAATTCTCAAACAATACCCATCCCTGTTGTGTTTCATAACCTTAGAGGATACGATTCTCATCTCATTATGCAAGCTATCTCAAAGACCGATGGTTAACGTATATTCCTAATAATATGGAAAAATATATATCGTTCTCCTTGACTAAAACTATTCATTATACGGACAAGGATGGGACAGCCAGAATAAAGCAAAGTAATGTACTTAGATTCATAGACTCCATACAGTTTCTGTTATCTTCCCTGGACAATTTAGCTAATGAGAACAATCCCAATGACTTTGCAATAACAAATAATTATACCGATCGGTGCCGTCATTTTTTGTTGGGAAAAGGTGTATATCCTTAAGAATATATGGATGGTTGGTCTAGATTTGACGAAATTAAATTACCACCCCTTGAATCATTCTATAGTAACTTAACAGAATCTAAAATAACCGATGCCGATTATAAACATGCTCAGAAGGTGTGGGATAAAGTAGGTTGTAAGAATTTAAGCCATTATCACAATGTGTATCAAAAATCCGATGTACTGTTACTCGCCGATATATTCGACTGGGCATGGTACTATTCCAGTTCCGGACTGTCGTGGGATGCATTGTTGAAGAAGACCGGTGTAGAACTAAAATTACTCACAGATTACGATATGCACTTGTTTGTTGAGAAAGGATTAAGAGGTGGTATATTGATGGTAGCAACAAGGTATTCTAAGGCTAATAATAAATAAGTGGAAGGATATGATCCAAGTAAACCCGACACGCATATATTATATCTCGACGCCAACAATTTGTACGGATGGGCTATGAGTCAACCTTTACCCATGGGTGGTTTTGAGTGGGTCGATGTGAATGATATCAAAGGTGATGATATCCCCTCAGATTCCGATAAAGGCTACATACTAGAAGTTGACTTGGAATATCCAAATTTGTTACATAAAGACCATAACAGTTATCCGCTAGCTCCCGAAAGATTAATGATTAATAAAGATTGGATGTCGGAATATCAACACTCCTTGATTGGTAAGACAAGGTTAGCTAACGTAGAAAAACTCGTACCAAATTTGATGGATAAGACAAAACATATAGTTCACAACAGAAATCTCCAGTTATATCTATCGTTAGGTATGAAACTAAAGAAAATACACAGAGATCTAAAGTTTTATCAAAGTCCTTGGATGGAGCCCTAAATAAAGCAGATTTAAGAAATATAGCTACCAGCGATTTAGAAATAAACCTTTATAAGCTCATGAATAACTCAGTATTTGGTGAAACAATGGAGAATCTAAGGAAGCGTGTTAATGTTAAATTAGTCAGGTCTAAATGAGGAAGAAAGAATGAGGAAACTTATAGTCCTGCTTTTAACAGAAGCAAGATATTCGATAACGACCTAGCCTAGTTGCATATGCAGAAGAGTAATATAAAATTTAACAGACCGGTGTACGTTGGTATGAGTATTCTTGACTTGTCAAACACTTAATGTATGACTTTATTACAACGAACTTAAGAAGCAATTTAGCGATAGATGCGAGGTGTTATATACAGACACAGATTCTTTGTTGATGGAAATACAAACTGAGGATGTGTATAAAGATATGGCAGAAAAAATAGATATGTATGACACGAGCGATTACCCGAAAGATAATCCACTGCACAGCATAGTAAATAAAAAGGTGTTAGGTAAGATGAAGGATGAATGTGCTGGGAATCTTATAGCGAAGTATGTCAGATTAAGACCTAAGATGTATTCTATAAAGAAGTCCGATAATGGAGAGATAAGAAAAGCTAAGGGTGTTAAGAAGTATGTAGTAAAAAAGCAAATCAAACACGAACAGTATTATGAAGCATTATTCAACGGTAGAACATTCAAAGGAGAGATGAACTCTTTAAGAAGTTACAATCATAGGATATATGGATTAAGAATGAACAAGACATCATTATCCCCCTTAGATACAAAGAGATGGATTGATAATGATGGTGTAACTACCTATGCTTATGGTTATTTATGGCGGTAATACTGTATAGTTTGGAACTATGAGCAATTCTTCTCGTACAAATGCCGTGTGCGGTCCATCATTAAGATAATAAAAAATAGGCTCTCCTTCTTTCGTAATCAATCGACTAATGTTATATGTCTTGAGGGACCAAATCGGATTGGTTGCACGATGTAGGCCTCCTTCGAGTTCACCGGGCTGGTACAAATATCTTATAGTTACTCTATCCGGAATTTTTCGTCCTTTGCCTCTCCTCGGTGCTGAAGATTCAGAGGTCACAGATTTCATTTTAATCGCAAAGGATGGTTTCTTTCCGATTAATCTCGTTACTTCATTATTCAGCGCTGATATAACAGATGATAATCGTGTCACCCACTCGGTTGATCTCAATCGCTCAAATTTCATTTTGATCCCATACTGATAGCCAAACAAAGGTTCCGCTAATGTCCTGTTAAATCTTTCAACGATAGCTTGACTACGGTGGGCATCTAATTCACCACGCCTGATTTCAACATCGTGCTTTGGTAACAGTTTAGTTATTGATCCCATAAACTCGCGACCAGGATCTACTTGAAATAGCTTAGGCCATTTTAATGGTCGGCGTTTATATATGCAGCTCAGTGCATTAGCTACTTCTGTTGAATCTTTCGAGGTTAATGGCTCAGCTTCTTTGAATCGACTAGCCACATCCACTACGGTTAAAGCGTATTTATACGTTTTGCGTCTTACCTTATCATAGGGAAGAAACAAAAGGTCAGCCTGATGAACTTCATTTGTTGTAAAAATATCAAACTTCTTCCTCGGTATATAATGCGGTGCCGGTAAATATATTTGCCAAATCACATGTTTCTTTAACCAATCCTTGGCCACATCTTTAGATGCCTTAGCCGCGGTGGCTAATTTTTTTATTGGTCCTATACCTTTCCAATATCCTCGTGGACTATAGTAAATTTTATTCATTATTAATCAATATTGATGTTTCTTTTAATTTGTCTCCTGACAATCGTTGAATCGCATCATCACTTAGTAGTAGTATAGGTATATAAATCTGGTTCCAGTTGAAGTGAGCCAGAACCCCCATTACCTGTACAACTCAGGGCCATCCAGCTACATTCCAAAACCCGCATAGGGCCTATCTTCTTACCCCCGCGTCTACCCCATGTAGACTGGGACGCTGTATCTGTTCCTCTCCTGATTGTGGTTCTTTCCTCACTGCCATACCGATGTCTGTCATGTTTGGCATACTTTCCCTGGGTCTGCCAGTCACCATCTACATGTGATGTGTCGTATCGGTCTGGGTTGTGAGTGTTGACGCTCACCCACCTCACACCTTTGTGCTGTGTATCTGTCTCCATGGTGTATATTGTCATCACGTGATCTTCTTACCTCGAGACGCGCACCCCTCACAGCGAGCCTATCTTCACCCACAGCCGTGGCGATCGACCTCAAATTGGCTTCATATAGCCTTTGTTGACTTGTCAGAAGCAATGAATATGTCTTTAAAATTTCTCAGATCTTTGAGTTTGATTTTTGATTTTAGAATGTCAATCTTATCTGCCATAGACTTACAGGTAGCCACGACTACTCCAGGGTAGCGGTTGTTTGTAGAAGGTTTTCTCACAGCTCTGTCAATCATTATATTTCTCAACTTCAATCCCTCCTGTAAAATAGCATTCACTTTGTTCCTTATATTTTCCCCTTCTGTCTCGCATACATTTTCAAAAGCGATGTTTAATTTTATAGATTCTTCTTCTCTGTCATCAATCTTCTTTCTTATTTCACCCAGTTTTTTGTCTTACGGTGTCATTGCTATCACGTGCCGTCTGTTCAATGCAATATATTCTATCATGTACGAGTTTCACTTTCGTCTTCATATCTTCCTGTACCTCTTTCAGTTTTCTGTCAAAAGTATGTTCTATCTTCTTGAGCATACCATCTTCAAAGCTGTCCATACGTGTTTTGAGTGCTGTGGTCAAAAGATTCATAGCCTTCAGTACGTCACTAATCCGTGTATCGTCACATAAAAGTAAATCATCCCTGTTCACTTCGTTCTCATCTTTACATTTCTTATTCATATTGTCCACCTTGTTATCACTTTGATCTTTATAGTGTCGTTTACGGCAATTATCACCATGATCAATGTCAACACAGATCGCTTGGACATGACATGATCGCCATGACAGTAGAGACGAAATCCTCGTCAGAAGTTTGAGCCATCGCTGTCAGAGACTATATTAATGCTCAGATGTGCAGATTTTGTTCACACAGTGTATATACGTAACGATCGTATAATATTTTCACATTACTGGATTTACCTTGAGGTAGTTTTCTGCGGTTATATGTTGCACATAAGTGCAGGGCGTCAGCGACAAAGACAGACCAGGCCAATCAAGACCCAAGCTATAGAGCTATCCTCAAACACATCTGCACCCTACGACAGCCAAGGCAGGACTCCATATGAGTTTCACAAGTAGTCTCAAACATTCTTTTCCAATGTGGTTCACACATCTCCGGGTGAAAACTCAAATGTAAAGAAAATAGAAAAACCAGTCACGTGTAACAAACACCAACTGTTTTTAGTTTTTAAATGGTTCGGGCATGTTTGCTGCTTTACATATAAAAACTATCTTTCTCTGTTCTAAGTGGCCCCTGTTCTAACCCGTGTCTGTGTATACACATCGTAGTTCTAGATGACCAATGTTACAACGTGTCTTTGTGTATACACATTCTAGCTTAAGTGGTAACGTCGTAGTTTTAGCTGACCACTGTTATAACCCGTATCTGTGTATTCATCAAGTAGTTCTACACAATGTAGTTCTTACTGGCCCCTGTTATAACCAATCCCTCTCTTAACCCGTCTCTATGTTTCACCAATGTAGTTCTAACTGGTCCCTGTTATGACCCGTCTCTATGTATACACAATGTAGTTGTAACTCATCCCTGTTTAACTCGTCTCTGTGTATACACAATATAGTTCTAACTGGCCCTTGTTACACAGCAAAAAAAGTGTAGGTTTCCATCTTCCGGAAACATTCCGGATACCTACTCATTTTGGATCCGGTCAGGATACCTTCCGGAAACCTTCCGGAAACCTTCCAAAAAAAATGTCAAAATTTGGGGGGTGCATTTTGTTCACTTAAGTGTGAAACACATAAAAAAATTAACTTGAAAATACCAAGCAATTTGAAGGTTGCTGAAGGCATCTGGAAGGTTTCCGGAAGGTTTCCGGAAGGTTTCCGGAAGGTATCCGGATGCAAATTTTCTTCATGACTTGCTTCTGGTAAAAAATGTTAGCCTGTGCATTTATGTAGCTGTTGTAATATTCTGGGTTACTTTAATGGTAAATATCCTCCTAAAACATTTTTGGAGAAGACAATTGTTCAATTTCATATATTGTCCTTTTCAGATGTTAATGGTGTTTAATGAACAAACATCAGTTCTCGTATAATGATATCCTTAAATTTCATGTCCAGATTTCCAGTTTGTACTGAGAAAAAGAAAAAGTCATTGACAATGTGCTCACTTGGGCCTTTGGTCCTAGTGAGATGATAATAAGACTATTTGTAACGGTACATGTACTTGTTATATCCAAAATACTAACTTCATTGAAATTTGCCTCACCCTAGTTTTATGGTACTACAGTAAGCTCTTCCTCAGTTACTGTGAATTCTTTTATTAAAAGGGATTGAGAGTTAATTTGACACTGGAGTTGTAACAACTGCACATATATGTGTATTCAAATAATATAACAACTATGTGCTTAATACTTCACAAATATCTCCAGAAATAGGCATTTTGGTTATAATTGCAGAAATACTTTATGAGTGACCCCTCCACTATTGCCTTGATCTTACACTTCAACCCTTCAAGAGTTATCACTTTTGAGTGTGAATTTGACCTTCAATATCAGTGATACATATTTCAAAAACATTTCAAAGAGCTATCCTGCACATAAACCAAATATGCAGTCCTTTGGTAGAATTCAACATATCATTGACCAAAATATGGAAGTAATGTAACCAGTATATGTATGAGGGTTACTAAGACTTCTGCAGAAAAGGCAATTTAGGGGAAAATGTAGTATATATAGATCACACGCGACCTTTTTCCAACTTCGACCCCTGTCCAAAGGAAGAGTTAGACCACAAACAAACTTTTTGTCTGGTTGTGACTTTGACCTTTGACATAACAGATCAATGTGGCATCAGACGTTTTCAGAGCAAAGGAAACATGTGTTATTTATTCTTGAGATGCCCAAGCAATGCATGGTTTCATAAGATAAGTGTGGCTATTAAACTGAGGCAAACATTCCCATTTACACAGCTGGCAAATGAAACATAAGCAACAATCAAATTATCAATTTCTGTTATTCATATGCCTATAGTATATCGCACATTGAACAGTGTTCACATGATGGTTCCTGATGCAGTATGCAATTTCATCCTATTCTTCAATACTCATAACAGAGTGTGATAACTGTTTGCTTGACAGTACCTACGGATTATGTTCACCAGTTCAGAGAACTTACTTTCCCTCAATCTTTTCTTTCTATATTGCCATGGATGAACAGGAACCAGGATGAGGGGGTACCAGTTAGACTCTATCTCTGCTGCATTGTGTTAGTAGAATTGTGAACTTTCCATTTGGTGTTTGGGTCCACATTTAAAGACAATAAGTCCCATTTATCATTCCTTTCAAGTGTTTACCACATGGCTCAAGACAACAATTCCCTGAATGTCCTGGAAGAATTCCACTCCAGCTTGGCATTGGTTGGTCTTCTCACATTAGCCAGACCAGCCTGTGTGTGTCCCAGTACCATTTGGCATACAACTTCTCGGTCGGCCTCCATTGAAATAACAGGACCCTCGTCATCGCTGTCTGCAAATCACCTCTGATATCTGAAGGGGTGCAGCCTCTGTTTAGGACTCCCTTGTCTCGTCCTTCCAGACTGTCAACCTGGAGTACTCATCCAGGGATCTCAAGCAGGACTTCAGTTTCTGCAGCATTATGTAAAAAGATTTTAGCAATCAAAAAGAATTGTTGCCACATGTACTTACAGATAGAAGGCAGCAAAATCACTTAAGTTTTCATATGTGAGTCTTGTTATATGCTAAACATTTAAGCTAATCACATCTCAAATCTCAACCAGACAAACCAGTGACTAATGTTATGAACTCGGTCCAGACAAACCGATGATAACTATTATGGACAATATCCCACATCACTGTGGTATGATTACATGCGATCAATGAGCCTACTAAATCACTACCTCATCTATTAATTAGGCTTGGAATCTTTTTAAGAGATGTTATTTAGTGATTGTTTAGAACTCATCAACATGGAAAAATATATATTTACAATCCTTGTCATAAAGCCAAACTATTGCTGGATGCAGTGTTAAAAATGAGTTGGCTTTAACACTGCTTTGAACAGTATTCCACATATAACAACGCAAGTTAGCTTGATGTGGGAAGAAAGCCCTAAGTGATGCAGGTCTTTGATGAATCCCACGAGCATGTGTATAATGCTGACAAACCTAACAACATAATCGGGGAGAACCAGGATTTGAACCCATGAACTATAGGTTTCTGCTAAGCCCAAGAGATGCAACTCTGCACAGAAAATTGTAGTGCCTTAGATAATAGGACATCCGTGCCCACAGCGATAAGGAACAAACTGAAGACATATTTGCGAAATAACCATATGAACCAAACAGAATAATTTCAAAATATTTACCACTCACTGTTGCTCTTCTGTGGTCTTTCTTTGCATTGATGCTGCACAGATGACTGTCTCTTTTATTCATCCGGACATTCTACAAACATAAGTAGATTCACATCACAGAAAAATGTCCAAACTGTACATGTTGTACATTTGAATGAAAAGACCCCGGTTGTGATTCCGACTTAGAACTACCCTAATCATAATATTTCATGTCAAACATTCAGAGATGACATTTATCCCCATATTTAACAAATGTCAAAACAATATTTTGACAACAAAGTCAGGGTTATTCAACACATACATTACATAGGAAATAACTTGTTCGAGGTGAATATCATTCCATGAATTATTGCCAAATTTTATTGAAATGCAGATTAATGCAATGCAGTATTTACTTCTATTTCTAGGCTATTTGTTTGGCTTTTCCATGGCACTGTTTTGACAGAGATCTAACCTTGAGTAGTATAGAGTCACCAGGCAGGCCCTGTTTTTGGTGGAGGGAAAGGTGGAGGGAGCGTGAAAGGGCCCCCCAGCCTATCGGAGCGAGCGCAAGGGACAGCGCGTCACAGGTGTGGGGGAATGAAAGGTGTGTGTGTATAAGACAGAAAAGAATTCGTAAGTAAACAAAAAGTAAAGGGTATTCGATTGAGCTATGCGTATGGCGTGCTGCCCTGAATAGACAAGCAGCCCAGTTTGAATTGAGCGCGCTTGACAACTCACGTGACCACGTCGTTTCAAATTGTTTGTTGGTCGTAATGGTTTCGTTTATTTCAGACGTAAGTAGAAATTACAATTAGTGTATAACTCAGTAGTCGTTTCAAATTAACCGCTGGTTTTGATGAATGCAGGGTGTGTGTTGAAAGTACGACCATACCGCAATAGAGACGATGACAAATAAACCCTACGGTTTGAGTTTTAACCGTGTAACATATTATTTTGAAAATAGATAGAAAACCGATAACTACATGTAGCAATGTGACGGCACGACGCTAGGTTTGTTGGGAAAGTGATGGAAGCAATCTATAGGACATTTTCATGTTTACAATACTCACCCTTAATTCGAAGAGAGAACAGAGTTTATCATGGAAAAAATGTTTCACGAGGAAAATGTTATACCACGTCACGTGTGCATCACGTGACTAGGCCCGCAGTATATGAAACAGATTTGAACCCAAAGGGAATCATTTACAGCGCAGAGGCCTTCCGTACCACACTGAATGCTTTTCACTTTGCTCGGTGTTATCGCTTATTACCTAGAAGATCACAGCACTTTCCTTGAGTCATGGCAACGTGCAGTACAAGTCCATCTACGGGATCCACAAAGCAAGCAGTGGATTCATCAGAAGAACACAGAGAGAGTATGTTTCATATCGGCAGTAGTCGCTACATCAAGGCTACCCGTTGGAGTGGAGAGTGGAAAATAGACATTCGTCAATACGAATGGAGTGCTGAAGGCATACTGTATCCCACCAAGGCAGGTATTTGTTTATCTCTCGATCAATGGGCGCAGCTGAAGGTTATTGAAAAGACTGTGTCAGACTCGTTAAGTCAAATCCTGAACAAGGTAGATTGCTCTCTCTGTCTACCGTTAGGGTGTAACGTTTTCCTAACCATGAACTCGCCAAACAAAGTCATGGATATACGGCAGTGGTGGCTACCCGATGGCGAACGGGAAGTAAAACCGACGCGCAAAGGCATGGCTCTTAAGCCAGAAGAATGGCGTCAGCTGCTCAAAGTCAGGACGCTACTGGATGACTGTATGGCATACAATCCACGCAGTATGTGAACGTTATAATGAACTGTGACTGTGCAGACTATACGTCGACTGCATCATGATATCATTTTCTAAATATAACAGATATAAAAAGAAAGTACACCACGCATACTGTTTCATTCAGGCATGAGGCTTCCTTACGAGTCGCATCCTTCCCTGAAACCTAGCCGAGAAAGAAAACTTCCATCCTATATAGAATGTCGAGTGACAGAATGACTTTCTTCACCTGGAAGTACGTGCAACGCGAACCCGATCGGATCCACGAAACCGTCGTTATACAGTCGTCTAGATGGTTTCAACATCGGGAACATTGTATACAAGATGCCGAGATGAAAGTCCCCAACGAGGATAAGAAGTTAAAACGAATCATCACTAAGAAGATGAAAGCTATCGTCGTAGACGAAGTGGAATCGGTTGAAGTCACTGACTACACGTTGTCGTTACTGACGCTATGCTATACTGTGGAACTGTGTAAAATTATCAAACGACTCGCCGTTCAACTGTGTTTCGGTTGCATGTTTGAACAAACTGACAGTCAATACCATACTTGTCAAGACTTGTCTGACCAACACAAAATACACCAATACATAAATACAGCCTTAGACGAAGTGAATGACGATCATGTGATTGATCAATGGATTCGATTGATTCACGAAGATCCAAGCTTAAGCAGCGTGTCTTCCCACGCTATCTGTCAGTATCGGTGTAAGGACCATCTGGACACTCACTTCAAAACGGGTGACTGGTTAAAAGACATACAGGACCGTGTATGGAAAATGTTGTATTTAGAAAGAGCATTCCGGTGAACGGTATGCTGTTGTATATAATCCGAAGTAGCATCTCAATAGCTGTACACTCATGTTTGCCTTGTATGTAATAAATAATAATAGTATTGAACAATGCATGTGTCTGTTTATCATTGCTGTGTATATAAAGAGAGTGTGCCCAGATGGGGCGGTCGCAGTTGAGTTTACCTCAGGAGACAGAAACATGTCTGGTAAGTCACGTGTAACACCGTCGTCGTCTCGTCAGAAAGAGTTAGAGAGCTATTACTTTAATCCCAAGTCCCCGGGTGCGTATTACGGTGCCTCCAAATTTCAACAAAGTTTAAAAAGACGTGGGAAAACGGTTAGCGTGTCCAAGGTAAAAGCCGAATTGAACAAGCACGATGCTTACACGCTTCATAAGTCGGTGGAACGCAAATTTCAACGTCTCAGAGTACTCTATTAAAGCGAATTACGCCGAGAGAGTCATTCGAACGTTGAGGTCACTCATAGCGAGGTATCTGACACACAAGAACACCGAGCGCTATGTGGACGTGCTACCCGATTTAGTGTATAATTACAATCACACCGTACACAGAAGTTTAGGCGAGTGGGCTCCTGCAGATGTGAATGTGCGAAATGAAGTCAAAGTATGGAATCATTTATACACGAAACCATCACCGTACATAACACACAAGATCCGTCCTTTTCAATATAAAATAGGGGATATCGTTAGAATCAGTTATTTGAGAAAACCTTTCGCTAAGGAACACAACTTGAGATGGACGGAAGAGTTATTTAAAGTAGCAGCCCGTTATCGACGACAGGGTATTCCTTTATACACGCTGAAAGATTTTCACGACCAGTTCTTAAAGGGATGCTTTTACGAAGAAGAATTACAGCGTGTTGATAAAGATTTAGATACCGCATGGGATATCGAAAAAGTGTTAAAGAAAAAGAAAGACAAAGGGAAATTGTACTATTTAGTCAGGTGGGCAGGCTGGCCGTCGAGTTTCGATTCCTGGGTAGAAGCAAGGGAAGTGAAGGACAAGTAAAATGGATAAATACATCGTGTTTAACAGTGCAGACTCCCGGGAGTATTATCCGGACAACACGCCTTACCGTTTCCGGGTGAAACTGTCTCAACATTTGAAACTGGAGGGCATGTGGATGGTGGCTCTGTTAGAAATGAAACTAGGCCGAGTCGAGTTGAAAGATATCAATAATACCACCATTGACGTGTTGTGTAATCTGTGCGACAGTTCACACGTGGGTGAGAATTATCTACCTTTATTGAGACGACTCGATCTGAGAGACGGACCCAATTATTATTTTCACCAGCCATGGTACTTACCCGTTATTATGAGAGACACGTCAGAAATCGAAGTGTATATAAAGAGTGCAGAAGGAACATCGCATTCATTTCTGAAAGAGACCGTGAACGTATCACTCGTGTTGCGACGGTATCCCTTTCTGACTTAAGCACGATGGAACGGAAACTGTACATTCCCGACACTAAGAAGTTTGTGGACTTTTTAGTAGATCGCGGAAGTAAGCATGAGGGAAAACAGCTGATCAAATGTCGACCCATGTCGCGAATCATTCCCATCGCACCCCTAGCCAAAGTATCACCCAGCCGCGACTCTAAATTGAACGTAACAATGACGTCACCCAATCAGAACGTGGTCCAGAGAGCCGTGGCGGCTCAGAAACGAACTAAGGCTATAAAACGCAAAGCAGGAGACAAGATTGTCACTTCGAAGAAAGTACGTCGCGAGGGTAACAGCTCTAAACGATCCTTCATCGAGTTTAAAGATACCCCCGCTATCGACCCCAGAGACATCTTCAACCAGTAACCATGTCGGTACTGACGGAGAAAGAGTTTACCGAAGCCCTGCCAAATAGCTTAGATTTATTCGAACTGCCACCCTATCAAACCAGCATCCTTCAACATTACTACGAGAACGTAAGGCCCCTGTCCGTCATCACCGATTCCAGTCCGGTGGAATTTCACATACCCAATGGAGGGAAAGACTACATCGACTTGAGCAAGACCCGACTTCACGTCAAACTCAAAGTCACTCACACCGACAAAACGCCCTTAGCCGATAAAGAAAAAGTAGTGCCCGTCAACCTCACTTTGCACAGCTTGTGGAATCAGGTGAGCGTGTTCCTACAGGGACAACAAGTGAGCTCCAGCAATGCCAGTTACCCTTACAAAGCTCTCATGGAAACCGTCCTCGACTACGGCGCCGATACCAAGACCAGTCAGCTGACCAGTCAGCTGTATTACAAAGATTCGGGTGTCACTGTGGATGATTTTAACTCCGCTGATCCCTATGCCGGTAGCAATGACGGTCTCATTAATCGAGGAAGCTTCATCGCCGGAAGCAAGTCGCTCACCCTAACGGGACCCCTCATGGAAGACGTGTTCGGTTTCGACCGTCATCTGGTGAACGGCGTGGACGTGGGGCTCAAACTGTTTCGCTCCAACACGACCTTTGTCTTGATGTCCGACGAGACCGATAAACATTACACCGTCGAACTGCAAGACGTGTACCTGAAGGTATGCAAACTGAGGATCAACGACGCTCTCATCGTGGCCCACAACAAACAGTTCGAAAAAGCCAACGCCCTGTACCCGTACGAACGATCCATGATCAAAATGGCCTCGGTCGCCTCGTCCAGTCTGAGTTTTAACTGGGACGCCATGTTTCAGGACGAAGTCCCCAGTCGACTCGTGGTCGCCTTAGTGAGGTCCGATGGGGTGAACGGATCGTACACGGTCAATCCCTTCTGTTTCCAAGGCGACATCGTTAAAAGCATGGGACTGTACTTGAACGGTACCAGTGTACCCGGACGACCGTTAGAGTCGAACGACGTCGAGGCTTACGCCGGTCTGTACGACTGGAATAACAAATGGCGCAAAGACAAAGGTTTGAACTTGGACCGCACGGAATTTTCCGTAGGTCATGCCTTGTACGTGTTTAACCTGCAAGACATACAAGGCGATGGAGGGGAATATCTAAATCTGGTCAAGTCGGGTAATCTACGACTAGAAGTCCAGTTTGCTCAAGCCCTCGCCCATACCTTCAACGTCATCGCCCTGGCCAAGTTTCCGGCCCTCATCGAAATCGACCAAAGCCGTAACGTGTTTCTAAAGTAGACAATGTACAAACGACAGTTACAGTGTGCCATCCGTAGCGACCCCAGCCTCCGTACACACGTGGTGGGTGTGTACGCGAGAGATACATTAGCTAACATCACCGTACCTTCCAGTGGAAAACCATGGGGATGTGTGGCTAACACGGACCTAGCACGTGGCGAGGGTCAACATTGGGTTGCCTTTTACTTTGACGGGAGTGGAGTCGGCGAGTTTTTTGATAGTTATGGACAGAAACCCAGTTACTATCATCGTGAATTTGAATATTTTATCAAGAGACATTCTCGCAGTTATCGATATAACACGTCTGTTTTACAGCAATCAAGTTCGAGCGCTTGTGGATTCTATTGTTTATATTACGCGTTACAGAAATGTAGAAATAGTGCTAGTTTACGAGATATCGTACAGATGTTTGGTACAGACAAAACACGCAATAATGCGTATGTGACTCGCTTTATCTGTGACTATTTCAAGTACTGTTTGACGTGTTTTACGATATAACACGATCTTTCCTCCTGTAGAGTGGTAGACGAGTCAATAAAAACAGAGAAAATGTCTATTGTGTTTCAGTTCTATATATGACATGGACGTATGTATATGGTTCAATGTAAGTTGGGTTATACGGTTTTCATGATTATTTAGGATCAAAGTCTCACGAGTACGTGTCATTGTCGAGTGTGACACCGTACGATTCAGACATGGCGAGATACGTCCTGCGACATTACACGTTTTTCAGACAACTTCTTTCGTCGAACGATTACCAAAAAACCTTGCGCGATATTCGCAGCATGAACGGCGAGCAAATCAAAGGTACTAAAGCCATCGTAAAGCGATTGCTCGATGCTCGCATCCCGGTAACACGCGGTGAGAATCGTCGTTTCTTACAGCCTCATCCCCACAACCATTATTTGAGAATGTTGCGACGTATCGCTCGTCCCGACACGACGAATAGAAGCATTAAGCGAACCCTGTTAAACCATACTCCCTTGATTCAGTTTATATTCGAGTACGAACACGTCAGACAGGTCAGAGACGAAGCCCAAAGAGCTCTCCAAAGACTGGCTAGACGTCAACAACGGCCACTCGTACCGAGGGCTGCATAAATAAGCCCGCACCAGTGACAGAATGTATCAGTTCAAACAAACACTCCGTGAAATATGTCCGAGAAATGTTTGCTCCCTTTCATCACACCTACCACCTTGTCCGTAATCGGGGGCACGTGTAGCGGCAAGACCTATTGGACGAAACGCCTGTTAGAGAATGCCAGTACCGTGTTTGATAAGCCACCTGACCTCATCGTGTACTGTTACGGGGTGTGGCAGGATCTGTACGCCGACGTGCAGCAATCTATTGCTAACATTCAGTTTCACGAATCTTTGCCCAGCGAAAGCCAACTACGTTTGTGGTCCGATCAGTCGAGCAAAAACATGATTCTCGTGTTAGACGATCTCATGATGGACATATGTACCAGTAAACTCATGTTAAACGTGTATACCACCTTGTCGCATCATCTGGGTTTTACCGTAATCAATCTGCTACAGTCCGTCTACCCTAAAGGTCCCTGTTCACGGACGGTGAGCGTGAATACGCATATATTCGTCTTGATGAGGAATCCCCGTTCCGCTCACGAATACAAGATTTTGGCCTCGCAAATATTTCCAGGTCAAAGCAAGTATTTTTCGGAATCTTACGAGGATGCCGTGGAAGGGAGGAAATACGGTTATTTAGTCGTGGACGCCTCGCCGTACAGTGACCCGGAATACGGAAGCTTACGCACCGGCATCTTACCCGGCGAACTTTGCACCCTCTATTTTCCCAAATAAAAAGCGATAAACACGCTTTAGTCGAGTCAGTCTTACAGCAGCCGCGCTATGAGCAAGGTCTACTTTTGGACCATCGTGTGTAACCCGCCATCCTCTACCTTGTCCGTAAGAGCTACCCCGCACCAGACCGAAGAGATCACCTTAAAAGAGAGCCCTACGTGGTTTTCATCGAAGGAAGCGTGCATCACATCTCTTAAAGAAGCTTGGCAGATTGGAGTGGACCAACCCGATTCATACGGCGGGCCTGTAGGTTATACGTACAAAAAGGTTCGCTTCACACCATGAGCGAGTGCATTCGAGATAACGTGGATTTTCTCCACGTACTGAGTCGGTCTAAGCCTGTACAACGTAAAACATTACTGTCTCATCTGTCCAAAAACCAGTTTAAGGCCATCATCACGCTGTTACATAACATTATCATCGGACACATTACCGTGACGGATCGCGAGAAAAAGACCTTGTACCGGTACAGAAAGATCATTCGGTTACTAGCCAGCAAACGGGAAGGATACAGAGCTAAAAGGGAGTTGCTGGTTTCTTTTCACTTTATATTACCACCTTGTGTGAGAGCGCTCGACAGGTATTTCGCACCTAAACATGACGAAACCCATGATCCTGTTATCTCGCGAGACGTACCATCGCCTGATCCAACCTCCTTCCGAAGATGGAAGCCAACCTCCCTCCAGCCCTGAAACCCCCACCAGCCCCTATGCTACAACAGCAGCAGACTCCAGACAACACTACAACTGAGGAACCACCGGCTGAGCGGGACACGACCATCCACGATAACATCGCCTCACATATCCCACAAACAACAGGAGGAGGGAATGCAACAGTAGCGAACCCACCCCTATACTGTCAAGATGTTTTATATCTACTGTTACAACGCGTCCACTCGAACGACCAAAAGGGAAAGTTAGTGTCGCTATGGCAATATCTCAACCAACAAAAAGAGCTCGGCCGCATTAACTGGAATGCTAACCTCGAATGGTTGGATAAACACGGACACCCTATAAAGCATTCTAATGTGATTGACTGCATTCGACAGTTTATGTTACACTGTAACGATATAAAAGATGTTGGATTTCAAGCATTTACCCGTCAACTGAAACATCTACCCAACTCACAACCCTTTTTCTCTCAGGTGGGAAAAGGCAAGAGAAAACGAACTCAACCCATGTTCGTGCGTGGCAAAGTGAGGGACGGTGTTCCCGGTGCGAAGAAGAAATTCAAACCATTAGAAACTGTAAAATAGTATGGAATCTCTCTTGTTGTTAGTTTTAAACGTGAATTGATAGAAAGTTTGTCTCATGTTGCCACTGGAAACTGTGTATTAAAATGACTATACTGTCTTATGTATCACCATAACGAGCTGTTAGTAATAAACACTGATTCGATAGAATGGAAGTCTCGTGTTGTTTGTGTGAATGTTATGCGGTACATAGAATGGCAGTACGCTACAATCGCTCTTAAAGGGCCTGTCCCCTTTGCGCCTACAATAAGCACCCTACCCACACCCCAATTCGCAAGTCTCGTGTTGTTTGTGTGAATGTTATGCGGTATATAGAATCGCAGTACGCTGAAGTCGCTCTTAAAGGGCCTGTCCCCTTTGCGCCTACAATAAGCACAATACCTACACCCCAATTCGCTAACAATACACATAATAGCGCATAGCATCGCCCTCCGAGACTATAGGGTGTAGAATGGCTCCCATGAAACTAACTTTGTCTCTTTTGCTTACAGCAAAGGAAACCAGTCTTATTTTCTCACGCGTGTCGTCAACCGCAAAGGAAACCAGTCTTATTTTCTCACTTAACAGCGAAGGAAACCAGTCTCATTTTCTAATAAGTTTGCACTATGCAGTTAACTTATAGAAGGCAGTACATTCTATTCCGAGTGGGTACGGGACTGGTATGTGAATGGATGTATTATTTCATACTCGACTTCTAGAAAGTAGACCTACATGGCATAAGACAAGACAAGACAACCAACACTCTTTCAAAAATAACATAGATTTATTTATGTAAATACATTTGAGAAACCTAAATATCACAGATAGCGAAGAGAATACTTTTGAAAGAAATACTTATGTTTATCATAATATGCTTCTAATAATAATAAATAAATAAATAACTATAATATGTACACTACTGGAGTTGAGGGAACGTGCTTGGGAATTTTGTTTAATTTTCTGCTAAATTTTCTAAAAGTTCGGCCAAAAAGGTGTCGGTGTCATCCAACCTGTCTTCACGGGAAGGCCAAGGACAAAGCTCTAGGTCTAAGGGAGCGGTGTGAACGCCGTCGGCTAAAACTCTGCGTTTGCAGTAGAGATAGGTCAACCCCTGTCTACGCTGGTGATACGTGCACATGGTGTTGCCTTTTAACCTAAATCCGCGGTTCGAACCTTCCCCAGGAACTCTCGTGCGCAAGACCTGCCGAAACGCAATTAGAGGGTTTTTCAATGTGCGTTTGGAAATGCCTTTCGAAGAGAATTTCACCTTGCGCAGGATTTTGAGGATCAAGGGAGGATTCGAACGGCGGCTGTTGTGAGATGTATGGCAACGTTGGCGACGGGCTCGACGGAGGAGGCGTTGCGCTGTCTGTACCGTCCAACTCGGCAAGGGACACGGAATGCGCTCGAGAGTGGATTGGGATACGGCGTAAGTCTTACTGCAGAGCCCAATCATTTCCTCTCCTTCGTACTCGAGTTTAAATAAACCCGGCGTACGTTTATCGTGAAGGGCGTGCGTGGAACAGCACGTGCGTGGAAACCAACGCATGGCGACGCCCTCTTGCGTCCCGCATAGTCCCTGTAATTGATGATCATACTCTGGCTTCATGTGGGGACGGATCACCTCTGCTAAACACGGCACACTGAGCGCCATGTAAGCTGAATCCGTATCCATTTCGCAGTATTCAAAATCACTACGATCTACGTACACATCCATGAAATCGTAGTAAAATTGAAGCATGCGCAACTTGGCGTACTGCAAGATGAAATATCCCAGTTGCACCGGAGTATCGAGGCGGAGTAATTTCTTGGCTTTCTCCACCTCAAAGTACTCATCTCCCAGTTCCGTCAATTTGCGAAACTGGGGTATGTTCACTTGATCACTCGCCGCCGTAAGCAGAATTACCGGTCAGTTTTGCCGTATCACCGCGAATAGATTTGCTAGGGTCGCTGTCGGCTTCTCGTCTCACCGAGCACACATCACTGACAAACCGTTGGAAGCACGGTTTCGGAGTGTACTCTACGACCTGATACACGCGATCGACCACCAGACCGTGTTCGAGATACCATCTCAACAAAGGTGTGGCGATCATCATTTTACGCGCTTTCACACCGCCAACGAGCATGCGCCGCGGTTTTGTGCTTAGGTCGTTCTCCCGAATATAGTCTTGCATATGTTCCCCCAGCACCTCGAACGGAACATCTGCGTTACAGAACAAGGGAGTCATTTCCTCGAAATACTCTCGAGGGGAGAGACGAGTACCGTGGGGGTTCTGTCCGGGGATCCACTGTTCGGGTGTATGAATGTCTGCTTCGACCATGCCAAACAGTTCTCCGGTCAGCACCCCTTGCAAGATCCGACGTTCGCTCACAGCACCTCTGTTGTTGCGATAGAAAGTTGGTCGTTTGGCGTGGATGTAACAAGCGAGATCACGAACAGAGCAAAGGTGACCCCCTCTCTCTCGCTCTCTCGGAACAGTTTTTGCCGGGCCACACCGGGCACCGACATGGTGGTTTTAAAGAGGTCGATGCCGTCCTCGAAATAAAACCGTTGCATTTCTTTTACGGCTTCGACAAATGGGCCTACATCTAAATTGTTATACCACTCGAGGAAATCTCGAAACGTGGACATCCCTTCCCGTCTCCAGACTTCCTCGAGGTCGGTATAATTGTCCTCGACTGATTTCAAGCCGTCGTCGAGGACAGATTTCTGTTTGAGACTGGAATGCCAAGCCTCGCCCAAAGGTGGAAGCCGTGTTTCTTCCAGCTTGTCGACCGTATCAAGATACTCGTAAGGGAAAAATCCCTTTTTCTCTTGTACACCGAAAGCTTTCAGAAACTGAGCATAACTCGTTCCGGGAGAGAGATACTGGGTGACGTCAAGAAATTTAAAACTCTCGTTACTTTGACACAAGTAACCGTTGTTTTTCTTGACGGTGAACCCGCGAGATTCCGCATCGTCGAGAGAGAGATGTTTGGGTAGCTTTTCCTTGATCACGTTCAAGTCGTAACGAGCTGAGTTGACAACAGTACCCCAAAAGTTTCCCGTACAAACTGGAGAGTTGCTTACGAAGCTGTGAAAGAGGGTTATTCGGAGCACCCTCTTTCTTCTCCTCATCTCCAGACTCGGGCAAACTAGCCAGTCGGGTGATGAGGTAGCCCAGCTGAAAACTCCATTTCTCCGTGGCGAGTTCGTTCACTCTGGAGGCGATCTGAGACATGTACTTTATCATGTCGCCGATCAATACTTCTTGATCGGCATTGACGATGCAGTGAGGAGAGGTAAACCCCTCCACTTTGCAACACACACTCACAGAAATGGGCCTGTGTTCCTGCATCCACCTCAGTTTCTCGGTGCCCTGATTGATGGGCTGGAGCAAACATTCAAAGTCGAACACGATAAACCACGGAAAAAATCTCTCTCCGGACTCGACAGATAAACCGTACTCTTCCAACTCGTCAAAGACACTTTTGGTACGCCGGTGGAAACCACCGGGAAAGGACAAGGTTGTTTGACCCGTACACGTGCGCTGGTGTTGATTAAAATTAGATTTGTCACGGAAGAGCTTTTCACACGTGAGGCACTGATAACGTTTACAATACGTTTTCATATCAGTGATGAGGGACAGATGGGATTCATAGCGGTTTAGAAAGATGTCATCGTTAAACTGGCCGCGAGATTTATACAGGGGTTGAGCTATCCCGATCTCGTTGAGAGTATACACAGACAGGTTCACACCGAAGCAACTTTCGAAATGAGAAAAATGACCTGGGTCAAGACCGGTATACTCCTCGGGGCGAACATTGTCCAGAGAAGGAAAAAGTTTACCCCGAGAGTATACCACCCATTCATAGTAAAGAGCTCTAGCAGGTTTTTCTAAAGAACGCCGTGCGCAAGGGTTGCGATGTAGCGCCAAGCAGCGGAAAGCACACAAGTGGTCCTCGTAAAGTTGACCACGGTCATTACGATCTAAAGAAAAGATGGTTTTGTGGTTTTAATATAAGCCGGGAGTGGGGAGGGGGGATGGCCGAGAGGAAAATTTGTTCTGTAGACGTAAAACTGTACATTCGTGATCAAAACCGGTTTCCATTTGGTGTCGGGACGCTGTTTCAATACATGAGAGAGGAGATCTAGGCTTTCTACTGCTTGACGCAATCGCTCGAGTCCCTTGCACTCGGTGACATAGATGGGAGATGAAAACAGAGCATCATTAACGTAGGGATGGAAATAGCGATAGCGCCCCGTTTCCACGTGACGCAAGGTGACACCGAACGCTAAATTCATTCTAAAACTATAATTTAAAGTTTGATAAATATCCCTGGCACATTCCATCAACTCACCTATCGAAATGACATTGGTCACGGGAACGTTGAATGTCGAAAGCACGTCCCCGTGATGGTCCGGGGCCAGGATAAACGGAGCGTTCAGGTCATAAGCCTCCTGAAGTCCGAGCTCCGCTACCTGGCCATTTTCCGCGTCCCAAGGGGCCGGATCCTCTCCCCAGGGACGATCCTGGAGCTTGTTCTCCTTCCCGTCGCCACTGCCGGACTGGGACGGCAAGACCCGATGTCCCTCTGTCATTTGGTGTCGGTAGAGAGACGACCGGGTCAGAAAACGTTGGTGGCAGGTGCGACATGAAAAAGCTTCAGTCGCACGGCGGGAAGAAGCTGTTGAGAGAAATGTATACATCATGAATAACTGAACGAAATGCATAGACTTAGGCTTCAGCTGAATGCTATAGTTCTGTATAGTTATGTATATCTTAATCATATGCATACCTCCAGGTGACTTCATTTCAGCGCCGCTCAGCCCCGAGGAGGTGGACGGTTGGGGCTCTGTGGTAGTGGGTCCTTTAATAACGAGAGATATAAAATGGTCTATAAAACTAACTCATGCTCAAATCAAACGTAAATATAAAATAAATATTAAAAAAAAAAAAGTGTTGATTCTGTTTCGTTCTATAATTTCTTATACAATGTATTATAAAGAGAATGTTTTATGAGTGTATTTTAATGAAATAATGTTCATGCTAGCAGTTCAGAATCAATATCACACTTACTGTCGGAATGAAGTCGTCGGAAATGCACGGCCAACTCACGGGGAGATGCAAATTTTTCAGAGCATTTCTGTAGGCATAAAAAGTAGTTTTACTATTACTTGATCACACTTATGCAATGAATGTAAAAACAACAATAACTCGACGATAGTGATATTTTAAGTCATATAAACACCGGAATAACACGAATTTTATGACAGTACTATTTTATAAGTTACAGTAACAGGAAATTTCTGTGTTGGTAAAAATAGATCTTATGAAAACCTATGAATGCATAACCAAGACTCACAGTGCCGTTTTAAGTCTTAGTAACGCTGTACTACCACGACATATAGATAGATGTGTAAAAAATAGATCTTATGAAATATCGTTTATACATAAATTTCAAAACTTACGCTACACTGGTAGTGCTCCAACCGCTGCGAGAAGGTACACTTGTGTTGTTTCAAAATTTCGTTTCTGGAAAACGATTTGGTGCACTTCTCGCAAACGAAACGCTCTCCCCTGTGTGTGGTGCGGGCGTGTCTAGCCAAATTATCACGGCGAGAATAGGATTTCTCGCAATGTGGACAATCGAAGGTTCTGAAATGAATTAATTTTCGCCGTTAGATAGGATAACTATTACATGGAAGTACGAGACATTTCGGATGAAATGGATGTTACAACAAAATAAAAAAAATAAAATAAACTCACCCTTTTGGAGAATCCATCTTGAAAACGCTATTAGCTAAAGAAGAAGAGGGCGCAACTCAATTGACGTGTTGTCGGTTTGAAGGCTTTCAGCAGACTAAGGCGGTAACAGTGTTGGCTGGTGTATTATATGTTGTAGAATGACCAAATAGCTCTGCCTTATATCGTGTTGACAGAGCGCTCTGCATTCAGTTCTTTCCACACGCCTTCAGCGTTATAGTCAATGCAGGGTGACGTGACGACCTCGTTGTTGCGCGCTAAACGTAATTAAACGACACCGCTAGCTCGCTGATTGCTTAGTCTTATCTATTTGGCTATATTTTTTTTTTTCTATACGGGTTGTCTAACGTTCACGGTGTACAACGTGTAGACCGTACAAGATGAATTTGATCCAGCTAGACGTACATTTTGTTTCCCCTTACCTACATTAACCGGCGTATAACGTGTTGACATAACCCTCTATTGCGGTACTTGTACTTTTCAACACACACCCTGCATTCATCAAAACCAGCGGTTAATTTGAAACGACTACGTGAGTTGTACACTAATTGTAATTTCTACTTACGTCTGAAATAAACGAAACCATTACGACCAACAAACAATTTGAAACGACGTGGTCACGTGAGTTGTCAAGCGCGCTCAATTCAAACTGGGCTGCTTGTCTATTCAGGGCAGCACGCCATACGCATAGCTCAATCGAATACCCTTTACTTTTTGTTTACTTACGAATTCTTTTCTGTCTTATACACACACACCTTTCATTCCCCCACACCTGTGACGCGCTGTCCCTTGCGCTCGCTCCGATAGGCTGGGGGGCCCTTTCACGCTCCCTCCACCTTTCCCTCCACCAAAAACAGGGCCTGCCTGGTGACTCTATACTACTACCTTGATATGACACTTTGTTCAGAAATGATATAAATAAGAGAATACTTTATCATTCCCAAGAAAATTTGGGTTACATTGTAATAGCACAGAGAAACAAGCATAAGAATCATGATTTAAGTTAAATACACTCGACCCGTGAAGATTCCGGGGTAGAATAGATCTTCAGCAACCCATGCTTGCCGTAAATGGCCACTATGCTTGTCGTAAAAGGCGACGAACGGGATCTGGTGGTCAGGCTCGCTGACTTGGTTGATGCATGTCATTGATCTCAATTCCGTGGCTCGATGCTCATGATATCAATCACTGTGTTGTCTGGTCCAGACTCGATTATTTACATACCGCCGTCATATAGCTGGAATATTGCTGAGTGCGGCGATAAACAACAAACCAACCTAAATACACTCATACATACACACACAAACACAACATCCAAACACCAGGGTTAGAAATTGGCACCAGTCATTTTGACATTTTAAAGGTTTTGCTATATGCTATCATTTTAGGACTAGTGGACTAAAAGTGTTAGTTTCTACCGCTGCAAACACTAATCAACTAATGAATTGGGTGGTCAGACTAGGTTGTCATCATACTCTGAGGGCATGGATCTTTGCTGATAATAACAATCACTAGATTGTCTGGTCCCTGTTCAATTATTTACAGGCTGCTATCACAGAGCTGGACTATTGTGAGTGTGATGTTTCACACTGCATTGAAATATACCATGATGTATACATGTAGTTTGTATTCATCACAAACAAAAATACTCACTCAATACTTGGTATCCTCCCTGAGGATGTCTGTAATCCTCCCCACAAACCCTGAACATGCTGAAACAGAAAACAACTAACTTGTCTTTATCCTTTCAATGTTTCAGTGTGAATTTGTTAAAGATTGATAAGCTGTCATAATCCATATCTCACTTTCAGGCGGTTCAGGTGGCAACACATGATTGGAATTGAATGCAACATTTTGTTTGACATGCACTTTGCCAGATTTATACCCTTGGTAACTAACCCTCATCATCAAATCCCAGCGTTATGTTGAGAATAAGGACACGACCCTTAAAAGTCCTGCACCTGTAGCTCTTATGCAAGCCCAAATAGAAATACCATGTCACCACAAACACTTGATCATAATAATAACAAAGGGTTTCCGAAAACAACAAAACTAAAAGGCCCTTGACGTTTACAGTAGTAACATGGAGATCAAGAAAATATCTAAATCAATCCATTCCATAAGATCTCTGTATAGAAATCGTGGAACATTATGTCTCGAAGCCCTGCTACGTACCTGGCATCTGAAAGCTGCTCTTCCTTCCTTCGGCTGCCAATCGAGTTTTCGAAATACTTGACGTCCTCGTTGTGGATGGCTCAGGTAGATTTCGACCGGGATTTCCGTGTTTGGGGTGATTGAGAACAATGTATTGATACACGAGGTAAGCATATCGCAATCAAGCATCACGGTGTACATCGATTACACGAGGTTTAAGTGTTTGTTTACATTTGTGTTCCAAAATGGCGCCCTCGGTCATACAGGGAATTATGAGTAGACTTGCTTGTCCCGGAATAACACGAGTTGGTCACGAATGACGAGCGGTCATTTCTGCAGCAGTTACGGAAAGAGGCCGATTACAGTTCATACAGGCCATATTGGGAGCCGCGCGGATTTCGACAGTGTGTATTAGGAAGTGTATCTATGTGGTGTATGGAATATGCGTTTGCCTACCATGCCAGGCAGTGTGACAAGGGATATCCCAGCGATTGTAATATTCCTACAGCAGAAATGTTTCACAACCTCGATTGCAGGGTGCTGAAGACGTGACATATTCAGACAGAGACCATAATACATAGACTGTTATATGGTCTCTGATTCAGGTAAGGAATATGTTAATAATATTGATCAAGTATTAAAGTTATTTATCTTCTGTAAGCCACTTATTCTGTTTTATATATGTTAGTAAATGTGTGCTTTAATTTTTGAAGGATAAGCAATCCATCTAACTAATGTTAATCCTTGCTAATGTATATGATGTAGAAATATGTTTGCTTTCTTATATTCCTTTATCTAGATACTCTAAAGTGTCTCATTTTTTTAGTTCATACCGTACCGACTAAACTTACTTTTGCAGGTGTGAAGAATCAAGAACAGATTAAATGACAGGAGTTTTGCAACAGTGAACATTGTGAAGTGGAAGATAAGACATTTGAAAGGTATGGATATTTTCACTTGAACTTGTTGAAGAATACCGGGATGACAACTTTATCATGTTGGGAATTTTGGAGGTAGGGTAGCCTAGTGGTTGAAGTGCTGAAGACTAAGGTTCGATTCTTGTCATGGGTACAATGTGTGAAGTCTATGTCAGGTGGCCCTTGCTGTGGTATTGCTAAAAACAGTGTAAAATCATACCCACTCATGTGGAGATTCCGGGTTGGAATTGGTCCCCATCAACCTATGCTAGTTGTAAGAGAGGGTTATACTATAAAGGCAAATAGCGCCTCGCCTACTATTGCCTGGTGAAAACAGCACCTTGTTATTTGTTTTACCTTGAATACCTCTGAATATGCCCGAATACATGAAATTAAACTTGCATGGTCACCTGTAAACACAAATAACTGAGAAATGTTCAAAAAGGTTTACATTAAAAACTAGCATCTACTCGCCGACTCTGATTTGGAGATGCAACTAAACTTATTGTGAAAATATAATGTGCTTTGATTTCTTTGAAGTAAAATAAATGCAATTAAACATGCAAACACAAATAATTGTTAGATGTTAATCACCTAAAAATAGTTTACATTAGAAATTAGCCTCTGCTCAAATTTACTCATGATTCTGATCGGGAGGTGCAACTAAACTTATCATTGAAAGATCACATGCTTTGAAGTCTTAAGTAGCTTTACTCAGATTAGCTCAATGTCAAGCTGAAACTGAGTCTGGCAAAAATGTCAAGAAACTGGACAACAGGTATACTATATATGTCATATTTATTTTAGTAAGTATGAAAAAAATAGTTATTTTATAGAAATTTCATATATATATCTTTCGGCCAGGAATCAACATGTCTCTCCAGATAACAGACAACAATAAGTAGCCCTTTTTGCCAAAACAAGTTGCTGTTTTCGTCCGAGAAATCAGTGACATTTTGCTGAGGTGCCGTTTTAGCCTCACCCATAAGAGATCAGGTGATCAGGCTCGGTGACCTGGTTCATGGCATCTGAGAGTGACCATCTAACAGTGTGGATTGATGTTCACAATATCAATCACTGGATTGTCTAGAATTTCGGGCCTTCCTTTAGAATACAGTACCTAACTTTTCAAACAGGTCACAGTACCCTGTGGTGTAATTCGTAGTATTCTGTTGCCTGACACACTGGCAAAACAATGCCTTGTGATGTCAGGGGTCATTGGATGTGCATATATATGCTCTTTTCAGTGGTCTATCGTCTCCACACGCTATATAGTTGCATAAGTTTTAATTATTTGTTTACTAAATATTGTTTTAAACATATTTATTTCACAACTTGTGAACTGGATGGGTAAACAAGCAAAAACTTATTTGAATACCGCTCCAGAATTAGAATACAATATGATATGACAAAAGTACAGTCAAGGAATACAATTATATACATGTTCTTATTATAGAAACTACGTTGTCGGCGCTGTCAGGTCGCATTTTTAGTAGTAATAGTGTACTGCAATATACGACAAGGAATAGTATTATAAATTTAAGATGCTATGTAAAATCACAAAACCTATTGGATAGCTGAATGTAGTCTTGTACTGATTTAAGAATTTCTAAGTTTTGACGTCCTTTCAGGATTACCTAATAGAATTGAATTTAGATCATATCCTTTAACATAATAGTACATATTCTGTCTTAAATCATTGTAATTTGGGCATATGAGAAAGAAGTGAAGTGCATCTTCAGTGTGATGGCCACAGCTACATGCAGGATTATCTTATAAATATTGCCTGCGAATGCACATTTTATAACAAGTGCTTGTTTATTTTCTATATGCTTTTATTTCATTTTTTACTTATTACAGTGGTTAAAATGATTTTAAATATAAATTGAAACTTATAATGTGCAATAAGCGGGTTATAGCTGAAACGACACCTTAGCAAAACGGCACTGACTGGCGAAATACTCGCCGAAAGCGAAAACGGCGATTATTACTTGACAAAATTATCCCTTATTTTTGAAAATAATGAAATGAAATTAAACTTGGATTGATAACTTGCAAAGACCAATAATTGTGAAATGTTAAAACAAGTTTACATTAGAAATTAGCCTCTACTCCAACTTATCCTATACCTGACTCAATTTATTGTGATAACATGCTTTGAAGTAAAATATATGGAATTAAACACACATCTTCTCATACAAACACAAATACATGTAGTTGTTAAACGTTGAAACAAGTTTACCTTCGAGATTATTCCCCGACTCCAATTTACTCACCGACTCTGATTGGCAGACACAGCTCACTTGTTGTGAATGTATTTTTCACTTTAAAGTTTAAACTACCGGTATTCAATGTCAAGCTGTAACTGTATTTAAGAATCCTAATATGGTGCTGTCAGATTACAATTTTTCACAATGGCCTTTTGATGTGTCATTTGAACATGTTGAAAGGTTTTACAAGGGATATTTGTCAGTAATAACTGATGCTATTTCATTGCAACAAATAAATCCGCCAATATGGAACTATTTTATTGATATGTGGCAACAAACATACTTCAGGTTGTACAGTTTACAAATGGGTTAATATCTATGTCATCTTGTTCCTCCTTATGTCTGGGCAGTTGCTTGCTACAATTTCGGAACTTCTTTACAGTTACAGACAGAGATACCAGAACCGTTAACTACTACAAATCAAATACTGTATAGGTTTCATTGAAAGTGTCGCCACAACTGAAAATCTTCAAATACCTGTATTTGGCTACAACTTTGACCATTTTTTTTTCTGTTCCTGCCTATTATCTATTCCTGCCTCAGGTAAGGATGCAGTGATTTATTTAAGTGCACACATATATCACAGATAAACTCCTGAAGTCTATGAAAGTTATGTACAAGTTATACACATAAGGACTTAAAGGCGGAGAATGTATTAATGTCAACTTCTTTATTATGATGATCACAACAATTCGGAGTATGTACTTACTCCTTCATTAGGTGAATATTCACAATTCTGCTCGAAATGCTTAGATCAATGCTTAATATTGTCAACCATATTTGCCATTTTTATATCATATTCATGTGTATAATACATTTTATTATAATAATGGTGTAATTGGGACACACAAATATAAAGTAACCCAATACTTTCCGTAACGGGCGACAATGCTTGTCTCAAGAGTTGACCAACGCCATCATGTGGCGATCAGGCTCGGTGACTTGGTTGATGCATGTCACTGATCCCAATTGTGTGGGTCGATGCTCATGATGTCAATCACTGGACTGTCTGGTCCAGACTCGATTATTTACATATAGCCGGAATATTGCTTGAGTGCGGCATAAAACAACAAACCAAATCATAAGTGCGGGATGATTGATTTGAAATTAGCAAGTTTTATCTGACCTTCAATCACTACAACCTGATCTGAGTCTTGAAAAGATATGACTTTGATTCAGTGAAAATTTGCATCATGATAGTTTAAACTGTAGATACAGTTAATCTGTTTTTTGTACAGTTTCTGTTTATTCAATGTATATGTTGTTCAAATAAGCTTTGCCTCTTCATCAACCCTATTCCTCTTTTGGAATAAATAGTGTCTAATAATTCAAACACCATCACTACTAATCATCATAGTAAACACAACAAAGAAATGCACATCAAAAACGTCATTATTATTATTGCTGATCTCTGATAAATTAGAAAAAACTGTTATCCAGCAAGATACATTTCCTTGGTCCAAAGAAGCATGTTACATAGTAAACTGACTCGATAAGTTGAATAGCTGTCAGCGTGGTTGTAAAGGCACAACTGACTAAGCCGTCACTACTCAATTAAGTAATTAACAGACAATTGCAAGTACTAATACCCACCCGACACTAATTGCCCTGTTAATCCCTAGTCCACAATGAGTTGACATTGTGTTCATTTTGCTAATTAGCTGTGTTTAGAGTAGCAAGGTAATAAACATCAAAGGTGGGGCAGGCTTTGATCATGTGTTCTGTAGAAGAGACGATGTCACTTGTTTTATGTTTATTTAGGATTAGCTACATCCCTTGGTGCTACCAAGGCAGCCCTTGAGATTATCAGATAGTTTGGCTAGACACAAACTGATGTCTCCTTGTAGCACACTATGTGTCAGACACAGACTTTGACCACTCTGTGCAGATGCATATCAATGCATAAGGAACATTGGGTAGATGATTCAACAATGCCACACAAGTCAAAGTTGGGTTTCACTGTATTTAGAAACAGATGATGGATCCAAAACTTTATAACAGTAATTATGATTAATTTAAATTTTGCAAGGCCAATATTTTGGCAGATTTGCATGTTATTGTTAATCTTCCTTTAGTTAATTTTCAAAAAAGATAGGATAAATGATAAATGATAAAATATGATAATGAGTCATGAATATTTGAATTCAGATCAGAACAAACAGGGAGGGTCACCCCATAATGTGAGAGTCTCTAGGGAGGCTTTTGACAAAATGGACAATACAATATAAAGTGATTTGCATTTTCTTTCAGGGAGGGTTGTGTCAAAAATGAATGAGAACATACCGGTAATACATGACCGGCCCCTTTAATGTAATATACATAGTTTTTAGTTGATGGTTCAGGTTGTACTTTTCAGTTGAATTTCTTATCACTGTCTATGATGGACTACCAATTAACGGTAGATATTAAATATCCATAATAACTTAGATAAATGCTCCTACACTCTCATCCTAATTTGTCAAAATTTGAATTTCAATACAGCTTCCATTAATGAATTAATGAATTTGGTGAGAATATCTGTTGTCTGAGTTCCTAATATACTTTCTTTTGTATTTGGTGTGCTTGGGTAGCCTAGTGGGTGAAACAGTCTCTGAAACCCGGGTTCAATTCACCACATGGGTACAATGTGTGAAGCCCATAGCTGGAATATTGCTAACAAGCTGCATGAAACTATACCAACTCACTCGCTCATTATGTTGTATTTTGAGATCACTTACATCACATGTGTTTGATAATTATGAATAGTTGCATTTATGTATTTATGTATAAGAACCTATGTAACTTAGTTTTGCATAGTCTTGTTTACCCTTCCTTACATTTTGATGTAATACAAACATTCAAGCAAAATTCAGGTGAACCTTGTGATATTGTTTTAGAAGACCGGATACATTTTTGTATTTTCTGAACACTTTTCTGTTTGCAATGGCTTATTTACATGTTCAAAGATTGGTTAAATATCAGTTGCAAGATAAATTGTCAATACCTCACTGTTCGAGAAAACAATTTTAAACATTTGTAAATATGTGTATGTTTCATAACTTTTGACTAACAAGTTTCTAAAGATGTTATGAAATGTTTCAGGTACCTGGATTTCACAATCTGACACCAGCTACATTTAAGAAGATCTTGCTCACACAATTCAGACAAGGGACTCGCCGGATGATGAACAGTACTCCTGATAACAACCAACAGATTCACCTCAGAAAGTGATGATTCTGAATGAATAATGCCACATCAGTGTTACTGTAGGTGGTTTTATTATGAAACTAATGAAGTCTGAATGAATTTATGCCAAAGCACTGTGACTATGTCCAGTTTGTGTACACCGATGCTGACTATACAAATCTGAATGACTTTTGTGGTTTACTGCAGAAACATAATTGACTTTAGATATTCTTCTTCAATAAAATTCTTCTGATAATTGACTAATTTGTTTATTTAGAAAATGGCATTGAAGCGTCTGTTCTGTAAGTCCTAGCAAACACCACTGGTTACTATATGCTAGTTCCTCTTCTTGCTTGATCAAATTTCAATTTGTGATATGTACCAATGAAATGCCGTATAATCAATAAATAAGATTTTTTTCCAAAAACATAATTTGTTTTGCTTCATTAGCATAAAGAAATATTATACTGATCAGCCATAACATAGGTGCTGAACAAATATAAAATGTACTAATGCCCTGAATGTTTTCCTATTATAAATACAGCTCACTTAACAAAAGTTGTAGTTCCACCTTAGTAGACAAATGACATTTGTTTGAGGAGGATCATTACAACTAAAATAACACAGAATATTACAACAGGTACCTGTAATGCACAGGGTAACATTATTTACCAGAAGCAATTCATGAAGAAAATTTGCATCCGGATACCTTCCAGAAACCTTCCAGATGCCTTCAACAACCTTCAAATTGCTTGGTATTTTCAAGTTAATTTTTTTATGTGTTTCACACTTAAGTGAACAAAATGCACCCCCCAAATTTTGACCTTTTTTTGGAAGGTTTCCGGAAGGTATCCGGGCCGGATCCAAAATGGGTAGGTATCCGGAAGGTTTCCGGAAAGTTTCCGGTAGATGGAAACCTACACTTTTTTTGCTGTGTTATAAGCCGTCTCGGTGTACACACAGTGCAGTTCTAAATGGCCCCTGTTATAACCCATTTCTTTGTAGACACGATGTAGTTATAACTGGTTCCTGTTATAAAGGGTCTCTATGTATACAAAGTGTATTTCTGACACCTGTTATAACCCGTCTCTTTGTATACACAATGCAGTTCTAACTGGCCCCTAATAAAACGGGCTGCTATGTATACACAGTGTAGTTCTAACTGGCCCCTGATATAACGAGTCTCTTTGTAGACACGATGTAGTTATAACTGGCTCCTGTTATAACGAGTTTATGTATACACAGTGTTGTTGTTTTGTTATCTATTTATTTGTGTGTGTGCGTGTGTGTGTGTGTGTGTGTGTGTGTGTGTGTGTGTGTGTGTGTGTGTGTGTGTGTGTGTGTGTGTGTGTGTGTGTGTGTGTGTGTGTGTGTGTGTGTGTGTGTGTGTGTGTGTGTGTGTGTGTGTGCGTGTGTGTGCGTGCGTGTGTGTGCCCACTGATCCATGTTGTTAACAAAGAAAATTGATTCCGTTTCCAGATTCGCCGACTGACGAAGGAAATTGAAATGAACAAGTCTATATTAGCAAGTAAGTACAACAATGTTTAATTGCCAAGAGTCAATTTGTAATTACTTTATGCAGACAGCTCAATATATAATTACTTCATAGAACACATGTCCAAGTTGAATCCAGCTGATAATCGTCCCTTGATGTGCTTCTTTTTACTTTATGCAGTGCTGGAGGACGACATATTACCAACACTGAAGGTCCAGGTTAGCACTGAATAATTTCTACTTTAAGTAATACACATAATTTATTAGCCTAAAGGAAATCGTGTTAAGAAATATTTTAAACTTCTTCATAAGTGTAACATCCAAGATTTGATGTTGGTACACACAATGGTTTACATATGACCTGCCACAATAACTTCATATTGGAAACTGGATGTATCGTTCTGACATACTTGCAGATAGGGCGAGTCCAAGAGCAGCTAGCAGAGTATGAAAGAACTGACCCAGGTACACCTTCCTATCATTACCCTTCTTCTTCCGTTTGATTTTGTCCGACTTATGAACAACGCTGCTTGTACTTTTGTTACCCTAAAACACGGTACCAATTGTCGTTCCATATCTGGTATCCTAATACTGATTTATATACAGCATACATATTTGCCTGTATACATATTTCCCTGTATACATTTATAGCCTGTACAAATGTAATTGTAAAAGTGATTACGGTAAAGATTAATGTGTATGCGCATGGGTAGGTTTCACAGCATTTCATAATTCGTCATCGTCAGTAAGTTCTACAAGCAGCTTGTGATGTATTGGTGACGTGTGTCTATTTTTAGCCAGCTAATGAAACAAGGTTAATGTAAACCTGTCAACGGAAGCTCACTTAACCCACTCCATGCATCAACCGCTTGCAATCGCCTGATAATTGTGTGGAGCCGGTGAGCAATGGGCGCTCATCCATCCACTCTTGTCACGTTTGTGAGCCCGTGTTATTGTCGACATGCATAAGTGTCCTTGCGGATGAGTTGTGTAATGATGACAGCGCGACAATATGATGTATCATGCCTTTTCCAGTCAGCAAATGGAAAACGCTTGGTAGCAAGGAGATTTTCCGCCGAACTTAATGCTTAAAATATATCCTTCTTTTCGGCAATGTTTGTTATTTTACCTATGTAAGCTGTACAATCACAAGTCAGAACAATCTCTAGTTTCTCTTTCACGCAAACCAGGCCGTGATTTGTTTTGTTGGTTAAACACGGAGAACACATAGCATTTCGGTCGTACCTATTCACAGGTGATATTGAAGAGACGTACTGACGATGTCTTTTGTAAACAATCAGGGATGTAGAAGAGTATTATTAATCCGACACATATTGGTAGACTTTTCTGCAGAGTCGAGCCAGATGGTCATAGAAGTGTATTTATGTATTGCTGAAGATCAGCCCTGAACGAATAAATATCATGCCTCTTTTTGAAACAATACATTAAATCATGAAATTAATGCGAGTGGCGATCCCTGGCCTAAAGTGTGTCATGAAGTTCGTGCGAGTTGGCCTGAACTATATATTTTTATCGATAACACCAAGACTGTAAACTTGACATATATGGTATGGTGGCACTTCGATTGAATAATATCAACTGCTATCGTCACAAACTTAACTTCAACTGCTTGATAGAAATCAAAGCGCAGGTTTACAATATTTCAAATAGAAAAGCCAGCTTCAATTACATTGACTTTTATTTTACTTTCCAGAAAAGATGAAAGCCCTAAAGGAACAGGTATATTGTGTTTTGTCTTGATAGCTTCGTGACCTAATCTCCATGTATTGTACTGGTAAGGACAAGAAACTGCAGGATACATCTAATAACAAGTATCAAGGGAACATACCAGTACCTTATTTGGTTAAAACCACATCTATTATAATTATATATATCACGCATGTATGTATCAAATGACAACTGTTCATTTCTCAGAGTATTCCTTAAAAAAACTACCGCCTCCGTGGATAGAGTGGACAGAGCGTCCACCTGGAGAGTTGAGGGTCAGAATTTCGATACCTGGACGCGTCATACACAACGATGGTCAATGATGGTACTTGTTGTTTGCCTTTCTTGCGCTTTGAATTAAGGGGATATAACAATGACTGGGCGACGTTAAACCCGTTTCCCATCATCTTACTTCTTGAGATGATGCGGTTTTGAATCCGATGCCTTGTTTACAGGAAATGTATTTTTCAAATTTTAGATGCAGACCCTGTCAGAAGATCTAAAAAAGTATGGCGCAAACGTAGCAGGTGAGAACATATTAACTTTTTGGCTGTATAGATGTACACATGCCACGATATGCTGCATACAGACATGTTCTATCACATACACGTGTAGAAATGTAGTCTTGTAATGTTGTCTTCTGTGTATTTACAGACGGACGTAAGAAAATTGAAGATCTTTTTAAGCAGGTACGTTTTCCTTTTAATGCAATACGTATCGACATAAAATGTGACCCGTCAAGATTCGGAGTAGAGTAGGTCTTCAGCAACCCGTGCTTGCCGAAAAAAAGCGACTGTGCTTGTCGTAAGAAGCGACTAACGGGATCGAGTTGTCAGGCTCGCTGACTTGGTTGATGCATGTCATTGCATTCCAATTGCGTGGATCGATGCTCATGATGTCAATCACTGGATAGTCTGGTTCAGACTCGATGATTTAAATATTCATATATTTAACGTGGGTAATAAATAAAATGCCACACTCACACTCACACTCACACTCACACTCACACTCACACTCGCTTTTGTTGGGTCAAATACCATAGATAGTCCACTCGTTTCATAAAAATGGCATCTGAGGAGAATAAGTGTAGTATTCTCTATGTATTCTCTATACACAGACGCGGGTAGTGTATCTACTTTTGGTCATGCCTATATTGGCCCAGTCGCTTCTTTTCCTCTGAAAACTAACAACTTTCGCAGAAGACCCTGCCTTTGAGCTGCCATATTGGGACAGATAACAAATAAAGCAGGCACATCTAGCGCCTAGGGCGTTGGCTCTGCTCTTCTTGATGCGCACATGTGGCAATGAAGGTACATCGAGTGCTTTATGATACTAAATGGGATTCGTGAACAGCCTACTGTCGGACAAAGTAAATGCATCCCATGAAGGCTACAGATCCGACTATTGCTGATGTGTGTGGTACGACAGCAAAATACGGCTGTCAACTCTGTACTGGTAACTTCTACATCAAAGAAGATAAGGACTGTTCCAAGGAAAATGACGGTGCTTAAGAACTTTTGCCTTGAAGATCAGAAGTGCCGCTTCAGACTTGCGTGGATCTGGATGTAGTTTTCAGTTTAATACCGATCCCTATCAGCCATTGGCAGAAACGCTAATGTACTTTTTATTTGTCAAATGACTGCAAAAGCTTCACGTATTGTGAAGTGTACGCGGTAAAACGTTACGCAAGTGCAGGTTGACCCGGGCCTAGTGGGACTGTTCTGTGTCTGATTTCGGACTTTGTTGCTGAGCATACAGCACGTGTATCAAGAGAACTGATACCATGACTTTCGAGGACAGATATTACATTTGCCAAATTCTATCTACGGGATTTGGTGACAGAAGATGTGGATGGTATTCACCAGTTTGGACCACAGGTGTTAACACAGCAGTTGAGTCTGACGCGTGTATGTCAATCGGAACGAGGCGAAAATACAGTAAACAGAATTAAATTTAGATATAGCTTACATTTATTACATTCGTCAATTTCATCGTTGCCAGTGTCTTTTCATGCACGTTTTGATGTATCTTGAGTTTTATGCAACTTCCAGTAAGGGATGAAGAGAAGGGGCTGACCAAAGGGTTCCATTCCGGGCACTGAGATGCAAAATCTAGTGCCATGCATTGTGTGTTCTTTCCAGATCAGATTGTTTGTGTTTGAATTGTTTCCGTGAATAGATGATGCATTCGTTATTGACGTGGAAGTTGGTGGCCTTTGATGTTGCAATTCTACATGCAGTTATACAAGCTAGTACACATTTCATATGAATTACATTTGTGATACATGTAGAGAGTGTACATGTACAAGAACACTGACAATATATATCTCCTACTCATCTTGAATAATAATTATATGTACATGATAAAATGTTTCCTCACTATGTAATTCAAATGTATATGTTTCTAAATTGCCTGGTTACTGAAATTCTCAAAATAAATACACAAAGACAGATCAGCTCACCAAATTAACCGCATCAGGGATGAGTATAAAAGAAGCAGATTTTTGCTTGAAGCTCTACTCAGAAGGTTAAAGTCGATATTCCTCTGGAATCTACAATAATGGTAATGGTCTTTACAAGAGATGAACATATATATCTATATATATATATATATATATATATATATATATATATATATATATATTATATATATATAACTTGGGTTGTACATTACAGTTTCTTCTCACCGACACAGCAATAGGTAGCACCAACAATGAACGTTGATACTTCATTATAAGAAGTTATCTTCTGTTTACAGATTCAACAGTTGGAAAAAGACATATCAGGTTTGTTTATTTCATTTGATGTGAACGTGAGGAGTCATTAGAGTAGTGTGGGGTGAACTAATAAATCTAAGCTGCTGATCTATAATGTCACAATACAAATCGAACATGAAAAAAACACATTAATGTAGTTGTCATCATGTATTACATCAGTCAGATTCATATAATGTAAATCTTAAAATTCAAGCATTGCGTTAAATATTATTGAAATCAATAAGAACATACATCATACATACAGTGCTTAGAAAACTGGTTCAGATAGCTTGAAAAAGTTTTAATGCCAGCTCAATGCAAATTCTTTAGCCCATACATTCTTCATGTTAACAGTTTGCAATGACGACTTATTAACAAAGAAACAAGTTCCATTAAAATAAAAGTATGAATCATATTATTTCAGATAAGAGAAAGCATCAAGAAGCAAAGGCAAGTTCTTTTTAAAAAATATATAAAATTGAAAACCTTGCATTTTAAATGAATTGGGCCGTGCGTGTAAAGTTGTTTGGTTTTTTTTTAATCGACTATTTGAACAGATTATTTGTAAAATGTTGTCGTCCAACACCATTGGTATCTACAATGCATATTCGCTCCATTTTGATCAAGCTTGGTATGTAGATTGACTGTGGATTTGACCATTCCAGAATATATGCAACTGGGAACATTTCTTCATACTAACCTCGTCTGATGTCTCCTACAATGACTGCTGTTTCTCTTCAAATCTAACTCACTCATTCACTCACTCACTAGCTCACTAGCTCACTCACTCACACACCCAACCTCTCACTCACTCACTCACTCACTCACCAACCTTCCAACTCACTCCCTCACTCACCCAACCTCTTGCTCACTCACTCACTCACTCACTCACCAACCTTCCAACTCACTCCCTCACTCACCCAATCTCTCGCTCACTCACTCACTCACTCACTCATATACCCACCCACCCGCCCACCCACTCACACACTCACTCACTCACTCATCCCCCCAGCCCCCCCCCCCCCCCCCCTCTTGCTCACTCACTCACTCACACACCAACCTTCCAACTCACTCCCTCACTCACCAAATCTCTCGCTCACTCACTCACTCACTCACTCATCCACCCACCCACCCACCCGCCCACCCACCCACTCACACACATACTCACTCACTCACTCATCCACCCAAAAAACCGCCCGCCCGCCCGCTCGCTCACTCACTGACTAACTCATATATACCGTTCTCTGCTAGTGATTACTATCTGAGGTACCACAAGTAGGAATGAATAATACAAACAATATCACAATGTTTATACAGATGCAGCATGATGCAGATGCACTGAGTGATGTCCAAGCCGAACAAGCAAGACAGAAAAAGCAACTTGAAAGTAGGCATAAAATAATGAAACATAAATAAAATCAGGCATTAATACACATAGGCAGTATATATATGGTAGTTGTCCCGTTGACGTAATTGCCTTCAGCCATCAAGATTATTATTTTCTCTCACATGATATCTTATGTAACTCGTGCTTCTCTTTCAAGAGGTTTATTTACGGTTGTTGAAATGATATCTGAAGCATATGACAACACAAACTTACTATCTTCAGATGGAAATAGAGCAATAGAAGAATTACAGCGAGCGGCAAGTACTTCTCTAATTACCTTACCATATTGACCATAAAACCCCAATCATCATGTATTAATCAGGTGGCAACAGCTATATCTCTCCATCGTTATGCTTATCATCTCTCGTCACACCAATGTATAATCAATTTTTGTTATCAAATGTACGGAATGAAATTTACAAGAATGATTAATATGTGCGGTTTTTAAGATCTTTGCAATTAAAGTTATGAAAAATGTTAAATTATGATACCAAAAAGATGGAAACTCAAGAATAAGATAATTTGGTAGCAAGGTATGACGTTTTATAAAGGAAAACAAAAGTTATTACCGTCATTTATTGATGCATTAGTTCTATGCAGGCCAAAGCGCAAGTAAATATGTGTGCATGACAGCACTCCTTTGTGGGTAGCATAAATGCTGCATAACGTCCTAGTATTGTGCTGCTCAGATGAAAATACCTCATATATTACTTTTATTACACTCCTATTTCATCTTATGTTTAACTGCGTGACAATTCCCTTTGGTTAATCCAGACGATGTCAATGGCTACACTAGCCTCCAGATTAACAAGGTTTCACTGTATAGTATTTGCTTAAAACCCCACAATGCTATTGGAATACCTAAGACAGTGAGCAGAGTGTTGGTTACTGCTAAACTCCTCCAGCAACTAATAAAAGCAGAACTAACTGCCAGCACTTGCGTGACATGTAGTGACGTAAATACTTGATTGTAGACACAAAAACAAGACGATGAGATGAAGAAAATGAAATCCGACAATATCAAACTCAAAGGTATGTCTAATACACACAGAGTGCAAATTATAAGTGAGCCAGTACAAAATTATTATAGGCATATGCACTTCGGTCATACTGTGGACATTTCCCTCCGATAAACACATACCAGTTGGCCACCTAAACATGGTTTACATGGTCTCTGGTATTCTAGGCAGTTGACAAACGCCAACATACACATCAAGCGTACATGTATAGTGTATGAATAAGTGTCACTGAAACTATGAAACTATATTTACCATTAAACAAAACACATTTAACATCAATGAAACATACACTATCACACAATTCACATTCAGTTCAGCACTGTATAAACAAACACACTCTTGTTGTTTTCAGATGAAAAGGAAGCAGCTGAGAGAAAGGTAAATACGACTTGAATTACTGCCTCGTTCTGTCAGGAAAATACTTCTGTACATACTCAACCTGTCAGGTGAATACTCCTGTATACACTCAACCTGTCAGGTGAAAACTCCTTTTTATACTCAACTTGTCAGGTGAATACTCCGCTACATATTGTATATACTAGTACTCAACCTGTCAGGTAGTAATCATGTATATACTCAACTTGTCATAAAATTGCCCCTCTATATACTCAAACTGTCAGGTAAATACTTCTGTATTTACTAGTACTCAACCTGTCAGGTAAATACTTCTGTATTTACTAGTACTCAACCTGTCAGGTAAATACTTCTGTATATACTCAACCCGTCGGGGTAAAAATACTCATGTATATACTCAAACTATCAGGTGAATACTCCGCTCTATACTCAACCAGTCATATTTTATTGTAAATCATTCTAAATTTTCAAATTTTACAAGCATCGTTGGTAAGTTTCATTTGCCAGTGTGACAACGCCCAATCAGATACTGGATCCTTGTCCCCGTTTTGCTGCCTTCAACATAATCCTACTTTGTATTTGATTACTTTTATGAGTTTGTCGATAACATGACTCACTCAGCTAAACTACACTTGCATTATTTCAGATAAAGGAATTTCAGGAACGTGAAGCGACGCATGTGAAAACCATCCAAGACTTGACGGAACAAAAACAAAAAGGTAGGATTAATATACTAACGGGACAAAAGTAACTGTGCTTCATATAAAGTGGTGTAAATGTTATGTTATTGATAATAGCAACATAATATTGTTTCATTCGCCAGTATAGGTTGTGACTGCCATTTGCATTGATACAGACAATGTAGCGGCGCATTGAAGGCACCAGATGATTGAAATCAACCAGATTGGCCGAGCTGAACTAACGTTTTAGACGTCGCTCTGTCTCATCCCAGACATGTTCCATGGGGGAGCGGTCTGGAGAAACAGCCGATCATGGCCGTACAGCAATGTTATTGTACTACAATAGTCTGCTACAAAACGAGCAACATGTCGGCGGGCATTGTCCCGCTGCAACGTGACGTTACGTCCCTGTTTTTCGTTGATTACGATCCAGCCTTTGAGTAGATTGCACGAAGGGAGAACATGATCTCGAACGATGTCGTCCTTGTAGTGTGGGCTTCAACGTGCCATTACCAAGGACAAGCTGTGTTCTTCCACGAGTCCTAATACCACCCTATACCATTACACTTCCACCCCCAAACGTAGACGTTGATTAACGGAACCATCTATAAAACGTTCTCCTGTAGACCCGTGTGCGACCATCAGGGCTGTCCAGATGAAACCTATCCTCCTCTGTGAACAGTATACTGGCCAATTCTTGACCTCTGACCTCCAGATTCACACCAAGCTAGGCGTGCCCTAAACTGGTTGTGTACGGTCCTGCCACTATTATGTCTCGGGGATTGTCTGAGCTTTTGATATGGCATCGATTCCTTAGATGCAGCAACCGAATATGGTTGTCTGTTGTCCTGACGTCTCCAAAGGGATGCTATTATGTTACAGGAAAACACACTTATTTCAGCATTGAAGGCACCAGATGATTGAAATCAACCAGATTGGCCGAGCTGAACTAGCGCTTTAGACGTCGCTCTGTCTCATCCCAGACATGTTCCATGGGGGAAAGGTCTGGAGAAACAGCCGATCACACTTATTTCAGATTCTAAAGTTGAAACGCGAAGGTTTACCCACCTCCCAAAGAAAACCAGCGGAGAGCAACCAAACTATGGAATATGTACACACTTTAAATAGAAATAGCCACACAAATTACAAACGAGGCACAATCCCCATAAAGTGTGCATCGTAATTGTTGTAGGGAATGAACTGGTTTACAAAGTTGACTTTGACTGAATGACTGAAACTGGTACATTTACTGGTACAAGCTGTAATAAAATAAACAAAGCCTAAAAGTATAAAATTCAAACCAAATTAAATTAATCTACAAAAGAAATAATACATAAATGTGAAAATAGCATGAAAATACCATATTGTTACACCATAATGCCGACAGCATTGTTTACATAGGATAGATATTAGAGTGGGATTTTCCGGATTTTAAGCACTTACAACGATCTAGATCTTTCGCCGATAACATATACAACATTTACCTTTTTACAACATGTAAACTGCAGAATAATATGTATTGGCTACAAACAAAGTATTCTCCGTTCATTTTGGTGCCTCAAATCCCCACAAAAGTCAAAGTTTGTTGATAACCGCAGCTATCAACTTCCAAACAAAACGTGGTTTCCAAAATAGTGGCCAAAATCCTAAACAGCACAAACCAAAACCGAGGAATTGAAACTTGGTGAAAAGTCTGGCACAAACCCAAACCCGGTAAATCCAAACTTGGTAAAACAGCCTTGAAATACAAAAAAAACTGTTCCCAACAGTAATGATTGGCGAATTTAAATATACACGTAACTACTTCAGTATCAGACAGCCAATGAAATGAAATAAAAGTTCACTTTTCTCCACTGAACAGCTATTGGCGTAAGACTACTAACGTTTAGTCTGCAACGGAAGTTTTTTGTTCTAGTATTGCATACACTCTAAACCCAAATGTTCTACTTCTGAACACTAGACAGAACACATGGATGTAACACTTTTAGAACGCGTCCATGTGTTCTGAAAATATTCTGAACGTTGATGTTCTCGACCCAGAACAGAAGTGTTCTACACACATATTTAGAACGCTTCAACCGAGACCGAGCCTGAGATTCAGAACACTACACGTTCTCAGACACGTGATTCCACAGTACTGAAATGACCTCTCATCGTGTGTGTCGAATACAATTTACCCGATGTTTTTCAAGGCGAAAGAATTTAAACAACACACCCATGCATATTCTCTGGCATAAAAATACAGGGAGGAAATTCTGAACTGTAATCATGATTTCTTTATTAACTTTATTTGTCAATATTCAAGTCAAAATGAAGAGTTCTTCATTAAACATTCATTCTGTCGTGTTGTAAATTGAAGCATACTTCCATACTTAAGATAAGTTAAGTTTCAATTCTTTCATGAAGCACATGTACTTTGCAGATGTTTCTATATTGGAATACATAGATAGAGTGTATTTATATCGACTGTGTCAGGGCGATTTAGCACGACGCCACAGATAAAACGATTGTCGTTCTGTTTATGATACTGTTTGACAGAAAGTATTCAAATCTAACATATGGAAAGACAACTATATATGATCGTTAATATTAATGAGGTACAAGTTACGTTTGGGGCAGGGAGTTCATGATCAACAGGTAGACATTAAATGGCCAAGCCGAAGCGATGGACACAGCTGTGATTGTAAAAGATAATTGATAACTAATTTCTAAGTGTAAAGATTGTCTAATACACACTACAAATCGCCTCAGATAATGGAATATATTATCATAACACAATAGAGTTCTTATTTCAAACATTCTACAATGGATATTAAATACATATATGTGATTTACAATTTACTGTTGTAGAGTGTACTCTCGATTAGTCAATCGCTTGCTTTTAATTTTTATTTAATATGTTTTCTGTAGCATCAGCATTCTGTAAACGCGTGTTCAATGACGTTAAAATCTGCAATAATAAGTAATATTTGTGTAGGGTAATAGACGGTCGGCGATGTCCCACAGCTGTGAGGTTGTCGTCTGGACAGGTGCGTGTGGCCTCGCGTGTTGTTCGATGTCGTGGTCGTATAATGGATAGACATGGTTTCAGTTCCTAAATGATAATGATAATAATAATAAGAGGAAGAAGTAGAATATTATCTTTGACTGAACTGATTTCCACGGTGACCGACGACGAGTAATTGAGACCATCTATTGCTTGACTGACACCGTTTTTTTTCTGTTTTTCAAGACTGCAATGGACATACAGTGAAAAAGATTAAACGCGGCTTGTTCAATGTTTTAGCCACACATATTAATGTCAAATAAATAGTAATTACGCACATTATAGATAATTGATTTCTGAATGAAAGTTGTTTATATTACAAATGTGATTTCGCTATGATGTTTTAATAGTATTCATTATATATATATATATATATATATATATATATATATATATATATATATATATATATATATATATATATATATTATACATATATACATATATATATATATATATACTCAACAACAAAAGTTCCTGTGACACCAATATTTAGTGTATTTTTCAAACAAGTAAAGTTTAGTTTTCAATATTGTAGTACAAGAATGGAATCAAGTCATAAAAACGCAACTGCCACAGAAAAGCATGAATTCCATGCAAAAGTTGTCTTTCATGCAAGCCCCATGCATTTCACAACCCAAGAATGGGTATAAAAACATGTGCGGGATTCCATATGCATTGTTTAGCATCGTGCTGACAACAACCACTCGGAAAAACAACACAATTATGCCATTATTCAACATTACGAAATGCCACGCCTGTCCGAAAATGAACGTCGGCTAGCCATTGGTACGCGTGAAGCAGGATCAAGTCAACGTGATGTTGCAAGACAATTTCACGTCCACAGAAACACCATTTGGTGTTTATGACAATGTTGGCAACAGACGAATGCAGTCAGAGACCATCCTCGGAGTGGCAGGCCACCCATAACCAATAATCTTTAAGACAACTCGATTCGACCAACACACCTACGAAATCGATTCCAGCCAGCAACAGTGACTGCAAGAAGCATCCCTGGCCGTCGACGAATATCTTCACAAACCGTATGTCGTCGCATCAGATGTGCAGGGGCTGTCGCCAGAAGACCCGTCAGACGTCCAATTTTGACGGGAAACCACCGTCAAGCACGTCTACACTGGTGCAGAGAGCGTCTACGCTGGACGGCCATGCAGTGGGGACAAGTTCAATTCACTGACGTGTCTCCTTTTTTCACCTCAGCCACAGCGATGGACGGATTCGAGTGTACCTACGTCGAGGTGAACGTTACGTCAATCATTGTGTCATGGAAGGAGATCGGTTCGGGGGCGGCAGCTTTATGGTATGGGGTGGGATTACAGCAAGACAGAGGGCCCGTTTGATACTGGTAGAGCAAAATCTCAATGGACAGCGCTACCGCGACGAGATCATCGGCCCTGTTGTTCTATCGTGTTTGCGTCGTCATGGCCCAGACATAACCTTTCAACATGACAACGCCCGGCCTTATATGGATCGACTTGTTCCGAAATCTCTTCAACAAATATGAATGTCATCCCCTCGCCGGCTCGCTCCCCTGATCTCTCACCAATCGAGCACATGTTGGATGAGATGGATCGGCGCCTTCGACGTCAACCACATGTTCCACAGACACTCCAGGAACTTCGAAACATGCTCCAGCATTTAGCTAGTTTTATTGTCGAAGTTCAATATTTTAAAAAAATGTTTCATATTATGTTTTTCCTTTTATGACAAATAATTCAATTCGTGTCAGTTATCTATGATCATTATCTATTTCAAACCTTTCCCTTTGTAGAATGGGATGAAATGGGAAATTTTGCTTGAAGTTTATACTTTATGCATGTCTTAAATGTCCATGTATATATGACCTGTGAAGATCAGGGGTAGAATAGGTCTTCAGCAACCCATGCTTGCCGTAAAAGGTGACTATGCTTGTCGTGAGGGGCGACTAACAAGACTGGGTGGTCAAGACTGACTTGGTTGATGCATGTCATCGTATCCCTATTGCGTGGATCGATGCTCATGATGTAAGTCACTCGATTGTCTGGTCCAGACACGATTATAGCTTGAATATTGCTGAGTACGGCGTTAAACAACAAACACACATTTATATACCTAGGTTTAAACACTGTTGTAAAGTTGGATTTGCGAACAAAATATGACAGGAAAAGATTTAGCTTTATTTTGAGCAAGGTGTCATCACAGTGCGGCACTGAGCGGTATGCAAAGCCAGCTGACGGCCAGGCACCATGAGTTTTAAGATCAATTTGAACGATTCTAAGTTGGTCCGGAGGGGTGCGTCACAACAATTTAAGATCGCGTACAATCAACTTAGTCCTAAGATCGCTTTGTGAAAGGGGCCATGGAACCCGGCTGTTGTACAGAGGAAGTCGGAATCATCAACTCTGGTATTTATACTTGTCACAAGCCAACTCTCCTTTGCGCCATTGCCCAAGACTCGAACTGGTTTCGTCAGGCCACACTTTGGTGTTTACTTTTCACAACTTTAGAGATACAATCGAACATGATCTTTCTACACTTGCAAAATCTTTCTGGGGTTGGATTCGTTTGGACTAGGGAGTCCAGCCGCGATGCCTAAAACGACTCCCCAGTCAGCTTGACTCTGTCAACTAACCATTACTCTCTCGAACGTTATGTCGATTCTGCTAGGTAATGCACAAGTATTACAATGTAAAGGCACTGCTGCTGGACTCCTCTTAGAAGACATGTACTAATATTATTTTACAAAACACAGTTTACACGAAAACATACAAATCAAAGACTGTATGATGTTGTATTATGTATTACTTGTCTTCTATGCAGACAGAATCACGAATACAGAGTTAGGTTTAAGTTAAGTAGGAGACTAATGGCTGTACTTGATTGATAAATAATGCCTAATAATGAAAACTTAATTCATTTACATGTACTTATTATATACCCGGCTTTGAATTCATGTACATGTAAGCACTTGCAAGCAAGTGTGACCTGTCAAACTGAAACGCTCGTCAATATGGTAGAAATGGCCTTAGGGTGGCCTTGGGAATTCTTTGGGGTGGACATGAAACCCTCGCTGTGGTAGTTGTACCCCTTGCACAGCTGTTGCTGTTGTAGTAGCATATCTATATAATTATGTAAAACAATATGTCAAGCACACCGAAAGGCTTGCACCAGTCTGCTCTGATTTCAGAAAAAGCACGTCAGTCACTTTTACAACTACAAGGCAGAACTGAAGGAATCCCATGAAAGCGAAAAACATTTACACACATTTTATTAAACCAAACAATATCGTCATATGCATTAAATTCGATTAGCATTCTGTATTAGTTTTGCATAGAGCTACTACAGACATTATATACACGAGCTGTGCAATGTACGAGTACCGAAAGATGCTTGTCGTAAAAGGCGACTAACGGGATCGGGTCTAGACTGGGTTATTTACAGACCGCCGTCATGTAGCATGAATATTGCTGAGTGCAGCGTTTAACAACAAACCAACCAATCAACAAACGATAGATCGAGGGTCCCTATGAGCGTGACGCACCCGACCACTTTCGCGACTTTCAATATTTGATTTAAGGTATAAAATGTTAAGCTTGGTGAAATGAAGTCAGCTTATTTATCTGGACAGATATCTACGACTTACTATGGATTCAACGCGTATTTTGTGACCTGGCTTCCGAAGGTGCTTGTTCATGAATGAACATACACGACTGCACGCCCTGATCACTCAAAGTGAACAGTTCCGGTACAAATCATTCGAAAACGCCGTGGTGCCCAAAACATGTCAAATGTGAACAATAACGTAATTCCGTATAGATCTCTAGTGTGAAACCCTGTGAACTGATCACGCTTGTCTTTTCCATTTCCGATGATGACGTTGCCCTTTGTTCGAAGCTGTGACTGACATGTGAGCAGACTTGAGTTTGTTCATTTGCACATCTTCAGTATAGACTCATACATTGAACATAAACGTCTCTGTTATTGAAAGTTAACCATTTTATGACACATGTTTCACTAAATGTGTTGACTTGTCAAAAATGAAACATGTGAAGAACATACGAAATTTGTTGAATAAGATTTGAGGAATTACATCTCTCTGGCCTGTGTCAGATTTACCAGTTTGAGCTCTGGGTAGAAGAGTGCATTGTTGCGTTGTATTTAGTGAATTAATCTACGTTTTCGCAGAAATACTTAAACTTATTTTCAAGTGGGCTCTTTTCATCTCAAATGATTCTATAACCAAAGTACAAATTCTTGCTTTACTGAGAATGAAAACAAATTTTGGATCGTTTCGTTAGAAAATAAAATCATTTGTTGTTGTGGGTGTCGTTTTTTTTAAACCAACGTGTTTCAACAGTAAGTAAAAAAAACTCTTTGTAATCTATTTCATTTGATTGCGGGCACCAACAATTATTCAAATCGATGGGTTGATACGGTCATCCCAGTCGTTTTAGGCGGCGCTATTTGCTGTGCAGAGTCGCGTCCCCTAGGCGTGCCAGTAAACTTTATGATCGCACTATACACATGTATCACTTGGGGATTTTCCCCCACATCAAGACTCACACGCTGTGATATTACCGAAAAACCGTTCAAAGCGGCGTCAAACAAAACCTCACTCGTGATATCCCTTTTAAGAGTGAGTACGGTTTAACGCCGCTTGTAGCAATATTCCAGCAATATCACGGCGGGGGACACCAAAAATGGACTTCACACGTTGTACCTATGTCGGGAATCGAACGCGGGTCTTCGGTGTGACGGGCGTAAGCTTTAAATACTAGGCTACCCAACCGCACTGACATCCCTTATGACAAACGACGCTTGGTAAATCAATATCATATTTCACAATAATGTTGTAACGACGTCTATATACTTAATACATCAAACTTCAGATATCCGAGGACCCTTTAACCAAAAGGCTAATCTCCTTCTTTACAGACGTGTGTTTGAGCATTTGTAACTGTTGTGACTAGGTTCGATTCCTGGGTGCATCCATCTAAACCCAAATATCATGTTTAGTATAGATTTTGAAAATAAGCAATACTAAACATACAACACCGTGCCATGTACTGCAGACCCACACCTTCAAACTAACACGGGGCTGATGACAGAGACACAAACACCGGGGGCGATATTCTTCGCCGGCTCACCTCTAGACGCAGACACAATTGTTTTCGCCCAGATTGGACTCAATTGTCATTATATGTGGCAGACATGTCCTGCAAGTGCGGGACCCTATTGATTTAAACTGACAGCAAACGTTGCGTTTATTACGGCAGGTCGATGTCCACTCACGACCAGTTCGAGGAGTATTTTCAACTCGACCCTGCTGACTATAAGACAGTGTTTCGAAGAATGACAAGCTCGTTGCAACCTTTGAACAATTTTCGCCGTTCTGATACTGCTTTAGAATTACGTTTCCGCCCGATTCACAAAGATCATCAGGTTTCCCCATCAGGTTTCCCCATCAGGTTTCCACATCGTACCGTAAAAGATTTCCGAACATTAGCAGACGACGTGATTGCCACGTGACCATCACGCACATCACATGACTGAATTTGGTAAGGATACGTAGGTTTTTAAATGAACGACGGCGCAACATTTTTCACACGTCATTGAAAGACATAAGTGCAAGATGTGAAGATGCATGCATACCAATATCGCCACCCGTTGTATATGTGGACGACAGCCGTGGAACACAGTTTGCCTGTTGACTACGGTAAAGGGATACTTAGACAATGGCGCTATAGAGACTGTACGTTTCCTTGTAATACGTCACAAGTCTATGGAACTTACAACTATGCATACCAAAAGACTGTTACTTACCCTGCCTGCAGTTACAACATCTCAAAACGCATGAAATGAGATGAAAGTCAAAGACAGTACTTACATTTGACAGCCACAAGTGCTGTCGTTAATGAAATACAGCTCTTTGATCAAGCCCAAGTTAAACTATGACGCCATTTTAAAAACGATCACAACTGATATTGGGCCTTGTCTACCCATGGAAATTATGTAGGATACTCAAATACACTTTAACAGGTGGCTCGAAGAAATTAACTGTTGACAAATTTAACCGCAATTTTAGGCACTGAGTTCCACTAGAAGACATAAATTTGTCCCTCAACCTAAACTATATGTGTGCATCGAATACAGGACAATAGCATTTACAAACCCAAAACGATTGTACGCGTGTTTTTGCAGGTGAACAATTTACTTTCCTTTGTATGTGTTTGTGACGAGTGCCATCGGTTGGGCAGGATACGCTCAACTTTTTGCGAACACCTCGTATCATCACGTGAATCGTGATTCATAACCACAAGCCCATGATGTAGTCGGAATTGTGCAATCGACCCTGCTTATAGCAGAGATTGCTTATGAATATTGAAAGGCTTTTGTCGCTTTCATTGCGATGAATGAACTGGCCGTTGTTTAAACAGATTTGATTGCAAATGATTAATTTCTTCTCTCCCAATTATTGTTCACGTTAATATTATTTGTTTACATATAAATGCATTTAATCTTTCCACACAAATGTTCACATAAAGTACAGCCATAGATATAATGCATGAAATACAACCAACTAACCCTTGCACAGATAATTTAAACGTGACGTGACATTTATTTTACGAACAGCATCATTTAATCAGAATTTTTAGTTTTAATCAAACATTTTATGCACAATCATGAGGTATTTGCTTGAAACATGTAGTAGGTTTCAATATGGACCTTAGCATGTAATCTGAAACGATACAACGTCGCTAAGGCCGCTTTCCATTAAACTGTCAGCAATGACGTTCCTGTAATGTGTACATAATACAATCATGAAAATCACTGAGTCATTTTCAATTCATTATTATTCCTTGTGATATTTGAATGTATTGATGCAATCTCGTTAATTTCAAGCCTGTCTGACATCCGTCTAGATAGAAAAAAACATTTGACGATTCGACCTTACTTCCCTAATTTTAAGAACAATTATTTTTTACTTTCTAGACATTAATTAACAAATTTAATGTAAACATATATAAATGTATTAGGAAGACTTACAGTATATCACACCACATTGTATTAATCTTAGAATGGTGGCTGGATGGATATTAAGGTTTTCGGCTTAGCTGGTGTAGTGTCACTAGAGGTTGATCTCCACAAGCAGCCTAGCGCCAAACTATGCCATGCTCCCGACACGTCACAGTGACGTCATAGTTTGCACCTTCTCGGTCGCTGTGTCGCCGGTCAGGGCATTTCATGACTGTTAGTGAGGCGTGTCGCTTGTGTTAGGACGAAATCGGTTTGGTAAGTTTATCAGTTTATACTTTAATAATCCTTTAGGAACATAGATGGACGAATTATTACATGTAGATAGAGTGATGTTCGACAGTATGAATGAATGAGTTGTTTGCTTCACAATGTTTTGGGGATCAACAAATGTCTGGATGTAAACATTTCAACATGGCGTTTCAACCGATAGGAATATATGCCTGTAGGTGTCAACCTTTGAACTGATAGCAATTGAAAACGAGCAAACGAAATGAGACTGTTCTAATTCGGGCCAGTCAAGTGTTGGATGTATTGTTCGTTCATATTTTTTAAAAAGTTGTTCTGAATCATAGAATAGCTGAAATTCCCTCTGGTAGTCGCCATTTCAGTCTTTGTCACCATGTACGTCTATTTCCATTATGTTTGTAAGCCTTATTCATTTTAAACCAAACACAGTAAAAACATGAAGTACTGTTGTGTCGGCAACAGTGTTTGCCTCAGATAGTAAGCTGAGCTGTTATGATTGCCATACTGTCGGCAACACTCGGTATGTTTAAATTATGGCAGTGCTACAAATAGTTTGCCTGATCCGGATTTAGGCCTACAACTGTGTTGTACACGCGCTGAATCAAGTAGACCTGTTGCTCGTTGTTACATCACTGACATATTAATCTGTATCATGTCGTATGTTTAGGTTTGATTATTAAAGGAATTAACGAAAATAACAAACATGGTATACCCCGACACACCAAACGATATATAGGCCTATATATCTGCGTAAAATAATCACTTTAATTAGATCTACATAATCAGACTTCATACAGGCTTGAAAAGGCCTTGAATGTGAAGGTCACTCTTGAAAAGCCTTGGTTTTTAGTTTATGTATTGAAAAGCCTTGAATGTCACCAGCACAGCTTGGAAAGCGTTGAATTTGTACCTTTTGACATTAACTTGTATAATAACAAACAATTTGGCAGTGTGTCATTTCTTTTTCCAAAAGATGTTAAAATACGCGTTTGGCTGGCACGTTGCTGACAGGTGTCGTCATGGTTAAGCTGCAAAATCTGATTAAATATCCTCGTAATCAGCATGGTAACTCGACAATTCTCTTTAAGTGAGTGGAACAACAAATAATTTTACCATAGGTCGCCACAACACTCTACATGTAGTACTGTTATTCCAGTGTTATTTTAGAGTTTCTGCAACAACTGTCAGATGCAATATGGACAAAGAGAAGCCACTTTTCTATGTGTGTAAAATATCCATTATCGAAATAAAATTAAAAATAGACGTTAAAATTCATAAAAAAAAATCTCCATAAAACACTGGTGGGAGCCATATTTTTCTGGTTAAAATATAATCCGGTGTGCATTGGGTCCCACAGACAACAACTACCCAGGTACTATTTGAATACACAGGAATAACAAAGAAGGCAGTGAAACTCAGAACGCAATGTTCAGTATTTGACCTGCATGTACCATCAAGGTTTGCTATTGATATTATGCTGCAACGAAATAACCATGTGATAACAATTCCACCCACGATTAATGAATTCAAACTAAATACTAATCATTCCATCAATTGAAATTATGAGAAGAAACATTTAGATAGCTGATGTTAAAACTCAGTGTGAGAAATTGGCACTGATTCTATAGTCCTTGCCAAACTGCCTTTATTAAGGGTTTTGCTACATGTTATCAGTGTAAGGATCTTTGGACTAAACCAGTTAGTTTCTAGGCCTATAGCTGTTTCAAACATTACGGGGTTTACCAATATAACGAATTACAAATTATGTTTTTCCTTTTAGTTTTAGATTTGATTTTACTTTGAGTGAAGTGACAGTAATGTTTAATGTATGTTGCATGTTTGGGTCCCAAAATTGAATAACAATAACAGTGCACAGCTTAATACACTTAGATTCAAAGTTTAGAAATTGGACTCGGAAGTGTGTTTTTTTTCTTAAAAGACACGCAACGCAGATGAGCAACAATCTAAATCTAAATCTGATTGAAGGGATTTGTCAGTCACTAAACTAGGTGTAGTTTTACCTCTGATATAACAAATGTATTGTAATCTAATTCTTCCGTGAATATCTTAAAAGGCAACACATTTGTGCAAAACGCAAATGTCTGTGGCAAGTATTTCTGAACAGCATATTCTTTGTTTCAGCCTCGACTGAACCGAGTAATATCCCGAGCCAGAGCGAGAGCGTTTCACATTACCAACTGACGACACAAGAGTCTGATCAACATGGTAGGTGGGAGAAGCCAGCATGTGGTAGATACTGTCACTGTCCGACTTTGTGCAGGTGTGGCCACATCATCACGTAACAAATTAGCCGGAAACCCCACAACCCTGCATATAAACAGTCTCTTCAATTAACAGGTTGATAAATTCAATCCAATATTATCTTCTTAATTTCAAACAAGTCGCCAATTGCACTCATAGTTCTACCATAAAACTCAATCCAATAAACGTGTATAGACACGCAGCGTCGATGAACAACAATCCCAATTTGTCGAATGGCAATAACGTGTCTGCCGACAGTATATATAATGCCTATGTGATGTATATAGATTTCTGAACATCATATTCTGTGTTTCAGCCTCCAGTGACCAGAGTCGAGTGACATCGAGTCCGAGCGAAAGAGTTTGGCGGCACCCAGCGAAGAACCAAGCAGGTGGTAGTTCACTCCTCAAACCTTCATTCAAACAGTTTCTACGATTAACCCGTCATATAGCTGGAATATTGCTGAGTACGGCGTAAAACAACAAACAGGCTGACATAAACCAGTTCAGTCCATCAAACGTTAACACTCGCCAGCCACACAGAATAATGTTACAACTACTGGATGTGACAGAAAGATTTTAAACATTGACCACATAATCCTTGATTACATGAACCAGCTGTCGTCCTTCCCCTTGATCCTTGTGTTGTCAGCCATGTTGGAAGTGGTTGATGTCGTACCGTGTCAAGTGTCACCACGTTGAGGTGTGAACCATGTAGATGTATGACGAGGGTGTCTGGAAGTGTACAGAGTTTACTTTGTGTTACAGCGACTCCATCACCAGCAGGCTGCAAGGACCTCCATGTCGCCAGCTGGGCCGGGAACCTGGAGGAGGTGAAGCGGATCCTGTCTCAGGGCGTGGACGTCGACTGTAGGTGGGGATGGAGGCAGACACCGGTGATGATTGCAGCATGGTGGGGACAGAGAGACGTGGTGGAGCTCCTGGTGAGTGAAGGGGCCGATGTGTCACTGGTGGACGGGTACGGTCGCAACACCCTTCACTACGCCTGTATGAGAGGAGACATGGAGACGGTGAAGTTTGTGCTGTCTCTGCACGTGGTGGACATCGACGCCAGGGACAACGACGGGCGGACGGCGGCCGACCTGGCGAGACTCGGGGGACGTACGCGACTGTTGGATCTCCTCGTGTCCCGCGGCGCTCAGTGACGTCAGTGTCGTGTTTGTGTGGACGGTGGGGGGAGACCTGACAGTGACGTGGTGTGCCGTTCACGTCGTCGTGTGTACATATGTCTTTATTTACGTGAAACTGTTTGTTGTTTTGAGAGATGAATAAAACTTGTAAAAACTTTATCAGACATTTTGTCATTTGTTGTGTTTGGAACTTCGCATCATCAGGTTAACTGAGTGTAAATAGAGATGATGTGTGATTGGTATGTAAGCACCGCACCTCGTGATATACTCATGCATGTCGTTATATATTTCTGTGTTAGTTTTACGCCATAAGTTTGTAATTAATCGTGAAAAACACACAAAAACCTGTTTGTTTACATCTCGCTGCACTCGGTGACGTCAGACCCAGACGAGGTTCGCCCAGCTGACGAGGTTCGCCCAGCTGACGTGGCGCCAAATGTACAATGACAGTGACGTCACACTGTCGATGACGTCACGGCATTCCGGCTTAGGTCTTAACACTAAAGCTGCCGGCTGTTTTCTCTGCTAAATACGATATCGGTAATTCACAGGGCAGCACAATGCTGGCTTCACGACATATGCAAGTACAGCACAGGCCTCATGTTGGCGATATAGATTAACAAATGGAGATATGTTGCATATTATTGCTGCTGAAATTTAAAAAGAAATATTTCTGATTGTCGAGATATTTATTTTCTCGCTCACGTTTCACCATTTCAATCAAGCTACTTCCCAGCGCGTGACACCTTCTTTACACTCTCGTCTTACGACTGACCAGATTCCCCAGATGAGTTCAGAGCTATAGATAGGGTTTGGGTTATTTGTTGTTTTTCACCCAGGGGCAGGATGCCAGAGGGATATATATGTCTCTCCTTTTCAAACCTCACTTGGAAGTCGAATAAAATTCAAAATACATCAGCCACGCAGAAACACTTCACAGTTTTGTATACTGTGAACTTTCTGCCATATAAGATAGTGTTTACAAAATTACGTTTCACATGTACCGGTAATGAAACGCCTGTAACATTACACGTATTTCAAACTCAGCTGTGATACATACATCCTTGAATTCCTCATACATTTTAGAATCAAATGACACATGGTCTCTGTCACCAATACAAAGTGGCGAGATCAAATCAAACAAATTAGGTTAGGTGTGAAAACACCGCTGTGCTCGAAACACTGCACTGGTTCGAAATGTAAACAAAGCAAAATACATATTTTACAGCGTAGCGTTTCCCCCTATTTTGAGCTATCCATTCGTCTATTCGTTCAGGATATGCATCTGAAGAGAATCATAGGAAGAATTAGGGAATTAAAAATTTATACATCGCTATGATTTGATATTTTCAACAGAAATTGTCAAAGCTACCGTCCAGTGTGACGCCATGACTGACGCAATATCACGCACAATGACAACGGTATTTATCGGAATTTCTGACTATTTCCGTTGGTTTCAATGAAAATATAACAACAAATAACAGTAAACAGATTGTCAGAATGTTTCTGATTACTTACAGGTCACATGTATGTATATACGATCCGTGAATCAACGAAAGCCACCTCGTACAATCCCGCGTACTGTTGTAAGTGAACACGTCAATTTGTAAAAGTCAGTCACCAGTAGTGATGTCATAAGTCAACATTGTTGTACATATTTGGTAATTTCTTAAGGGGAAGGCCCTTGAATGAAAGCACACACGATCATTGTATCCTGTTGTTTACAGTTTCAAGTGTGATGTAGTATATAGTAGTATATGGTATCATACGTAAATATAGGCCACAACATGTATGAATGAACCTTCGATAATCTCGTGTTTGTTTGAACATTGTTTACATAAGGAATTGATTAGTTTATAGTGTCGACTACGATATTTCTTTCCTTTGGACAAGTGTTACAAGGTGAAATGTAAATGTAACTGCAACATGTACGTATTTGTGGGGAGTGTAATGGTCAATATTATAAATTCATATAAACAATTTCAATGAATAGCCGTTTCATTTTATTTTAAAATTAAAACTGAATATATTAATTTAACCAAATGGATAATAATTTTCGTTAAATATACGCACACATTTCCCGGAAAATTGTCTTGGTCTTGGAATTGTTTTTTTAGGTCCTTAGATATGCATAACAGTGATATCTCACGATTCACAGGTGCGCGTTGTCACAAACGTTTGACGAATAATTTCTCTCGTTTTGCATTATATAATCTCAAGGTTCATCTTTTTCTAAATATTGTGATCACAGGACATTAAACTGTTTACTTTATTTCTCCGAGAAGTGTAAAAAGTAATTAGAGGAGCTATATATATCAATCAAAAAACCAGTGTCGTCTTTCTCCGACGTTGTCAAAGACATAAAACCAGCCATGACGTCAAATAGAATGGTGTCATTGTTTTAGTATTTCATTACATTTGATCACAAGGCTAGTGCTCCATTAATAATGGTGCAACATAAGCTAAATTACACTTGCACAGTCAGAAGAAAGTTGTAATCTAAGGACTAATTTACAGCTTAGATAGGGCCATTCATTTCGCTATTGATTCTTTTTTTATGAAGTACATTTTCTTCATTTCTTACGGTAATATAAGGGAGTATACAGTTTGGTTACTCGTAAATAAAATGAAAATATACTGTCCCTACCCACAGCTAATTCTCACCAGGTGACCTGAGTTTAAATAAACTGGAACTAAGCATAGCTGAGTTATGCCCACTTTTCTTTTTACGTGTGTAACCTCTCTGCCGCCTTTTGACGTCATAGAGAAAAAGCAGTTTTCGTCATTTACGGCAGGCTACTTTTTGCATTGAATGTATGTCCTTATACATACGCATATAACTCTTTTGATATATATTTATGTCGTTCAGATATTAGGCAGAATTTTGTTCGCTCACAGTTTCTGTAAAGCTGCTAAATAAAACAAAAAACGTTGCACAGTACTTTTACCATTGTTAGATAAAAAGCGGCGAAATTTCCTGAATAATTGTTCGGACAACATTTAGCAGAATCTTTTGTTGAAACCGGCGTAATATCTGCAGTTAAATTAACACCATCAGATAGGAAATATAATCCTCTGTGTAATCTTATAGCCGGAGGTAAATCCAGTCCCGCATGAGCGCAATTGTCGCACAACCTTCACTTTTCCGATCTTAGGAAAATGTGCGTCAGACAAGAAAACTCGGCATCCAGCGGGTAATGTTGATTGCGTATCCACAAGTTTTAAGATACAATATGTATAACGTATTCTGACGAGGCACGATGTGCTTTTCATTTGGCATCTATCAGTTTGTCGAAAAAGCTTTTCCGAATGTAACGGACGTTAAGTGAATTTGGCGATCGGCTGATACACAATCATGTTATCTTACAGTTGTAAGATATGCAATCGTTTTATCTAATAGTTATGAGCATAAATTTTACTTAAAGAGCATATTTATGGTTTTTGTTGCGTATTTGATACGCTAGAATTTGAATTGTCTGCGTATTTAAGTTTATTTAATGCGTGTTTACGCAAATACACAGCTCATCTCGAGCTCTGGAATTTACCTTTTTCTTTGTTTAATCAGATTGGATCGAGATTGCAAACAAACATAAAATCACTATCGCGCTAAGCTTGCGTGGCGTACCAACATTGGAACCACTTTTATAAAATCACCCAACTTCCCCCTTACATTCCTACTGTACCAATTACATGATAGTTGATTCGAAGTAGAATTCAAATTGACGAGGCAATAATAATTAGCTGGGGTAAGTGTATATTCGGCGTCACGGAAGTTATCACTTGTTTATAAACAAAATGGTCAATCGGTTGCCTATCTCATTAAGATCAGATCTTAGTTTTCACCTGATGTATAACAGTTACAGAACATACACATCCACTACTGGTGCACATCCTTGTTATTCCCTGTCAGTCTCAACACCTGATGTATAACAGCTACAGAACATACATATCCACTACTGGTGCACATCCTTGTTATTCCCTGTCAGTCTCAATACCTGCTGTATAACAGCTACAGAACATCCACATCCACTACTGGTGCACATCCTTGTTATTCCCTGTCAGTCTCAGCACCTGATGTAAAACAGCTACAGAACATCCACTACTAGTGCACATCCATGTTATTCCCTGTCAGTCTCCACACCTGATGTATAACAGCTACAGAACATACACATCCACTACTGGTGCACATCCTTGTTATTCCCTGTCAGTCTCAACACCTGGTGTATAACAGCTACAGAACATACACATCCACTACTGGTGCACATCCTTGTTATTCCCTGTCAGTCTCAACACCTGATGTATAACAGCTACATAACATACACATCCACTACTGGTGCACATCCTTGTTATTCCCTGTCAGTCTCAACACCTGATGTATAACAGCTGCAGAACATACACATCCACTACTGGTGCACATCCTTGTTATTCCCTGTCAGTCTCAGCACCTGGTGTATAACAGCTACAGAACATACACATCCACTACTGGTGCACATCCTTGTTATTCCCTGTCAGTCTCAATACCTGATGTATAACAGCTACACAACATACACATCCACTACTGGTGCACATCCTTGTTATTCCCTGTCAGTCTCAATACCTGATGTATAACAGCTACAGAACATACACATCCACTACTGGTGCACATCCTTGTTATTCCCTGTCAGTCTCAATACCTGATGTATAACAGCTACAGAACATACACATCCACTACTGGTGCACATCCGTGTTATTCCCTGTCAGTCTCAATACCTGATGTATAACAGCTACAGAACATACACATCCACTACTGGTGCACATCCGTGTTATTCCCTGTCAGTCTCAATACCTGATGTATAACAGCTACAGAACATACACATTCACTACTAGTGCACATCCTTGTTATTCCCTGTCAGTCTCAATACCTGATGTATAACAGCTACAGAACATCCACATCCACTACTGGTGCACATCCTTGTTCTTCCCTGTCAGTCTCAGCACCTGATGTAAAACAGCTACAGAACATCCACTACTAGTGCACATCCATGTTATTCCCTGTCAGTCTCCACACCTGATGTATAACAGCTACAGAACATACACATCCACTACTGGTGCACATCCTTGTTATTCCCTGTCAGTCTCAACACCTGATGTATAACAGCTGCAGAACATACACATCCACTACTGGTGCACAACCTTGTTATTCCCTGTCAGTCTCAACACCTGATGTATAACAGCTACAGAACATACACATCCACTACTGGTGCACATCCTTGTTATTCCCTGTCAGTCTCCACACCTGATGTATAACAGCTACAGAACATACACATCCACTACTGGTGCACATCCTTGTTATTCCCTGTCAGTCTCAACACCTGATGTATAACAGCTACAGAACATACACATCCACTACTGGTGCACATCCTTGTTATTCCCTGTCAGTCTCAACACCTGATGTATAACAGCTACAGAACATACACATCCACTACTGGTGCACATCCTTGTTATTCCCTGTCAGTCTCAACACCTGATGTATAACAGCTGCACAACATACACATCAACTACTGGTGCACATCCTTGTTATTTCCTGTCAGTCTCAACACCTGATGTATAACAGCTGCACAACATACACATCCACTACTGGTGCACATCCTTGTTATTCCCTGTCAGTCTCAGCACCTGATGTATAACAGATACAGAACATACACATCCACTACTGGTGCACATCCTTGTTATTCCCTGTCAGTCTCAACACCTGATGTATAACAGCTACAGAACATACACATCCACTACTGGTGCACCTCCTTGTTATTCCGTCAGGCTCAACACATGATGTATAACAGCTGCACAACATACACATCCACTACTGGTGCACATCCTTGTTATTTCCTGTCAGTCTCAACACCTGATGTATAACATCTACAGAACATACACATCCACTACTGGTGCACATCCTTCTTATTTCCTGTCAGTCTCAGCACCTGATGTATAACAGCTACAGAACATACACATCCACTACTGGTGCACATCCTTGTTATCCCCGGCCAGTCTCAACACCTGATGTATAACAGCTGCAGAACATACACATCCACTACTGGTGCACATCCTTGTTATTCCCTGTCAGTCTCAACACCTGATGTATAACAGCTGCAGAACATACACATCCACTACTGGTGCACATCCTTGTTATTCCCTGTCAGTCTCAACACCTGATGTATAACAGCTGCAGAACATACACATCCACTACTGGTGCACATCCTTGTTATCCCCTGTCAGTCTCCACACCTGATGTATAACAGCTGCAGAACATACACATCCACTACTGGTGCACATCCTTGTTATTCCCTGTCAGTCTCAGCACCTGGTGTATAACAGCTACAGAACATACACATCCACTACTGGTGCACATCCTTGTTATTCCCTGTCAGTCTCAACACCTGATGTATAACAGCTACACAACATACACATCCACTACTGGTGCACATCCTTGTTATCCCCTGTCAGTCTCAGCACCTGATGTATAACAGCTACAGAACATACATATCCACTACTGGTGCACATCCTTGTTATTCCCTGTCAGTCTCAATACCTGATGTATAACAGCTACAGAACATACACATCCACTACTGGTGCACATGATGGTTATTCCCTGTCAGTCTCATCACCTGATGTATAACAGCTACAGAACATACACATCCACTACTAGTGCACATCCGTGTTATTCCCTGTCAGTCTCAATACCTGATGTATAACAGCTACAGAACATACACATCCACTACTGGTGCACATCCTTGTTATTCCCTGTCAGTCTCAACACCTGATGTATAACAGCTACAGAACATACACATCCACTACTGGTGCACATCCTTGTTATTCCCTGTCAGTCTCAGCACCTGATGTAAAACAGCTACAGAACATACACATCCACTACTAGTGCACATCCATGTTATTCCCTGTCAGTCTCCACACCTGATGTATAACAGCTACAGAACATACACATCCACTACTGGTGCACATCCTTGTTATTCCCTGTCAGTCTCAACACCTGTTGTATAACAGCTGCACAACATACACATCCACTACTGGTGCACAACCTTGTTATTCCCTGTCAGTCTCAACACCTGATGTATAACAGCTACAGAACATACACATCCACTACTGGTGCACATCCTTGTTATTCCCTGTCAGTCTCCACACCTGATGTATAACAGCTACAGAACATACACATCCACTACTGGTGCACATCCTTGTTATTCCCTGTCAGTCTCAGCACCTGGTGTATAACAGCTACAGAACATACACATCCACTACTGGTGCACATCCTTGTTATTCCCTGTCAGTCTCAGCACCTGGTGTATAACAGCTACAGAACATACACATCCACTACTGGTGCACATCCTTGTTATTCCCTGTCAGTCTCAGCACCTGGTGTATAACAGCTACAGAACATACACATCCACTACTGGTGCACATCCTTGTTATTCCCTGTCAGTCTCAGCACCTGGTGTATAACAGCTACAGAACATACACATCCACTACTGGTGCACATCCTTGTTATTCCCTGTCAGTCTCAACACCTGTTGTATAACAGCTGCACAACATACACATCCACTACTGGTGCACAACCTTGTTATTCCCTGTCAGTCTCAACACCTGATGTATAACAGCTACAGAACATACACATCCACTACTGGTGCACATCCTTGTTATTCCCTGTCAGTCTCCACACCTGATGTATAACAGCTACAGAACATACACATCCACTACTGGTGCACATCCTTGTTATTCCCTGTCAGTCTCAGCACCTGGTGTATAACAGCTACAGAACATACACATCCACTACTGGTGCACATCCTTGTTATTCCCTGTCAGTCTCAGCACCTGGTGTATAACAGCTACAGAACATACACATCCACTACTGGTGCACATCCTTGTTATTCCCTGTCAGTCTCAGCACCTGGTGTATAACAGCTACAGAACATACACATCCACTACTGGTGCACATCCTTGTTATTCCCTGTCAGTCTCAGCACCTGGTGTATAACAGCTACAGAACATACACATCCACTACTGGTGCACATCCTTGTTATTCCCTGTCAGTCTCAGCACCTGGTGTATAACAGCTACAGAACATACACATCCACTACTGGTGCACATCCTTGTTATTCCCTGTCAGTCTCAGCACCTGATGTATAACAGATACAGAACATACACATCCACTACTGGTGCACATCCTTGTTATTCCCTGTCAGTCTCAACACCTGATGTATAACAGCTACAGAACATACACATCCACTACTGGTGCACCTCCTTGTTATTCCGTCAGGCTCAACACATGATGTATAACAGCTGCACAACATACACATCCACTACTGGTGCACATCCTTGTTATTTCCTGTCAGTCTCAACACCTGATGTATAACATCTACAGAACATACACATCCACTACTGGTGCACATCCTTCTTATTTCCTGTCAGTCTCAGCACCTGATGTATAACAGCTACAGAACATACACATCCACTACTGGTGCACATCCTTGTTATCCCCGGCCAGTCTCAACACCTGATGTATAACAGCTGCAGAACATACACATCCACTACTGGTGCACATCCTTGTTATTCCCTGTCAGTCTCAACACCTGATGTATAACAGCTGCAGAACATACACATCCACTACTGGTGCACATCCTTGTTATTCCCTGTCAGTCTCAACACCTGATGTATAACAGCTGCAGAACATACACATCCACTACTGGTGCACATCCTTGTTATCCCCTGTCAGTCTCCACACCTGATGTATAACAGCTGCAGAACATACACATCCACTACTGGTGCACATCCTTGTTATTCCCTGTCAGTCTCAGCACCTGGTGTATAACAGCTACAGAACATACACATCCACTACTGGTGCACATCCTTGTTATTCCCTGTCAGTCTCAACACCTGATGTATAACAGCTACACAACATACACATCCACTACTGGTGCACATCCTTGTTATCCCCTGTCAGTCTCAGCACCTGATGTATAACAGCTACAGAACATACATATCCACTACTGGTGCACATCCTTGTTATTCCCTGTCAGTCTCAATACCTGATGTATAACAGCTACAGAACATACACATCCACTACTGGTGCACATGATGGTTATTCCCTGTCAGTCTCATCACCTGATGTATAACAGCTACAGAACATACACATCCACTACTAGTGCACATCCGTGTTATTCCCTGTCAGTCTCAATACCTGATGTATAACAGCTACAGAACATACACATCCACTACTGGTGCACATCCTTGTTATTCCCTGTCAGTCTCAACACCTGATGTATAACAGCTACAGAACATCCACATCCACTACTGGTGCACATCCTTGTTATTCCCTGTCAGTCTCAGCACCTGATGTAAAACAGCTACAGAACATACACATCCACTACTAGTGCACATCCTTGTTATTCCCTGTCAGTCTCCACACCTGATGTATAACAGCTACAGAACATACACATCCACTACTGGTGCACATCCTTGTTATTCCCTGTCAGTCTCAACACCTGATGTATAACAGCTGCAGAACATACACATCCACTACTGGTGCACAACCTTGTTATTCCCTGTCAGTCTCAACACCTGATGTATAACAGCTACAGAACATACACATCCACTACTGGTGCACATCCTTGTTATTCCCTGTCAGTCTCCACACCTGATGTATAACAGCTACAGAACATACACATCCACTACTGGTGCACATCCTTGTTATTCCCTGTCAGTCTCAGCACCTGGTGTATAACAGCTACAGAACATACACATCCACTACTGGTGCACATCCTTGTTATTCCCTGTCAGTCTCAGCACCTGGTGTATAACAGCTACAGAACATACACATCCACTACTGGTGCACATCCTTGTTATTCCCTGTCAGTCTCAGCACCTGGTGTATAACAGCTACAGAACATACACATCCACTACTGGTGCACATCCTTGTTATTCCCTGTCAGTCTCAGCACCTGGTGTATAACAGCTACAGAACATACACATCCACTACTGGTGCACATCCTTGTTATTCCCTGTCAGTCTCAGCACCTGGTGTATAACAGCTACAGAACATACACATCCACTACTGGTGCACATCCTTGTTATTCCCTGTCAGTCTCAACACCTGATGTATAACAGCTGCACAACATACACATCCACTACTGGTGCACATCCTTGTTATTTCCTGTCAGTTTCAACACCTGATGTATAACAGCTACAGAACATACACATCCACTACTGGTGCACATCCTTGTTATTCCCGGCCAGTCTCCACACCTGATGTATAACAGCCAGTCAGAACATGTACCATATTCTATTTGCATGTGTATCTGGTGATATTCTGTTCAAAAGAAAGTAATAACTGATTACATACATTACTTGACAGATGGACAGACGGGGGATAATTAATAAAATAAACATGTAGATTCCTTATGATTTTCTGTATTACAAAGGTTTCACTGACTGGCTCTCTTTTAAATGCAATGTCTGGATGTGAGTGAGTGAGTGAGTGAGTGAGTGAGTGGGTGAGTGGGTGAGTGGGTGGGTGGGTGGGTGGGTGAGTGAGTGAGTGAGTGAGTGAGTTGCCCCTGGCTGTGATACAGAACATTTCGGAATGTCTCCCATAATGCTGCTCCAGGAAACCCTGAGTGTGTAAATATAGGTTATCAGGCGAGTGTGTGGTGTGGATGGTAAATATCCTGCATTAGGAATAAACATTGTATTTAGCGAGCCTTGGCGAGCTAAATACATAGTGTTTATTCCTAATACAGGATATTTACCATCCCCAAAGACACAAGCGTGATAACCTCTTTATCACATAATGTCATTCTTTAATTCTGTGCTTTAAAATCGCGTTCCCTCTCTCACAAACATTACCGAAACATTGCGAGTTTTCCTGGAATGCGCGCATTAATATTTATTACGTCACAGGGTAAGTGATGTTTCAGTCGGACAGTGACAGTAGCCAATTTAGTTCCAACTCAAATCTGTTTCTTATACAGTGGCGAAGCAACATATATGCAAAACAACAGTTGTTTTTAAATGCCTTTCGCGGCAATCCATCGGTCTGTCCGCTAGAGTAACTGCCCTTTGTCAAAGGGAAGCTACTCTAACCCTAGTCTATGAGACATCACGTCAACAGTCAGACATTGTTGACAGTCGGTCTGTCCTGTTATAACGTTAAGAAGTGTAGTCAGATGTACACACAGCGACAAAATGAAACAAGGTAACAATTCAATCATATTTGGGCCAAATCCAACTACTTTAATTTGTGGAGGTTTCAAGCCGCAGAGGTCTACAAGCACAGATATGGCTACTGATCCGCTTGGCTAGGCCTCGTGCCCTCGCAAAATAGTTTCGAAATTTATATCTCCAAAGTTGCCAAAAATGCCTTAGCTACGTCACAGTAAGACACTGAATTTCAGTATATTAGACTGTTCTTTTGATAATGATAGCAATTATCCTTGTAGTTTATCCAGATTCCCGATTGTTAATTCTGACTTGATCGCCGAATGACGAGGGCGACGCCATGTCTGTTTATAAACAGCGAAACATATGAACTTTGATATTTGCATCTCTATCGGCATATGATCCCAACGGATATCGTTTTTATCCATTGGATTTATCCTGCCGAGAAACCTACCCATTATAGATAAATACAAATCTTAATCTATCTACAGATGTCCATTTCTGGTGTCCTCCGACGTGATAATGCTGGAATATTGCTAAAAGTAAAACCATACTCACTCACTCACTCACTCACTCACTCACTTACCTGGGAAAAAACATTACCTTATCTAAAATAGGGAACTGATTGAGACTCAATTTTTTAAGTATGCAAGTATCTGCAAGTAATATGTCATTCGAAGCAATAATATGAAACATAAGGCCAAGTTCTTTTCTTAATATCAATGGAAATAAAACACATTTCAAAGATAAAACATTAATTATAATTATAATGCCTTTGGGAACTTATTGGGTGTGGATTTATTATCAACATCTCGGAAACCGGTGTGAATCCCTGGTACATATCAAAAGACTCCCACTACACAGTTCCTTGGTCCTTCCATACACTCCCACTACACAGTTCCTGGGTGCTTCCACACACTCCCACAACACAGTTCCTGGGTCCTTCCATACACTCCCACAACACAGTTCCTGGGTGCTTCCACACACTCCCACTACACAGTTCCTGGGTGCTTCCACACACTCCCACTACACAGTTCCTAGGTGCTTCCACAGACTCCCACTACACAGTTCCTGGGTGCTTCAACACACTCCCACTACACAGTTCCTGGGTGCTTCCACACACTCCCACTACACAGTTCCTGGGTGCTTCCACACACTCCCACTACACAGTTCCTGGGTGCTTCCACACACTCCCACTACACAGTTCCTGGGTGCTTTAACAGACTCCCACAACACAGTTCCTGGGTGCTTCCACACACTACCACCACACAGTTCCTGGGTGCTTCAACACACTCCCATTACATAGTTCCTGGGTGCTTCCACAGACTCCCACTACACAGTTCCTGGGTGCTTCAACAGACTCCCACTACACAGTTCCTGGGTGCTTCAACAGACTCCCACTACACAGTTACTGGGTGCTTCAACACATTCCCACTACACAGTTCCTGGGTGCTTCCACACACTCCCACTACACAGTTCCTGGGTGCTTCAACAGACTCCCACTACACAGTTCCTGGGTGCTTCAACAGACTCCCACTCACAGTTCCTGGGTGCTTCAACACACTCCCACTACACAGTTCCTGGGTGCTTTCACACACTCCCACAACATAGCTCCTGGGTGCTTTAACACACTTCCACTACACAGTTCCTGGGTGCTTCCACACACTCCCACTACACAGTTACTGGGTGCTTCAACACACTCCCACTACACAGTTCATGGGTGCTTCCACACACTCCCAATACACAGTTCATGGGTGCTTCCACAGACTCCCACTACACAGTTCCTGGGTGCTTTCACCGACTCCCAATACACAGTTCCTGGGTGCTTCCATACACTCCCACTACACAGTTCCTGGGTGCTTCCACAGACTCCCACTACACAGTTCCTGGGTGCTTCCACACACTCCCACTACACAGTTCCTGGGTGCTTCAACAGACTCCCACAACACAGTTCCTGGGTGCTTCCACACACTACCACCACACAGTTCCTGGGTGCTTCAACACACTCCCATTACATAGTTCCTGGGTGCTTCCACACACTAAACAGGCAGCACCTGAGAATAACAGTCTTGACCATCTTAAACAGACTCTACTGGCATAAAAGGCAAAGTCGTGACGAAAATTATTTGATTGGATCACTGAAAATCAGTGATGACACAGGTGCCCATGAACAGATTAAAATATGATTGAACAAATAAAGATTTGCAAACAATATATTAATACTGATTAAAATATATGCTTCTAGATGTAATTAAAAAAGTTTCCAGATGACAAAAATCACGAGTCTTCTTAGAAACCAAGCAAATAGACCTGGGTCATATATCCCTGGGTCTTATATCCCTGGGTCATATAGCACTGGGTCATATATCCCTGGGTCTTATATCCCTGGGTCATATAGCACTTGGTCATATATCCCTGGGTCATATAGCACTGGGTCTTATAGCATTGGGGCATATATCCCTGGGTCTTATAGCACTTGGTCATATATCCCTGGGTCATATATCCCTGGGTCATATAGCACTTGGTCATATATCCCTGGGTCATATAGCACTGGGTCTTATAGCATTGGGTTATATAGCACTGGGTCTTATAGCACTTGGTCATATATCCCTGGGTCATACAGCACTGGGTCATATATCACTCGGTCATATATCCCTGGGTCATATATCATGGGGTCATATAGCACCGGGTCATATATCACCAGGTCATATATCGCTGGGTCATATATCATGGGGTTATATATCAAGCGGGTCATATATCAATGGGTCATATATCACTGGGTCATATATCAACGGGTTATATATCACTGGGTCATATATCACCGGGTCATATATCCCTGGGTTATATATCACCGGGTCATAAATCACGGGGTCATATATCGTTAAGAAGCAGAACACTGTCTTTGACCTTGTCAGGCACAGGAAGTTGTAAGACACTGTCCTTGACACTGCGACCTCCCATGACCCTTGAGATGACCTGGCGGACCTGGAACACAGCCAGGGCGGCAAGTGACCTTGGCTGACACACAGACTCCTGGATGAAGGTCACCAGCTGCTCGTTACGCATAACCTTCAGGTTCCGGGGGTACTTGGTGAACTGTTCCGGGGTGAAGGACGCTCCGGCAGACAGCAGCAGGCGCAGCGTCGGTTCACGACAGTTGAAGATGGACCAGTACATGGCTGTTGTGCCACTGAAACATCGTCAACATCTGTTACCAGGGTAACCACAATAACTAGTTAGCATCACAATTAAAACAATAATGTGTGTACTTCTATTGTCCCAGATGCCACACAGTTCATCCTCAAAGATCTAACACTAGGGATCAGATATTGTAGCACCCACTGGTAGGGATCAGATATTGTAGCACACACTAGGGATCAGATATTGTAGCACCCACTAGGGATCAGATATTGTAGCACCCACTAGGGATCAGATATTTTAGCACCCACTAGGGATCAGATATTGTAGCACCCACTAGGGATCAGATATTGTAGCACCCACTAGGGATCAGATATTGTAGCATCCACTAGGGATCAGATATTGTAGCACCCACTAGGGGTCAGATATTGCAGCACCCACTAGGGATCAGATACTGTACCACCCACTAGGGATCAGATATTGTAGCACCCACTAGGGATCAGATATTGTAGCACCCACTAGCGATCAGATATTGCAGCACCCACTAGCGATCAGATATTGCAGCACCCACTAGCGATCAGATATTGCAGCACCCACTAGCGATCAGATATTGCAGCACCCACTAGGGATCAGATATTGTAGCACCCACTAGCGATCAGATATTGCAGCACCCACTAGGGATCAGATAGTGTAGCACCCACTAGGGATCAGATATTGTAGCACCCACTAGGGATCAGATATTGCAGCACCCACTAGGGATCAGATATTGTAGCACCCACTAGGGATCAGATATTGCAGCACCCACTAGCGATCAGATATTGCAGCACCCACTAGGGATCAGTCATAGACTGTAGGTGTGGGGGGGGGACACAGGGAATCAGATATTGTAGCACCCACTCGGGATCTGTCACAGACTGTAGGGGTGGGTAGGGCACTTGGAATCAGATATTGTAGCACCCACTAGGGATCAGTCATAGACTGTAGGGGTGGGTGGGGCACAGGGAATCAGATATTGTAGCACCCACTAGGGATCAGTCATAGACTGTAGGGGTGGGTGGGACACAGGGAATCAGATATTGTAGCACCCACTAGGGATCTGTCATAGACTGTAGGGGTGGGTGGGGCACAGGGAATCAGATATTGTAGCACCCACTAGGGATCACGTATTGCAGCACCCACTAGGGATCTGTCATAGACTGTAGGGGTGGGTGGGACACAGAGATCAGATATTGTAGCACCCACTAGGGATCAGTCATAGACTGTAGGGGTGGGACACAGGGAATCAGATATTGTAGCACCCACTAGGGATCAGTCATAGACTGTAGGGATGGGTGGGGCACAGGGAATCAGATATTGTAGCACCCACTAGGGATCTGTCATAGACTGTAGGGGTGGGTGGGACACAGGGAATCAGATGTTGTAGCACCCACTAGGGATCTGTCATAGACTGTAGGGGTGGGTGGGGCACAGGGGATCAGATATTGTAGCACCCACTAGGGATCTGTCATAGACTGTAGGGGTGTGTGGGGCACAGGGAATCAGATATTGTAGCACCCACTAGGGATCTGTCATAGACTGTAGGGGTGGGTGGGACACAGAGATCAGATATTGTAGCACCCACTAGGGATCTGTCATAGACTGTAGGGGTGTGTGGGGCACAGGGAATCAGATATTGTAGCACCCACTACGGATCTGTCATAGACTGTAGGGGTGGGTGGGACACAGGGAATCAGATATTGTAGCACCCACTAGGGATCAGTCATAGACTGTAGGGATGGGTGGGACACAGGGAATCAGATATTGTAGCACCCACTAGGGATCAGTCATAGACTGTAGGGGTGGGTGGGACACAGGGAATCAGATATTGTAGCACCCACTAGGGATCTGTCATAGACTGTAGGGATGGGTGGGACACAGGGAATCAGATATTGTAGCACCCACTAGGGATCTGTCATAGACTGTAGGGGTGGGACACAGGGAATCAGATATTGTAGCACCCACTAGGGATCTGTCATAGACTGTAGGGGTGGGTGGGACACAGGGAATCAGATATTGTAGCACCCACTAGGGATCTGTCATAGACTGTAGGGGTGGGTGGGACACAGGGAATCATATATTGTTGCACCCACTAGGGATCAGATATTGTAGCACCCACTAGGGATCTGTCATATACTGTAGGGGTGGGTGGGACACAGGGCATCAGATATTGTAGCACCCACTAGGGATCTGTTATAGACTGTAGGGGTGGGACACAGGGAATTACATATTGTAACACCCACTAGGGATCTGTCACAGACTGTAGGGGTGGGTGGGGCACAGGGAATCAGATATTGTAGCACCCACTAGGGATCTGTCATAGACTGTAGGGGTGGGACACAGGGAATCAGATATTGTAGCACCCACTAGGGATCTGTCATAGACTGTAGGGGTGGGGCACAGGGAATTAGATATTGTAGCACCCACTAGGGATCTGTCATAGACTGTAGGGGTGGGACACAGGGAATCAGATATTGTAGCACCCACTAGGGATCTGTCATAGACTGTAGGGGTGGGGCACAGGGAATCAGATATTGTAGCACCCACTAGGGATCTGTCATAGACTGTAGGGGTGGGACACAGGGAATCAGATATTGTAGCACCCACTAGGGATCTGTCATAGACTGTAGGGGTGGGACACAGGGAATCAGATATTGTAGCACCCACTAGGGATCTGTCATAGACTGTAGGGGTGGGGCACAGGGAATTAGATATTGTAGCACCCACTAGGGATCTGTCATAGACTGTAGGGGTGGGACACAGGGAATCAGATATTGTAGCACCCACTAGGGATCTGTCATAGACTGTAGGGGTGGGGCACAGGGAATCAGATATTGTAGCACCCACTAGGGATCTGTCATAGACTGTAGGGGTGGGACACAGGGAATCAGATATTGTAGCACCCACTAGGGATCTGTCATAGACTGTAGGGGTGGGACACAGGGAATCAGATATTGTAGCACCCACTAGGGATCTGTCATAGACTGTAGGGGTGGGGCACAGGGAATTAGATATTGTAGCACCCACTGGGGATCTGTCATCAACTGTAGGGGTGGGTGGGACACAGGGAATCAGATATTGTAGCACCCACTAGGGATCTGTCATAGACTGTAGGGGTGGGACACAGGGAATCAGATATTGTAGCACCCACTAGGGATCTGTCACAGACTGTAGGGGTGGGTGGGACACAGGGAATCAGATATTGCAGCACCAACTAGGGATCTGTCATAGACTGTAGGGGTGGGGCACAGGGAATCAGATATTGTAGCACCCACTAGGGATCTGTCATAGACTGTAGGGGTGGGGCACAGGGAATCAGATATTGTACCCTCACTAGGGATCTGTCATAGACTTTAGGGGTGGGACACAGGGAATCAGATAGTGTAGCACCCACTAGGGATCTGTCATAGACTGTAGGGGTGGGTGGGACACAGGGAATCAGATATTGTAGCACCCACTAGGGATCAGTCATAGACTGTATGGGTGGGTGGGACACAGGGAATCAGATATTGTACCCTCACTAGGGATCTGTCATAGACTTTAGGGGTGGGACACAGGGAATCAGATAGTGTAGCACCCACTAGGGATCTGTCATAGACTGTAGGGGTGGGTGGGACACAGGGAATCAGATATTGTAGCACCCACTAGGGATCTGTCATAGACTGTAGGGGTGGGTGGGACACAGGGAATCAGATGTTGTAGCACCCACTAGGGAACTGTCATAGACTGTAGGGGTGGGTGGGACACAGGGGATCAGATATTGTAGCACCCACTAGGGAACTGTCATAGACTGTAGGGGTGGGTGGGACACAGGGGATCAGATATTGTAGCACCCACTAGGGATCAGATATTGTAGCACCCACTAGGGATCAGTCACAGACTGTAGGGATGGGTGGGACACAGGGAATCAGATATTGTAGCACCCACTAGGGATCAGTCATAGACTGTAGGGGTGTGTGGGGCACAGGGAATCAGATATTGTAGCACCCACTAGGGATCTGTCATAGACTGTAGGGGTGGGTGGGACACAGGGAATCAGATATTGTAGCACCCACTAGGGATCAGTCATAGACTGTAGGGGTGTGTGGGGCACAGGGAATCAGATATTGTAGCACCCACTAGGGATCTGTCATAGACTGTAGGGGTGGGTGGGACACAGGGAATCAGATATTGTAGCACCCACTAGGGATCTGTCATAGACTGTAGGGGTGGGTGGGGCACAGGGAATCAGATATTGTAGCACCCACTAGGGAACTGTCATAGACTGTAGGGGTGGGTGGGACACAGGGGATCAGATATTGTAGCACCCACTAGGGATCAGATATTGTAGCACCCACTAGGGATCAGTCACAGACTGTAGGGATGGGTGGGACACAGGGAATCAGATATTGTAGCACCCACTAGGGGTCAGATATTGTAGCACCCACTAGGGATCAGTCATAGACTGTAGGGGGGGTGGGACACAGGGAATCAGATATTGTAGCACCCACTAGGGATCTGTCATAGACTGTAGGGGTGGGACACAGGGAATCAGATATTGTAGCACCCACTAGGGATCTGTCATAGACTGTAGGGGGGGTGGGACACAGGGAATCAGATATTGTAGCACCCACTAGGGATCAGTCATAGACTGTAGGGGTGGGTGGGGCACAGGGGTACAGATATTGTAGCACCCACTAGGGATCAGTCATAGACTGTAGGGGTGGGTGGGGCACAGGGGATCAGATATTGTAGCACTCACTAGGGATCAGTCATAGACTGTAGGGGTGGGTGGGACACAGGGAATCAGATATTGTAGCACCCACTAGGGATCAGTCATAGACTGTAGGGGTGTGTGGGACACAGGGAATCAGATATTGTAGCACTCACTAGGGATCAGTCATAGACTGTAGGGGTGGGTGGGACACAGGGAATCAGATATTGTAGCACCCACTAGGGATCAGATATTGTAGCACCCACTAGGGATCAGTCACAGACTGTAGGGATGGGTGGGACACAGGGAATCAGATATTGTAGCACCCACTAGGGATCAGTCATAGACTGTAGGGGTGTGTGGGGCACAGGGAATCAGATATTGTAGCACCCACTAGGGATCTGTCATAGACTGTAGGGGTGGGTGGGACACAGGGAATCAGATATTGTAGCACCCACTAGGGATCAGTCATAGACTGTAGGGGTGTGTGGGGCACAGGGAATCAGATATTGTAGCACCCACTAGGGATCTGTCATAGACTGTAGGGGTGGGTGGGACACAGGGAATCAGATATTGTAGCACCCACTAGGGATCTGTCATAGACTGTAGGGGTGGGTGGGGCACAGGGAATCAGATATTGTAGCACCCACTAGGGAACTGTCATAGACTGTAGGGGTGGGTGGGACACAGGGGATCAGATATTGTAGCACCCACTAGGGATCAGTCACAGACTGTAGGGATGGGTGGGACACAGGGAATCAGATATTGTAGCACCCACTAGGGGTCAGATATTGTAGCACCCACTAGGGATCTGTCATAGACTGTAGGGGTGGGTGGGACACAGGGAATCAGATATTGTAGCACCCACTAGGGATCTGTCATAGACTGTAGGGGTGGGTGGGGCACAGGGAATCAGATATTGTAGCACCCACTAGGGATCAGTCATAGACTGTAGGGGGGGTGGGACACAGGGAATCAGATATTGTAGCACCCACTAGGGATCTGTCATAGACTGTAGGGGTGGGACACAGGGAATCAGATATTGTAGCACCCACTAGGGATCTGTCATAGACTGTAGGGGTGGGTGGGGCACAGGGAATCAGATATTGTACCCTCACTAGGGATCAGTCATAGACTGTAGGGGTGTGTGGGACACAGGGAATCAGATATTGTAGCACCCACTAGGGATCAGTCATAGACTGTAGGGGTGGGTTGGGCACAGGGGATCAGATATTGTAGCACCCACTAGGGATCAGTCATAGACTGTAGGGGTGGGTGGGGCAAAAAACATAAACATATTTGAGGGAGGGTCAGGGCAAAATGGAAAGAAATGTTCAAGGTCATGGTGAAGGTCATCCAAGAATGTGACGAGTATTAAAGGAGGGTCATTATAGTCAGTACATTCGTGCATCAAAAACATTTACACTCAGAATGCAGGAATTTCAATGAATATAACGGAAACTTAATCATTTTGACAATACATCCTGATTTGTTAATTTTATTGCGCAGTACTGTTTCCTAACAAAGCATGGGGGAGGGGGCATGGGTGGCCCAGTCGTCTAAGGCGCCGCAATTCGCTGTGCAGAGTTGCGTCCCTTGGGCACGCCAGAAACCTAGGATTGTGGGTTCGAATCCCGGTTCGCCCCGATTATGTTTCTAGGTTTGTCAGCACCATACCCGTGCCCGTGGGTTCACCGAAGTGGTAAACGTCTGAGACCTGCATCACTTCGGGCTTTCCTCCCACATTAAGCTGATATAACTGGAATACTGTTAAAAGCGGCGTTAAACCCAACTCATTCACTCACTCACTCACTAACACAGCATGGTAGTACCTGGAGTCGGCGATGTTCATGTCTGCACCCTGCTGGATGAGGATGCGAGAGTTGTCCTCGCAGCCGAAGTACACGCTGGCGGACAGCGCCGTCTCCCCGAACCGGTCCCGCACATTGAGGAGCGCCCCCTGCTCCACCAAGTAGCGGCAGACGTCTGGGACGTTGATGCGAGCCGAGAGATGGAGAGGGGTGTTCCCGTACTCGTTCACCAGGTTCAAGTTGCAGCCCAGACTCGTCGCCAGCTCCAGCAAGTCCAGACTCTCTGCACTCGAACTCAGCACGGCTGCGTGGGTCAGGTTGCCATGGCAGCAGATGATGTGTGGATCTGCCCCGAGATGAAGCAGATGCTTCACGAGGGTGTAATGACCCCCCAGGGCTGCCATAATGACCGGGGAACAACCATCAGCCGCGGTGCAGTTCAACATAGTTTCAGGTTCGCCAGAAGACTTTGGTTTTCTTTTCAGTTTTGATTTTGTTTGTAAATGTTTTTCAGCAAAAACTTTCTCAACTTCAGTTTCTTCGTTGTCACACCCATATTCCTGAACAGAAGCTCCTAACACTGTCATGTTCTGAACTCCACACACTGCTCTAGAGGCATCACACTGTGACTCATCTTCTTCAATCAACAAATCAACAATTTCCTTGTTCCCCATAAAACACGCCACAAATATCGGTGGGTAGGATCTCTGGAACATGGAGATGATGGTCTCTCTCCTCCGACTACAGCCACATTTCAACAACAGCCGAGCTATCCTGTTGTCCCCTGCGCTGCCTGATGTCAGCATCAAGCCTAGAGCAGTGTGACCCCGCCCACTGAGTTTATTGAGAGAGGCTCCGTACTGAATAAGCATCTCTACCATGTGATAGTCACCGTTCTTCACAGCGAGGTGCAGCGGAGTTTCCGAGTGGTCGCCGTACGTCTGGTTTACGTCCTCCCCATGTTCAAGAAGCACTGACACAAGGTAGATGTTCCCACGCCCAACGGCCTGGATGAGTGGTGGTACCATTATCTGCACCTCGTGGGCGGACGGCATCGTCAGCACCTGCTGAATATCTGCACCACTCTGAAGCAGGAGTTTGGAGATGTGCACGCTCTTGTTCATCGACAGCTGCAGTGGCGTCACGGTCCCACAGCAGACAGCATTGACGTTTGACCCATAATGCAACAGCTGCTCCACCGTCGACACATCATTCAGAATGATTGACAAGGCAAAGGCGTTCATTTCCTCACGTCCGTCACACAGGTTTGGATCAGCGCCATGCTGCAGCAGAATCAGTATCAGACTCTCATCATGAGTCCGCACTGCCGCCATTAGAGGTGTCTCGGATCCCGTCTTGACGTTGGGGTCAAGGTCAGCCTGTAACAATAGTCTCAATATGTCCAGTAATTGCAACCTGGTTTCTGATTGGCTGATGCTGGGGATTTTCCACAAATCAGATTTCGGGATATCTAAGCCATCTGACCTAGAATTGAGGTAGGTTTGGTAGTAGTGAATGATATTGTAAACAGCTCGTTTGTCCGGATCGAATATCTCTTGACTCCTTTCTCGAACCATCAGCCTGGCTTGAGTAAAGTCTTCATTTTGAATACATCTGCACAGCTGACACACTGAAGATGTGTTGGTGGGCGTGGCAGCAAGATGTGTGTTGGTAGGCGTGGCAGCAGGTTGTGTGCTTGTGGGTGGGGAAATAGACAAGGCAGCATCAAGAGGCAAAATAGTGGGATCTGATTCAGCCATGGTTGCTTGTAGATTTTTCTTATTCTAAAAATGCTGTCATAAAGAATCCAAACAGAGTAGTGTAACAGCTATAGAACAACGTCTACTCATTGTGATACTGATGCGCCACAATGCACACAACAGATGCACATGACAGATGCACCTGCAACAGGTTCCTGTATTCACCAGACAGTCTCTTCATCCCGGGCCATCACACTACACGTCAGTCTCACAACATCCCACTTTCTGTCAGTCTGAAAACATAACAGCAGTGAGTACCTGCAGTAATATTACACAGGCAATATTACAGGTAGATAAGTTCAGGCAATATTACAGGTAAATGAGTTCAGGTAAATGAGTTCAGGTAATATTACAGGTAAATGAGCAGGTAATATTACAGGTAAATGAGCAGGTAATATTACAGGTAAATGACAGAGCTCCAGATAAGCTTTTGGTGTTGTGGGTATTTTACCCATGCATTTTAAAATCATTGGGTATCAGTTATTCTATCTGGGTATTCAAATTTCTGTTACCCACTAGTTTTTACACATGTGGGTATTTTAGTTAAATATCTAAAAACACTATTCATCTAGTCCCTGCAAACTGGTGTCGTGTGGGCTCGAGAGCTTTATAGGACTCAAAAATACCACGACACTTCCACAAAAAAGTGTGATGGCAAATGATCATGATGTAACTGTCATCGTGGAGTTTGGCAAAGTTGATGGAATGCCCGTTTATAATTTCAAAATAAGTTGCTGATTTGCTAATCGATACGCAGGGCTACTTCACAATATTTTGATGATACGGGCAAATTTTATTTATGTAGCATATCTGTAATGTTGGTTGCGTATTTGATACGCTTGGATTTTATTTTACTGCATATTTCTGCATTTCTGATGCGTATTTTACGCAGATATGCAGCTTATCTGGAGCTCTGAAATGAGCAGGTAATATTACAGGTAAATGAGTTCAGGTAATATTACAGGTAAATGAGCAGGTAATATTACAAGTAAATGAGTTCAGGTAATTATAAAGGTAAACGATTTCAGATAACATTGCAGCTGGTAAATGTTTTTTTAGATAATATTGCAGCAAGTAAATGTATTTAGATACTATTTCAGGGTAAATTGATTCCAGGGAATATTAGACGTACATGATTTCATCTTAAGCTAGGACAATCAAACGAAATTTGAATTAGGAAACGCCATGATGTCTAGAGTATAGGGTGTAATGAGTGTGTACCTGCCAGATGCAAGTTTTCTAACTCGTGACTGACTGCCCCGCTGATAGCGCTACTCACTGGACACTCGCGTCGCCTACACGGTCGCGCTATCAGTGCGTGTCCGATTCATTATCTTCCATAGTTTTTGAAAGGAGTCAGTGTCTTGTGGTAAATGATGCATTAGCCGTGATTACTTTGACAGTGTCAAAATTGTGCAACAGTAATTAATTACCGCATGCTTTCGTTGTTGTTTACATATCAATGTTCACCGGAAGTAAATGTTACCAAGCCACCGTTTCGTATCATGGACATGCTTTCCTATTTGTTATAGAATATGTGACATGTATGACGACATTTTCCATTATTGTGTTATTTTACACCAATGGTTGTCAATTTATGAAACATTATACGGTCGGTTACTTCCAAAAGTAAAAACGCAATTTAAATGGAAAAGGAGGTTAAGTACTATCATCAATGATGTATCGTACCCTAGGCATTGAATCAATTTTGTTGACAGAATATCGAATGTCGTACAAAATAAGTGTGCCATAATGCTTACAGTAACTTTAGGATCTTACAATCCGAAGACAAAATTGATAGAAAATGCATTGTAACTGTTCCCAAGCCGCCGTGTCGTACCATGGGGAACATATTCAATTATTTCAAATGAAACGAAATGAAATCTATATCTAAGTACATTTATACAGGCAAACTTAATCTAAACATTGTTTTCATTCGCTATGTGATTTTATTTTGTGTGGTTTATTTACAAAGTAAAAACGAATATTTATGAAATGACATTCCTTAATTTTTTCATTTAGTGGCTTTTCTCGATGTAGATTTATCTATAAAACAGTTAACTATTGAACAAAATGTCTTTACATCTCCAAATTGCTATCAAGTTTTTTTTATTATGAAAAATTCGAACGATCCATGGATTATCCCAGTTCACCTCCTAATCTATCTTTTTGAAATAACCTTGGATACGATGATGCGGCTCTTTTTACAGAGCTATATGGCGGCGCGCGAGTATCAACTTGAACTTGTAATTGAGAAACAGTTAGGATGAGTCTATCGCTAAGGTAACGAATGATTTCTTATATTTGGCTGAAAACTGTTATTACAACAAACATAACTAACTTGTTGTCGTCTGCTATTGATCCACTGCATGTTGCATAAGTATCTGTCAAAAATGTAGTTTGGTCTCGGTGTGGAATTTGACTTTTTCATGTGCGATCATGTCATTTGTTTACATATTGAATATTTTAAACAGAAAATTTCCATTCCATCTCGGGCTTGAGGGAGGGGAGAGGGTATATTGGGGTATAGATCAAGAGACCCAGACGTGTTATGTTGTGAGTCTTGTGATTTTATCAAATCTGAAACATTTGTCGTGGCTGGGAAAGATTTTCTGAGATTTTCACTCAAAGAGTCTATATAATTAAAATTTTATATATATATATGGGGTAATTGTAATTTTAAATGGGGTATTCCACCACTCTGCCTCTGGGGGGTCGAGGGAGGGAGTCTTACTAGTCAGCTTAGTTCACAGTCACACACAAGGTAAAAAATATCGATGCAAACCTTAAATGTTTGAGTTAATAACTGTTCCACTAATCAGTAGTGCAAATTAATAGTGAAAACAAACTTCACACTGGCAACTGTACATCATCAGTGTGCCAGGTATTTGGCCATCCTGTCTATGAAAAAGATGGCTTACACACCACAGATAAGAGCACATGCAAGTATCGTGATACATATCGGATCGTGAGTAAGGTATCGTGATACATATCAGATCGCACAGTTGGTGTATCGTCCCAGCCCTGGCAGTAGACACAACAGTAGAGAAGGATGGAACTCTCATTGCCATTGCCAGTACAGTCACCTGTTCAGTTACCATGGTTACTCTTACAAAGCCCACATCATACAGTCGAGCCTCGATGTGTCAAACTTGAATGTGTCTCAAACTCGCAATCCAGTCCCTCTGAATTCGGTTTTATTTATACTTGGATCTGTCAAACTGGATGTGTCAAATTCATTGTCTCAAACTCATTAGGGAGTCCCAAACATTCAAATTAAGCTTAAAATTCCCCTGACAACTCGAGTGATTCAAATTAAGAATTAACACACACATTATCATGATTTTTGACTGATCTCACTGTGATTGCTGTAATTCAAAAATTGTGGCTAGTTGTCTCAAAAGGTTTTGGCACAGACTTGCTGTGACTATTATCATGATTATGCAAATATCAGTTTTTAATAAAGGGGTACTATTCACATCCCATATGTCTAGTGCTGTCCATGTCACAAGGTCACACTGTGTATGTCAATTCCCAAATCAAAACAATATGTTAACCGAGAAATCTGTACGTAAAAACATTTAGTGTGAAACCAATGAATAACCAACAAATTGTATACAATCAACAATTGTATTACAAATTTAAGGAGGTTTACAAATCTATTCAAATTGCTGCTGAGCAATTACAGTGGCAGTATGCAATAGAGTGGTAGTACAATATTTTCATTGGCAGTATCAAATTGAAAATACGATGACAGCGATAATAATATTCAACTCCCAGTAACAGTAGTCAAGTCCCCGAGGTTGAGATTCCAGGTTGATAAGTGATCATCACACAATCACTGGTCTTGATGAAATGTGAGATGAGACAGGCATGCGCCCACTCCACTTATGTAGTATAACTAGCTTTCCACACTTTCCACACAGTGCCAGACCAGTCCAGTGTCACTTGAATATCACAGAACATTCAACGTTTCTAAAACGCTCGACATCCATTCATGCTATTCCGGAAATTTACAGATACCGTATTCGACATAATAAGCGCCCCGCTCTAATAAGCACCCACGGCAATATTTCCTAATATATTGGCTAGTGAACAATCCCAATCAGCACCCCTTCCGATTGATCAATGTACAAGACTTATGTATTCGTGTATAATACGCACTCGTGTATAATACGCACTCGTGTGTCATATGCATCCTTAATTATGGGCAATTAAATTCTGGAAAAATATGTATGTCGTATATAAACATTTCAGGCTGTCAACATAAACCACGAAATTGATCTTTCAACTCTGTTTTTTTTTCACCAAAATATTATTCTAATAAGAGCCCCCTATTTCTAATTTTGAGAGCGCCCTGGGCCCTTATTATGGCGTATACGGTAATTCGAGCATCTAAATATAACTTCCTCACCACTGATTACATTATATGGTACTTCATTCCTGACAACTAATTATTGTCCAGATACAATGCAATAAACTCCTACTCAACAGAAACAATGTAATACAGTCATTGTTAAACAATAAATTACACGGTCATGTAACAACTCACCGATGGATGGTCAGTTTATTTGCATGTTTTACCTCAATCATACGGCTGAGCTGGAGCGTGGTGCTGTCTGTTGCACAGTGGGGCGGTCGGGTAGCCTAGTGGTTAAAGCGTTCGCTTGTCACGCCGAAGACCCGGGTTCGATTCCCGACATGGGTACAATGTGTGAAGCCCATTTCTGGTGTCCCCCGCTGTGATATTGCTGGAATATTGCTAAAAGCGGCGTAAAACCACTCTCACTCACTCACTCACTGTCTGTTGCAGAGCGGAGTTTGCCCTGGACAAGAGCAAGAAGAAGAAGAAGAGGGAATTAGCAGAGGAACAGAAACAGGAGATCAAGGAGGCCTTTGACTTGTTTGACACCGACAAGGACAGAGCTATAGACTACCATGAGCTCAAGGTTGGTTGTTTGTTTGTTGTTTAAGCCGCACTCAGCAATATTCAAGCTATATGACGGCGGTCTGTAAATCCAGCCATTGATATCATGAGCATCGATCCACGCAATTGGGATCGATGACATGCTTCAGCCAAGTCGGCGAGCATGAGCTCAAGGTAACAAGACAGAACTGTACACCACATCCTGTGACAATACACACCGACAAGCTATAGCTATAGACTACCACGAACTCAAAGTGACCCGACAGAACTATGCACCACGTCCTGCAAAAATACACCACATCTAGCAACATACACCACATCCAGCAACAATACACCACATCCAGCAACAATACACCACATCCAGCAACAATGCACCACATCCAGCAACAATACACCACATCCAGCAACAATGCGCCACATCCAGCAACAAAGCACCACATCCAGCAACAATACACCACATCCAACAACAAAACACCACATCCAGCAACAATACACCACATCCAGTGACAATACACCACATCCAGCAACAATACACCACATCCAGCAACAATACACCACATCCAACAACAATACACCACATCCAAAAACAATTCACCACATCCAGCATCAATACACCACATCCAGCAACAATACACCACATCCAACAACAATACACCACATCCAGCAACAATGCACCACATCCAACAACAAAACACCATATCCAGCAACAATACACCACATCCAGCAACAATACACCACACCCAGCAACAATACACCACATCCAGCAACAATACACCACACCCAGCAACAATACACCACATCCAGCAACAATACACCACACCCAGCAACAATACACCACATCCAGCAACAATACACCACACCCAGCAACAATGCACCACATCCAACAACAAAACACCATATCCAGCAACAATACACCACATCCAGCAACAATACACCACACCCAGCAACAATACACCACATCCAACAACAATACACCGCATCCAGCAACAATACACCACATCCAACAACAATACACAACATCCAGCAACAATACACCACATCCAACAAGAATACACAACATCCAGCAACAATACACCACATCCAGTGACAATACACCACATCCAACAACAATACACCACATCCAGTGACAATACACCACATCCAGTGACAATACAGAAACATATCCCCATGATCTCAGCAAGGCTATAACAGGAAGTTAGCAACAAGACACAGTCCTGAGGGGAAGACACTAAGCTAGGACTGAAGCTGAATCTTTCCAAACATTCACACTGATTCAAGCTTGCACAATTCACTTGTCAACTGTTTCTCCTCAATACATGCTGACTGATGTTTCAGGTTGCTATGCGGGCACTGGGCTTTGATGTGAAGAAAGCTGACGTCCTGAAAGTACTGAGAGATTACGACAGGGAAGGCTCCGGAAAGATCACATTTGATGACTTTAATGAAGTTTGTAAGTCTGTTTGTTTTATGTATGCAGCTAGTTTAATGATTGTCCCTTGTATGCAAATTGGGTATATTTTAGAGGCATGCAGGGACATTGTTTCCTGTATGTGAACTATTTTGCATAAAAGTATGGTGAATTGCAGTGTACTGTTCTTACCACGATTGGATGAACATGATGAAAGTTCATCAAGGTAAAACAATTTTAATGTGTGAGCATGCTACTGTTTTAGCAAATAGATAAATCATGGGCATTTGAGTATCTATTGGATTTCTGACACGCAGTGACAATCCACTGATGATGTCATACCATGCTATGACATTTCACTGATGACATACCATGCTGTGACATTCCACTGATGATGTCATACCATGCTGTGACATTTCACTGATGACATCATACCATGCTGTGACATTTCACTGATGACATCATACCATGCTGTGACATTTCACTGATGACGTCATACCATGCTGTGACATTCCACTGATGATGTCATACCATGCTGTGACATTTCACTGATGACATCATACCATGCTGTGACATTCCACTGATGATGTCATACCATGCTGTGACATTCCAATGATGATGTCATACCATGCTGTGACATTCCAATGATGATGTCATACCATGCTGTGTCATTTCGCTGATGACATCATACCATGCTGTGACATTCCAATGATGATGTCATACCATACTGTGACATTTCACTGATGATGTCATACCATGCTGTGACATTTCACTGATGACATACCATGCTGTGACATTTCACTGATGATGTCATACCATGCTGTGACATTCCACTGATGACGTCATACCATGCTGTTACATTCCACTGATAATGTCATACCATGCTGTGTCAATCCACTGATGATGTCATACCATACTGTGACACTCCACTGATGATGTCATACCATGCTGTGACATTCCACTGATGACGTCATACCATGCTGTGACAATCCACTGATGACATCATACCATACTGTGACATTCCACTGATGATGTCATACCATGCTGTGACATTCCACTGATGACGTCATACCATGCTGTGACATTCCACTGATAATGTCATACCATGCTGTGACATGGTATCTTTATACTGTTACACTGTTCTGTATTTTTTGGTCGCATTTCCAACAGGAATTCAGTGATTCTGGGTTTTAACTAAATCCAAATTTCCTTCAGTTACCTTTATCGTGTTGTTGTCACTATTGTCTTCTCGTGTCTCCTCGCCAGTGACTGACATGATGCTGGAGCGGGACCCACAGGAGGAGATCCTGAAGGCCTTCAAGCTGTTTGATGATGACACGTCCGGCAAGATCAGCCTCCGAAACCTGCGCCGAGTAGCAAGGTATGTGATGAACGCTGGCAAGATCTCTCTGTACACTGCAGGGGCACGGGTGGCACAGTCGTCTAAGGCGCCACGATTCGCTATGCAGAGTTGGGTCCCTTGGGCACGCCAGAAACCTATGATTTTGGGTTTGAATCCTAGTTTGCCACAATTATGTTTCTAGGTTTGTCAGCACCATAACCGTGCTCGTGGGTTTCACCGAAGTGGTAAACTGCAGATGTGAAACTTGTTGACCAGTGATGATGTCTGTCTGTCTGTGAGAAGGTCACAGCACTAATAGGCCGATCTCCCGGGAAGATCCAGGGTAGAATAGGCCATGAATAGGTCATGAATAGGCCATGCTTGTCATAAAAGGCGACTTTGCTTGTTGTAAGAGGCGACTAACCGGATTGGATGGTCAGACTCACTGACTTGGTTGATGCATGTCTTCGATCCCAATTGCGTGGATTGATGCTCATGATGTCAATCACTGGATTGTCTGGTCCAGACTCGATTACTTACAGCCCGCCGTCATATAGCTGGAATATTGCTGAGTGCGGCCATAAAGAACAAACAAACAAACAACTTCCCTTCAATCTCAGTCAAACACTTAGTGAAAATATCTATTCTTACTTTAAACTTATTCTTTCATAACTGTTACATCAAGCAAACACTGATTAATAGTGAAAATGTAAATATATTTTCGTCCATTGTGCCATAATTGACACTGCCAACTGTAAATCGTCAGTGTCACAGGTACTTGGCCATCCTGTCTTTGAAAAGAGTGACAAGAGCACATGCACGTATCATGATAAGCATCGTATCATGAGCAAGGTGTCATGTTGTGTATCGCATCACACAGGTTGTGTATCGTCCCAGCCCTATTGATCATGAGGTTTCACTGTTGCCCTAGGCCCACTTTCACAAAGGGACCTTAGCACTACGACTCTTGTAAGCCTACGTTAAAGTATGGGAGTTACGATCATCTTAGCGCTAAGATCGCTTTGTGCAAGTGGACCTATGACCTGTGACACTGAGCATGATATAGATGACTTGAAAGCCTGTTTGTTGTGCACACACCTCCAACAACAGAGACGCTTAAAGATCCGGGGTAGAATAGGTCTTCAGCAACCCATGCTTGCCGTAAAAGGCGACTAACCGGATTGGATGGTCAGGCTCGCTGACTTGGTTGATGCATGTCATCGTATCACAATTGCGTGGATCGATGCGCATGATGTCAATCACTGGATTGTCTGGTCCAGACTCGATTATTCACAGACCGCTGTCATATAGCTGGAATATTGCTGAGTGCGGCGTAAAACAACAAACCAACCAACAGAAGGCAGTGTTGTTTTACATCCCCTGTACCCTGTGTTGTTACAGGGAGCTGGGAGAGAATATGACCGACGAGGAGCTGAGAGCAATGATTGATGAGTTTGACCGCAACGGAGATGGAGAGAGTGAGTAGTCTCCCCTTACTGTTCCAGGATCATGTAAGAAGAAATAATCCATCCCCTATGGAGACACATGTTTTACTAGTTTTGTCAAATTTGTCAACCCTAAAAAATCAAAAAGGAACACCATTCTTTTTATTTAATCAACTTTCACCTCAGACATTTTGAACACAAGTGCGAGATAATATACAACTCAACTTTTGATAGGGATAATCATTCCATTTATACATACAAATATTTTATGCGAATTTGTTTTGCTTAACATGGAAAGATAAGTAAATATATCCAACAGTGGGGGGCACGGGGGGCCCAGTCGATTCGCTGTCCAGAGTTCCGTCCCTTGGGCACGCCAGAAACCTATGATTATGGGTTCGAATCCCGGTTCACCCCGATTATGTTTCTAGGTTTGTCAGCACCATACCCGTGCTCATGGGTTTCACCGAAGTGGTAAATGTCTGAGACCTGCATCACTCCAGGCTTTCCTCCCACATTAAGCTGACACGCCGTGATATAACTGGAATACTGTTAAAAGCGGCGTAAAACCCAACTCACTCACTCACTCACTCAAACAGTGGAGTAGTGTACAGAAGTAGTGGGACGTTACACAGATTCATCCGTGGATCGCGATTGTTTACTTCTTGATACAAGCATCGATCACAATCGCACGCAAAGTAAAAAGTATTGATTCTTACCTTCAATGTATCCTTCAATAAATGTTACACCAAACACTAGTTACTTGTGAAAATGAGTAGTGAGAACATGAATATTCTCATCCATTGCAGCATACATGACACTGGCAACTGTAAATAGTCAGTGTGCCAGGTATTTGGCCATCCTGTCTATGATAAACATGGCTCACACACCACAGATAAGAGCACATGCAAATATCGCGGTTCGTATCGGATCATGAGCAAGGTATCGTGATATGTATCGGATCGCACAGTTGGTGTATTGTCTCAGCCCTAGTGTTCAGTGCAATGGACAACTTACCCGTGAAGATTCCGGGGTAGAATAGGTCTTCAGCAACCCATGCTTGCTGTAAAAAGGTGACTATGCTTGTCGTAAAAGGCGACTAACAGGATCGGGTGGTCGGTCTCGCTGACTTGGTTGATGCATGTCATATTGCTGAGTGGGGTTGTTAAACAACCAACCAACCAACCAATAGACAACTTAGCAAGAACTGCCCCTCATGTGAGGTGTCAAACACACTGGCCTGTCAACAGTGTGATTGTCCCAGCCCTAGTGTTCAGTGCAATAGACAACTTAGCAAGAACTGCCCCTCATGTGAGGCGTCAAACACCCTAGCCATGTCAACAGTGTGATTGTCCCAGCCCTAGTGTTCAGTGCAATAGACAACTTAGCAAGAACTGGTCCTCATGTGAGGCGTCAAACACACTGGCCTGTCAACAGTGTGATCGTCCCAGGAACTTGATGAAGCGTTTGTCAGATCTCCACATAATCAGGTAACATATCGGAGTAAAAAGATCTGGGGCCCGGTCCACAAAGCGATTTTAGCGCTAAGATGATCGTAACTCCCATACTTTAACACAGGTTTACGACAGTCTTAGCGCTAAGATGATCGTAACTCCCATACTTTAACACAGGTTTACGACAGTCTTAGCGCTAAGGTGATCGTAACTCCCTTACTTAAACACTGGCTTACGACAGTCTTAGGGCTAAGATGATCGTAACTCCCATACTTTAACACAGGTTTATGACAGTCTTAGCGCTAAGATGATCGTAACTCCCATACTTTAACACAGGTTTATGACAGTCTTAGCGCTAAGGTGATCGTAACTCCCTTACTTAAACACTGGCTTACGACAGTCTTAGGGCTAAGATGATCGTAACTCCCATACTTTAACACAGGTTTATGACAGTCTTAGCGCTAAGATGATCGTAACTCCCATACTTTAACACAGGTTTATGACAGTCTTAGGGCTAAGATGATCGTAACTCCCATACTTTAACACAGGTTTACGACAGTCTTAGTGCTAAGATGATCGCAACTCCCATACTTTAACACAGGTTTATGACAGTCTTAGCGCTAAGATCGCTTTGTGGCACAGGGCCCTGTTTTTTATGAGATTGCTCAGCGTCTGACTTTATGTTTGTCCTTGCAGTTGACGAGGATGAGTTCATCGCTATCATGACGGGGGACACATAAGTCGAAGACGCTCCATGGCATCATTCAAGGGGGACTCATTGACTACCAGGAACTGACTGGCAGACCACAGCGCCTGTATCAAGTGTACCCACATACTACATACACCAGTCAGGAGTTGTGGAATGTTGAACCTGACCAGAATGTTGACAGTCTATCCAGGGCGAGACTTGGACACTGCCACTGGTACTTCAAGTGGGCAGTATATGTATTATATAGAGGTAGAATACTCCTGTGTGTGTTGACTGCTGACTTGAGGAACAGTCCCTGTGGCACATTCTACACTCCTGTCAACTGTCTCATCAAGACATTCATGATGTTGGACGTCAACTGTCCTAAACTATCGATCTGTGGAAGGTTTGGGGACATTAAACATTTTCATTGAATTTGTAACTGCTCAATCCAATTCATTTTAGTAATCGAGGGGAACTTTTAGGTGCTTGCTGTCTGTTTATTGCTTGAGGTATTTTGTGTTTGTGTATGTGGGTCTGTTATTCATGTGAGTGCTGAAGTGTCGCTGTTGTCCTGTATGGCTTCAGCATCACGGCCCAGCACCTTCCGTCTCTCCATCAGCTCGTGCTGAAGTGTCGCTTTTGTCCTGTATGGCTTCAGCATCACGGCCCCAGCACCTTCCGTCTCTCCATCAGCTCGTGCTGAAGTGTCGCTTTTGTCCTGTATGGCTGCAGCATCACGGCCCAGCACCTTCCGTCTCTCCATCAGCTCGTGCTGAAGTGTCGCTTTTGTCCTGTATGGCTTCAGCATCACGGCCCCAGCACCTTCCGTCTCTCCATCAGCTCGTGCTGAAGTGTCGCTTTTGTCCTGTATGGCTTCAGCATCACGGCCCCAGCACCTTCCGTCTCTCCATCAGCTCGTGCTGAAGTGTCATGCATCTCTTTAACCTTCCAGCAGCTTTGGGAGGGGGAGTAGCCCACAGGCGGATCCAGAGGGGTCGAAGGGGTCCTTCCCCCCCTTTTGAAAACCAAACATAGTATTAGACAATACCCCCTTTTCCCCAACCCCCACTGAGAGAGGATTTTGATATTTCGACCCCTCCCTTTAATAAAGGCTTGATCTGCCCTGGTAGCCTGGTGGTTAAAGCATTCACTCGTCATGCCGAAGTCCCGGGTTCGATTCCCCACATGGCTACAATATGGTGTGCCCTGCTTTGATGCTGGAATATTGCTAAGAGTGGTGTAAAGCCCACGCCTACAGCTTTACACTGATCATTTGTTAAAGAATACCAGTTGAAGTCAATGTTAATGTTTTTATTTGTACATCGTAGAAATGTATATACATGGTATCTGTCTGTCAGAGTCCGTCAATTTGAACCTTGACTCAGCCAAACTGTGAGACCAGTCCTCTCCAACAGCATATCAGCTGTGACCTGTGTACAAGGAGAGACAATTCATACGTCTCAGTAGACCAGGGCCCACTTGCACAAAGCGATCTTTGTGCTAAGATGGTCTCAATTCCCATACTTTGACATAGGCTTAAAATAATCTTAGCGCTAAGATCGTTTTGTGCAAGTGGGCCCAGGACCCATGTTATAAGGCGATCTTAGCGCTGCGATTATCACAAGTCAATGTTAAGTAATGGGATGATTGTCTGATCGCTAAGATACCTTTGTGGAATAGGGCCCAGAGGTAGTGTGCATGATTGTATATTGGAATTATATTTTAATCTCACTGTCTCAGCTCACTCCGTCCCTTCACATTGAGTGTCTTTTTAAAGTTGCTTGACAATGTTATTTTATTAATAATAATAATAATATGCCATTTATATTGTGCATATTTCCACACCACACAGGGGCATGCTCAGAGCGCTATTATTACTCCGATCACTGGAAAAGTGTGCACTCAACAATCATTCTCAGCTCCATGGAGAGTATACAACCGAAACTGCCTGTTAGGTGTCAGGAGGTTAACAACAACATTGCCATTTTATCCTACCGGGTACCCATTAACTGCTAGGTGAATGTTGTTGTGTTCTCCTCTCTTTCTTTGTTTGGGGAATGTTGTGTTGCCGACACAGCGACCCCAGGACCTCTACCTAATGTTGATATGGACCTGAATGACCATGACAACCATAGTATGGCCTCATTCACACACTATCCTCCACAAGCTTACGGATGTAGGTCTGAAACAATTGGGTTGATGACAGTCGTATTCTGATCCATTCGTCACCACTCACCCCCCCTCCGTAACCTGCAAGAAGACTCGTCCCCTATCGATGAATGTTATGTGCGAAAATACGACAAACCAATCAGAATGCGCCTATGATTTCAGGTTCTTCGTCAAAGAATCCCTCAGAAATCATTTTTGATTTTACATATGTCTTGCATCTAAAAATATACCCAGGACACTGTTAAATGTTTTCAATCATACTGTATAATTCTGCACATACCAGTGTGCTTTTAATTGCATCTGAAATATATATGATATGTGGGGAATTTATATGTGAACCATTACGCAACGAGTTGACAATTGTCACCCACCCACTCACTCACTCACTCACTCACTCACTCACTCACTCACTCAAACCCACCTACCAACCCACCCTACATATGATGACCTACATCAGAGCAAGTGAGTGTGGGAGAGCTGCCACAAGTGATGTTATGTTCTGGTTACTATGTACACTGAAACTCCATTAATCTGGAAACCTGCATGCATTAGAGGAAGCTCATGCAGTAACCATGGATCAAGTGGTCACATTCGTTAACTTGCTTGTTTCCGTCATCCTACCCAATGGTGTGGGATCTGTCCATAATATCAGTCACTACTTTTTCTGGTTCGGACACAATTATTTACAGACCGACATCACACAGCTGGAATATTGCTCGGTGTGGCTTCAAGCAACAAACATTACATAATTCATTTATTCTCGGACCATTTCACTCTGTTTGTTTGATGTTAAACACCGCACTCGGCAAAATATTCCAGTCATGTGACAGTGGTCTGTCAGTCATCGAGTCTGGGTCAGACAATCCCGTGATGACATCATTAGCATCGATCCACACAATTGAGATTCGATGACCTGTATCAACCAAGTCAGCGAGCCTGACCACCTGATCACTGTTTGGATTAACCAGGTCTCGGTGGACACAGTGATAAAAGCATTCTGTAAGAATCTGTGATAAATAAATCATTTTGTACATCTTGTTTCCTGTTGTCAAACACAACTCGTGTAGTTTTTAATTTGAAATCTTTGACTGTCAGTTGTGGCAAAAATGATGATATTTAAGTGTGTATGACACTATTGTAGAGTCGGCGTGTGAGTGGGTTGGACCTGTGGTTTTAGATAGGTAATGTGACCCGTGAAGATTCCGAGGTAGAATAGGTCTTCAGCAACCCATACTTGCCGTAAAAGGCGACTATGCTTGTCGTAAAAGGCGACTAACGGGACCGGGTGGTCAGGCTCGCTGACTTGGTTGATACATGTCATCGATCCCAATTGCGTGGATCGATGCTCATGATATAAGTCACTGGATTGTCTGGTCCAGACTCGATTACTTACAGACTGCCGTCATATAGCTGGAATATTGCTGAGTGCGGCTTTAAACAACAAACTAACCAACCTGCATAAGTAATGTACCTACAGGGGTGACAGGACGGATCACCAGCTCCCTTTGCTTGTGAGAGCTGACTTAAGGATCAGTACATGGTATAAATATAATAAATTATAGATTTATCCATATACTCGCTGCTGAAGGGCGCTCAGTCATCTGCTCTTTCCAAGCTGATGGCTTTGAGTGTTGACAATCTGTTATTGTCCAGGCTGGTGGTGTCACCGTCTGTTATTGTCCAGGCTGGTGGTGTCACCGTCTGTTGTTGTCCGGGCTGGTGGTGCCACAATCTGTTGTTGTCTGGGCTGGTGGAGCCACCGTCTGTTGTCCAGGATAGTGGTGCCACCATCTGTTGTTGTCCGGGCTGGTGGTGTCACCGTCTGTTGTTGTACAGGCTGGTGGAGCCACCGTCTGTTGTCCGGGCTGGTGGTGCCACCATCTGTTGTTGTCCAGGCTGGTGGTGCCACTGTCTGTTGTTGTACAGGCTGGCGGTACCACCATCTGTTGTTGTCCGGGCTGGTGGTGCCACTACTGTTGTTGTCCGGGCTGGTGGTACCACCATCTGTTGTTGTCCGGGCTGGTGGTGCCACCATCTGTTGTTGTCCAGGCTGGTGGTGCCACCATCTGTTGTTGTCCGGGCTGGTGGTGCCACCATCTGTTGTTGTCCGAGCTGGTGGTGCCACCATCTGTTGTTGTCCGGGCTGGTGGTGCCACCATCTGCTGTTGTCTGGGCTGGTGGTGCCACCGTCTGTTGTTGTCCAGGCTGGTGGTGCCACCGTCTGTTGTTGTCCGGGCTGGTGGTGTCACCGTCTGTTGTTGTCCGGGCTGGTGGTGCCACCATCTGTTGTTGTCCGGGCTGGTGGTGCCACCATCTGTTGTTGTCCAGGCTGGTGGTGCCACCGTCTGTTGTTGTCCGGGCTGGTGGTGCCACCGTCTGTTGTTGTCCGGGCTGTCGGTGCCACCGTCTGTTGTTGTCCGGGCTGGTGGTGCCACCATCTGTTGTTGTCCAGGCTGGTGGTGCCACCGTCTGTTGTTCCCCGGGCTGGTGGTGCCACCGTCTGTTGTCTGGGCTGGTGGTGCCACCGTCTGTTGTTGTCCGGGCTGGTGGTGTCACCGTCTGTTGTTGTCCGGGCTGGTGGTGTCACCGTCTGTTGTTGTCCGGGCTGGTGGTGCCACCATCTGTTGTTGTCCGGGCTGGTGGTGTCACCGTCTGTTGTCTGGGCTGGTGGTGTCACCGTCTGTTGTTGTCTGGGCTGGTGGTGCCACCATCTGTTGTTGTCGGGGCTGGTGGTGCCACCGTCTGTTGTTGTCGGGGCTGGTGTTGCCACCGTCTGTTAGTAGGCAGATGACTGTTTAGGTTGGTATAAGCATGTAAGTTTTTTTGTGGGTACGCTCGAACCAGAACACCTTTGGAGCAGCTTAATTTGTTGACAAATACCAGTTACTTAATTTGTAGACAATACCAGCTACTTAATTTGTTGACAAATACCAGCTGCTTAATTTTTTGACAAATACCAGCTGCTTAATTTGTTGACAAATACCAGCTGCTTAGTTTGTTAACAAATACCAGCTGCTTAATTTGTTGACAAATACCAGCTGCTTAATTTGTGGCATTCAACTGATGTCGACAGACTGCTATGACGTTCAACTCTCATTAAAATCAGATGTTAGTTCTCGTCACCACTTAACAAAGACCCGAGGACATCCCATTACGGGTCACATCTTAACGACCTTCCATCTGACCAATCAGAGCGTCGCTTACCAGATCATGAACGTGACGGCCTAAATTTGATTTCTGATCATGTAACATCGAAAGATTTAACACGGGATATTCCGAAGAACAGTACGGCCTTTATGCCTGAACCCATACACTCTAGGCCATCTCTTAGCCATTCCAGAATGTTCCTTTGTTCCGTGTTCAAATTTTCTATCGAGAATTTGTCCAAATGTGTTTCAAAGTGTTGGCGCCAGTTTGGTGCCGTAGGGCACGAGAAAGCTGCCTTCTTATTGACTAATGTCGGCTTCTTGTCTGTCATGCCACTTGTCGGTCAAAATTTGCGAAAGGTCACTCTGACGTGACCAGTAATGGGATACCCTCGGATCTTTGTTTGGCAGTAGCGAGGACTAACATCTGATTTTAATGAGATTGCTTCCAGTTCCAACTACCCCTACATGTTGACGACTGTATCCTGTGTGTATTGATCGAAGTGGAGGTAAAATACTCAAGTCTGGTCATGACAGCTGGCTCGCTCTCACCTCGATGGCTTATATCCGCTTGTTGTTCAAGGTGACTGTTGCGATGGATGTCGGTATCTGTACAGCACTATCTAACCATCGTCCAAAGGTTTCCAACAGTGTGCTTTGTCCCATTTCTCTTGGCCACCGAACTCGCTGAGTTATCTCCTGGAGTAAATTCCTTCACTTTATGTCTTCACTACTCAGGCCGACTCGTGAAGACCCGGGGTAGAATAGGTCTTCAGCAACCCATGCTTGCCGTACAAGGCAACTAGTCTTGTCCTAAAAGGCGACTGACGGGATTGCATGGTCAGGCTTTCTGACTTGGTTGATGCATGTCATCGATCCCAATTGCGTGGTTCGATGCTCATGATATTAATCACTGGACTGTCTGGTCCAGACTCGATTATTTACAGACCGCCGTCATATAGCTGGAATGTTGCTTAGTGCGGCGTTAAACAACCAACCAACGCACAAGTAGTCTAACTGTTACAGCGTTCACTCGTCAACCTGAAGAATGGGTTCGAATCTAAAATCGTTGAAAGTATGGAATATATATTAAATTAACAAACACGCCAGGTAGATAATTTTATTTACAAAATCCATTGCATTACATACAGTGTGGTTGAGACGCCTGCCCTACTCGGGCTTCGAGCAAACACCGGTCACGTGATACGTCACGTGCTTCCTGTTGCACGCGTCACTTTGACCACACATTGTTATCGCGATGCAGTGAAACTTCTTTAACAGGATGTCGTCAAGACCACACAAAAATTATCGATTTTTCGCCAAAGTGAGTATTCCATACGGGCATCGAGACTATGGAAGTACATCATTTTGTGTGACATGCTGAGTCCGCGAGATTCACGTTAAAGGGGTTTCACAGCATGTATATTGAAGAGTACACGTCGTCTTAAAGAGACAAACAATTAAAATAGACAATAAATTATTAAAATCATTCTGGTCTTATAAAAGAAAAGTGAAATGGTTGCTGTGTTTATAGATTGTTGTATAATTTTAGACATTGTGTACAAGACACTGGAGACATTTGACAACTGTTTTGAACACTGTTTTGTTTTTCATCTCAAGTCTCAGAGGGAGCGGCGGTCGAATGGAAATTCAAACAAAAAAAATTAATCTTTGGTAAGAATACAATGTTAAGATAAATTGTCTGTTCAAAATCTGGTCGTTACTTGGATTTATCCCCTGAAAGTGGCTTCCACGGGAGATATCGCTTGCGTCCCTTAGTAATGGCAGGATCCGCTGATATTGGGAATGTGCGCGGGGCTTCACCAAGCTGGTAAAAAGTCTCAGACATCCATAAATACAGGATATTTACACCTACATCTGCACACACGCCACCGACTGAAATACTGTTCCACACACTCACTCACTCACTCACTGTCTTCATGCAGTACGTGTGTAAAACTAGTTCCACAACACTGATGGCGAGAGACTACACACATCACGAGTACAACAATACTGGCGCCGACACACGACATCAGCAGGCACAACGTTTCCCGACCGAAGAGTGAGTGAGTGAGTTGGGTTTAACGCCGCTTTTAACAGTATTCCAGTTATATCACGGCGTGTCAGCTTAATGTGGGAGGAAAGCCCGAAGTGATGCAGGTCTCAGACGTTTACCACTTCGGTAAAACCCACGAGTACGGGTATGGTGCTGACAAACCTAGAAACATAATCGGGGCGAACCGGGATTCGAACCCCATCATAGGTTTCTGGCGTGTCCAAGGGACGCAACTCTGCACAGCGAATCGTGCGCCTTAGACGACTGGGCCACCCGGTTCTGTCATACTATTGTGGTATAAATCGGGTGGTCCTCAACTTGTTTTGAGTTATATATTTACAAGCCGTTGTGTTGTTGCGGACAGCGACGTTGTACGACACATTCACTACATCGTGGTTACAACAATGTTACAGATATCTCCATATACACCTCGAGAAATATACGCTTATTGTGGACGCGAATACTTATTGAAAGAAGTCTCACTGTTGAAGTATCGTGTTTGGCACCGGAATTCTAAAAGATATGACTTGTATTGCCCGAATTGTTTCCATACACCCATGCTGCATACGGAGAACACAAATTATTACCCGACCGTGTTTCCGTACGGTGTCTATCATACAATAGGAATACATGCTTGCGTGAGCCGCCCCAAGTGTGATATAGTGCCACGTGACTTGCAGCCATGCCTACACATCTCACATCCGGGAAACTAAATTAACTTTTGTGGAATGTTTTTTTGTTGTGTGTGTGTGTTTTTTAATGTTACGAAACGGTTTTTGAACAAGTTGGATGCGTATGTATATTTTTATGAAAAGTAGTTCCTGCTAGGACATCTCATTTGCATGTTTATCAGATCGTGAGTGAGTTGGGTTAAACGCCGCTTTTAACAGTATTCCAGTTATATCACGGCGTGTCAGCTTAATGTGGGAGGAAAGCCCGAAGTGATGCAGGTCTCAGACGTTTACCACTTCGGTGAAACCCACGAGCACGGTTATGGTGCTGACAAACCTAGAAACATTATCAGGGCGAACCGGGATTCGAACCCACAATCATGGGCTTCTGGGGTGCCCAAGGGACGCAACTCTGCACAGTGAGTCACGGCGCCTTAGACGACTGGGCCACCCGTGCCCCCTTTATCAGATCGGTTTATCGCATCTATATAAATACACTGTTTCAAAAGGAGGGCATCATGACCTACATGGAATTGTGAGTTTCCACTCTCAGTGTCACATCGCTCTCATTAAAAGAACCAGGCGCGGTCGGGTAGCCTGGTGGTTAAAGCGTTCGCTCATCACGCCGAAGACCCGGGTTCGAATCCTGACATGGGTACAATGTGTGAAGCCCATTTCTGGTGTCCCCCGCCGTGATATTGCTGAAATATTACTAAAAGCGGCGTAAAACTACACTCACTCATATGGACCGCCATACGCCGCCATTGCTTCGTCCAGTCGAAATACGCGACACTAAAACAGCTTTCAAATGAGTGAGTGAGTGAGTTGGGTTTAACGCCGCTTTTAACACTATTCCAGTTATATCGCGGCGTGTCTGCTTAATGTGGGAGAAAAGCCCGAAGTGATGCAGGTCTCAGACGTTTACCACTTCGGTGAAACCCACGAGCACGGGTATGGTGCTGACAAACCTAGGAACATAATCTATAAACAGTACTGTCTGTTATAACGAGGCTAGACCCGTGAAGATTCGGGGTGGAATAGGTCTTCAGCAACCCATGCTTGCCGTAAAATGCGACTAACGGGATCGGGTGGTCAGGCTCGCTGACGTGGTTGATACACGTCATCGATCCCAATTGCGTGGATCGATGCTCATGATGTCAATCACTGGATTGTCTGGTCTAGACTCGATTATTTTATAGACCGCCGTCATATAGCTGGAATATTGCTGAGTGCGGCGTTAAACAACAAACAAACAAACAAACACATTTTCTGTAACGGTACACTCTGGTAGAAAAATCAACCGGCTCAATAATACCTGTTGATGTGCCGTGAGATCTTGACAATAATTTGTAAATTGTTTCATAAATTTTAAACGTATCTCTTCTTAAATGTTAGGTGTTATGACAGTCAAGCCATTTGACAGAGAGGCGATGAGTGTGTGTTGAGATTCCTGTCCCCAGGAAAATGACGGCCACGGCCGTGAATGTCAGGAGATGATCTCTCGCCAGCCACTGGCATCTATGACGTTGATGGATGTCTGTGGAACTCCTTCGTGATCTTCGGTATCTCGTTCTCTACCTTGTCGATTTGTGCCGAATGCTTCGATGTAATTGTCTGGTTGCTATAGGAACGGGTTGAGTGACAGCTCAGACTTGTGTTGGATGTACACAAGCCCTGCCTCGACCTTGACGGGAAACACGTCTTGCTGGAAACAAAATGAACACCGATATTAAAATTGACGCTCGATAAAACTCACCACGCGATCGTGCGTCTTATGATTCTGTGATCTTGTCGTGTCATGAAGTTGGACCATCAATATCTACCGATGGTATGTTATCTAGTTACGGTTATTTTAAGAAGTATTGATCCGCTGGACATACCGATGCAAAGTAGGTCCTCAGGAAACATGTCTGCTGTGGGGTGAGGCCAGTACTTTGACGTGACAAGTTGTAGGGGGAGGGGTGATGTGTGTGTAAAAGAGAGGGGGCCACAGAGAGAGGGGGGCCACAGAGAGAGGGGGGCACAGAGAGGGGGGGGGCGCACAGAGAGAGGGGGGCCACCACAGAGAGAGGGGGCCACAGAAAGAGGGGGGGGCGAAAGAGGGAGGGGGGCCAAAGAGAGAGGGGGGCCACAGAGAGAGGGGGCCACAGAGAGAGGGGGGCCACAGAGAGAGGGGGGCACAGAGGGGGGGGGGGGGGGGGGGCAAAGAGAGAGGGGGGCCAAAGAGACAGGGGGGCCACAGAGAGAGGGGATGGTTCCATCTGGGATACAACCTGAACATCGCCTAGATACAACTGGGATACAACCTGAACACTGCCTAGATACAACTGGGATACAACCTGAACACTGCCTAGATACAACTGGGATACAACCTGAACACCGCCTAGATACAACTGGGATACAACCTGAACACTGCCTAGATACAACTGGGATACAACCTGAACACTGCCTAGATACAACTGGGATACAACCTGAACACTGCCTAGATACAACTGGGATACAACCTGAACACTGCCTAGATACAACTGGGATACAACCTGAACACTGCCTAGATACAACTGGGATACAACCTGAACACCGCCTAGATACAATTGGATACAACCTGAACACTGCCTAGATACAACTGGGATACAACCTGAACACCGCCTGGATACACCTGGGATACAACCTGAACACCGCCTGGATACAACTGAGATACAACCTGAACACCGCCTGGATACAACTGGGATACAACCTGAACACCGCCTGGATACAACTGGGATACAACCTGAACACCGCCTGGATACAACTGGGATACAACCTGAACACCGCCTGGATACAAGTGTGATTCCACAAGCTGCGACATGCGTACGTCCAGTTCGTACTTATGATAAAAAACCCATTTAGAAAAGCTAACGTCATTTCGTTGTTGGAGAAGCAGCGGCGAGACTGAACGTTCGATTGCTACCTTCAAATATGTGCGTAAGTACAGACCTGGCGCTGACAACATTGTGTTGAAGGGGGACATCATGTTAACAACACTATCGTCCATACCAATCAATAGCCATATCAGCTGCTGTTTTGTATCTTTCAAAAAAGTCTCAAAATCTCTCGACTCAGGGCACATCATCGTACTAGAGACGTCATTGCAACACAGTTCTAAAATGATTCATTAAATTCCACTACCTCGTCATGTCAGTAATTGTTAGTGCAGTTTATACCTTGGCTGACATATCGTCCACAGACTCGTGAAAATCTGGGGTAGAATAGGTCTTCAGCAACCAATGATTGCTGTAAAAGGTGACCATGCTTGTCGTAAGAGGCGACTAACGGGATCTGGAGGTCAGGCTCACTGACTTCGTTAATGCATGTCATCGTGTCCCAATTGCGTGGATCGATGCTCATGATGTCAATCACTGGATTGTCTGTCCAGATTTGATTTTTAACAGACCGCCGTCATATAGGTGGAATATTGCTGAGTGCGGCGGTAAGCAACAAACAAACAAACCATCGTAAAGGCCCTATGTAACGACTCTCATATAGACGGGTTCCTGACAATCGATACGCTGCGTCATCTTTACGATCTGTTATTTTAGGTCTTATTGCGAGTAATCATTAAACGGTGACACGCTTGGGGCCTCCTTTATTGACGCATTGGGCAGAATTGTGAATAGTTTAGTAGTCGTTGTTTACAAATATGCAATAGACGACAGAGACGCATCGTCTGGCACTTCCACGTGACAGATTGGCATATTGTGAAACGCTTATTCTGATTTGACGTCACGACCATCATAACTAGACACGTGAGTGACAGCTCCCAACACGTGGCGCCCGTGCAAGTCTGTCTGTCTCCGCAGTTACATGTCACGTGACATTGGAGGTGACGTCACACGCCCTGACGAGGTCAGTAGACAGACCGGTTTACAGTCTGTTCCTGTCTTGGAGGATAAACACCATCGCAGCGTTCTTGTTTGTTTGTTTTGTTTACTTGCATTTTACGCTGCACTCAGCAGTAAACCAGCTATTGACAGCCGCCGGGACCAGACATCCTAGTGATTGATATTATGAGCAACGTCCTAGGCCGTCGGAGTACGCTGACAGGCAATGGACCAAGATCCCTGAAGATCACTGACCGCCCGATCCCTGAAGGTCACTGACCGCCCGATCCCTGAAGGTCACTGACCGCCCGATCCCTGAAGGTCACTGACCGCCCGATCCCTGAAGGTCACTGAACGCCCGATCCCTGAAGGTCACTGACCGCCCGATCCCTGAAGGTCACTGAACGCCCGATCCCTGAAGGTCACTGACCGCCCAATCCCTGAAGTCACCTCTCACGACCAGCATAGGTTGCTTGGGATCAATTCCTACCTGGAATCGTGGTCCCTGGGTATAACTTTGAATGAATGTTACATGCGTTTGACATGATGCAGAAGTCAAAGGGTGTGTCTGAACTCACAACACAACTTATGTTTTTGGATACTTTCCCGACACTGGTGAAAGTTTCCCGACAGTATTTATAGTTTTACCGACAGTATTGATAGTTTCCCAACACTACTGACAACTGATAATTTCCCAACACGGTTTGTAGTTTCTTGAAACTGTTAAAATGTTTCCTGAGACACACACACACACACACACGCACACAAACACAACACAACAAACACAGAGACGCACACACACATATATACACACACACATATACAGACACCCCACACACGCAGACACACACACAAACACCACAGACACACAAACACGCACATTCACCACACACATACACACAGACAGACAGGCACAACGCACACCACACAGACAGACACCACACACCACAGAGACACACGCAGACACCACATGGAGACCACACTGATACAGACACCACACACACAGACACCACACACATACAGACAAACAGACGCCGCACCACATACAAAAACAGACTCACAAGACAGAGACACCAAACACAGACACCACACACAGACCACACACACAGACACCACACACATACACCACACAAACACCACACACACAACACACAGACACCACACGCACAACACACAAACACCACACACACAACACACAGACACCACACACATACAGACAAACAGACGCCGCACCACATACACAAACAGACTCACAAGACAGAGACACCACACACAGACACCACACACAGACACCACACACATACACCACACAACACACAGACACCACACACAGACACCACACACATACACCACACAACACACAGACACCACACACATACACCACACACAGACACCACACACAGACACCACACACAGACACCACACACACACACACACACCACACACAGACACACACCACACAGACACCACACACACACACACACACACCACACACACACACACCACACACAGACACCACACACAGACACACACCACACACAGACACCACACACACACACACACACACACACACCACACACACACACCACACACAGACACCACACACCAACACCACACACAGACACCACACACATACAGACCACACACACACACACAACACACAGACACCACACACATACACCACACAAACACCACACACAGACACCACACACAGACACCACACACACACACACACACAACACACACACACACCACACACACACACCACACACACACCACACAAACACCAGACACCACACACAGACACCACACACACACACAGACACCACACACACACACCACACACACACACCACACACAGACACCACACACCAACACCACACACAGACACCACACACATACAGACCACACACACACACACAACACACAGACACCATACACACACACAACGCACAGACCACACACACAGACACCACACACAGACCACACACAGACACCACACACAGACCACACACAGACACCACACACAGACACCACACAGACACCACACACAGACACCACACACAGACCACACACAGACACCACACACAGACCACACACAGACACCACACACAGACACCACACACAGACCACACACAGACACCACACACAGACCACACACAGACACCACACACAGACACCACACACAGACCACACACAGACACCACACACAGACACCACACACAGACCACACACAGACACCACACACAGACCACACACACACACAGACCACACACAGACACCACACACACACACATACACACATACACACATACACAAACAGACAGCAGTTTCCCCCTCTCGTTCAGGTTTCTATAGATGTCCTGCTGGGGAGAAGTCGGAGTCGGGTATCAGCAACTCCTTCACGTCGTCTTACCTCCAGTCCGATTTCGTTCTTCCCGGTCTTCAGGTCAAACATGTAGGCGTGCCAGGGACACATCACGTGACACTTTCCCTTGTAATCCTCGATCTGACCTTGAAACAGCGGGCCCCCTACAGCACACGGAAAAACACTGAGTGAGTGAGTGAGTGAGTGAGTGAGTGACAGTGAGTGAGTGAGTGAGTGAGTGAGAGTGTCTTTGTATCATAGACATCGACACTCTTGGATACAAGTTAAAATCTCGGCAAGTCTCGGCGTTTGAAACTTTTATCAACTCGTTTTGATGTAGTTTTATACCTCGTCAAAAGTATCGCTCAACCGAGATGTTTTGATAATTAAGAATTGACTTCCACTTTGAGTGAGTTCACTGGAGTATGCAGCTTTATAGAGCGATGGCCAAACTGTATGAACGTCGGAGCTTGTCACTGTTGTTAATTCTTTCCGAGGCTAGGGAGTTAACTGACTTTAAAAGTCCAGTTTCCACCCTTGCCGAACTAGGCTGGAATTACTGGGTTCGATCGTAGCGCCACAAGTGGCTATCACCAGTTATGTCCCGTCTAAGCCTCTCCTATGGACCAATCAGATTCCACCTCTTGTATCACTTGCGTTTGCTTCACACAAAATGGTGGCGCCCGGTCAGGACGATCTGATCGATAATCAAGATATATATTGTGATAAAACGGGTCTTACATCGCGAAATGCATCAAATCACGTGAGGACCTTGAATAAAAACGTGAAAAGATTTGGAAAATATCTGCTGAAAACGAGTTGGCGGTGCACATGCATTGCAAATCCTGCAATCGACCGAAATCTGCACGACAGTTAACGAACCGGATTTCTATTTCGGTGCGCGATTTTGATTGGACTATGCATAGACTCGTTAGTCCAGCCAAAATATAACTCCATAATACCAGCCTAGTTCGGCAAGGGTGGAAACTGGACTTTATAGTCAGTTAACTCCCTTGCATCGGGAAGATGCTGTTGCTAATACTGCGGTAATTTGGATGTGCTTTTCTTCGTTTTGTTCTCCAGGATGGGTTGTACCGAGGATATCTTTGAACGGGCTTGCAATCAAACTCTGACTTATCCCAATGTATGCTAAAACGTTGAGTTCAATATTAAAGGGTCTGAATGATGAGAAACATATATTCGTGCTGGGGAATCCCCAGGGGTTTCCCCAGGAATGTGGAAGTAGTCCGTCAGTGTTTCCGTCATTTCAAGAACACGGTCTCGTGAAAAACGTATGGACGTCAAATTTTGTCGTTCATTCACTTATGAACGTCAATTTCGCGGTCATGTGACCGACCTCTCGTCCAAAGGAAAAGCTGGACATCGTGTAAACTCCCCATACAAAAAGTATACAGAAAATGGACGGGTAAGGGGAAGTTGGCAAGCGAAACAAGAGCAGTGAAAAGTGACACTTAACATCAAATAAGATGATAATTTTATAAAAGGGCATTAGCAGAGAAGAAAAACATCTTTATTCGTCAGCGACTATGAGGAATGCCACTGGGGATAAACAGAGGCTGGTATGGTAACTGTCAGGAATGAGATGAGATCAACACCTGTCTTAGTAACGCTGTACCTTTGTCAGTAAGATGATCAATACAGTGGAAGTCAATACCTGGTGAAGCCAACCCTAGACGATCACATCCGCAAGACGTCCCATGCTCAAAATCAGACGCCTGATCCTCAACTGAGGGATGTGTTGCAATTCCTGCAATGCCTGGCTCAATTCTTGGAGATTCTGTACTTGGGGGCCCCAGGCTCTGACCCTATGTCCC